>NC_044327.1:13528834-13831864 GCF_007399415.2 Gopherus evgoodei | reverse complement strand
CAGAACCCAAAAGTGGAAACCAGAGGTGTCATTTCCCAAACATGCCTACTACATTGCAAAAAACTATGAGGCCTGGATAACAGGAAACAACGTTCAAACCTTGGAAGAACTGCACCTCCTCATACAAATGGAGCAGTTCTTGGATGGTGTTCCTGAAGACATCACACGGTACATACAAGATGGAAAACCCAAAGATCTCGCTGAGGCGGGGGAGATTGGAGCCAAATGGATGGAACTGGCAGAAAGCAAGAAAGCTACTGTCAAGGGGAACGATTACCCCAGGGGGCACACAGACCATAAACCCTACAACCGAGGACAGCCAAAGACCCCACATACCACCCAAGTAAAGCCACAGACACCCTACCCTTCCACCTCACCAGTCTCCAGTAACTCACCTCGGCCCAGTGACCCATCAGATGGAAGATGCTTTAAGTGTAATGAACTGGGACATATCAAGGCCAACTGTCCCAAGAACACCATGCGAGTGCAATTCATTACACCACCATCACACCAAAGATCCCCAGGCCCGGATGCCTCTCGAATACCCTTGGAGCGAAGGGAAAATTTGAGAGTGGGCGGAAAGAAGGTTACTGCGTGGAGAGACACGGGGGCATAACTGTCAGCTATCCACCAATCCTTCGTTGACCCCAAATTCATCAACCCAAAGGCCAAAGTTACAATTTACCCCTTCATGTCACAAGCTGTAGACTTGCCTACAGCTCAACTGCCTGTCCAGTACAAAGGCTGGTCAGGAATGTGGACTTTTGCAGTCTATGACAATTATCCTATCCCCATGCTACTGGGGGAAGACTTGGCCAACCAGGTGAGGCGGGCCAAGAGAGTGGGAATGGTTACACGTAGCCAAACCAGGCAAGCTTCCGGACCCATTCCTGTTCCTGAACCGTCCACAGACGCCCCGTCTGTGTTACCAGAGACCCAGACAGAGGTAGTGGACCCGGATTCCATGCCTACCACTGAAACAGCCACAGCATCTCCAGTCCCAGGCCCGGAACTGGAACAGCAACCAGCACCAGCTAGTGCAACCACATCTTCAAACTCAAAGCCAGAGGGCGCCAGCGAGCCAAAACTGGCAGAAGCAACAGACAGCCATACCCAAAAGGCTCAGCCAGAGCCTGAAATAACCTCAGGTGCACCAGCGGAGAGCGGTACACCAGCAACGGAAACAACCCCATCACCTACATCGCTTCCAGAGGGACCAAGCCCAAGTCCACAGTCTGAGGAAGAACTGGTGACCCCAGCCTCAAGGGAACAGTTCCAGGCTGAGCAGGAAGCGGATGACAGCCTTCAGAAAGCTTGGGGGGCGGCACGGAGCACCCCACCGCCTCTCAGCTCTTCTAATCGATCCCGGTTTGTTATAGACCAAGGACTTTTATACAAGGAAATTCTTTCTGGTGGACACCGGGAAGAATGGCAGCCGCAAAAACAGTTGGTGGTTCCAACTAAGTACCGGGGGAAGCTCTTAAGCTTAGCCCATGATCACCCCAGTGGCCATGCTGGGGTGAACAGAACCAAGGACCGGTTGGGGAAGTCCTTCCACTGGGAGGGGATGGGCAAGGATGTTGCCAAGTATGTCCGGTCTTGTGAGGTATGCCAAAGAGTGGGTAAGCCTCAAGACCAGGTCAAGGCCCCTCTCCAGCCACTCCCCATAATTGAGGTCCCATTTCAGCGAGTAGCTGTGGATATTCTGGGCCCTTTCCCAAAAAAGACGCCCAGAGGAAAGCAGTACGTACTGACTTTAGTGGACTTTGCTACCCGATGGCCGGAAGCAGTAGCTCTAGGCAACACCAGGGCTAACACTGTGTGCCTGGCCCTAACAGACATCTTTGCCAGGGTAGGTTGGCCCTCCGACATCCTTACAGATTCAGGGTCTAATTTCCTGGCAGGGACCATGGAAAAACTGTGGGAAACTCATGGGGTGAATCACTTGGTTGCCACCCCGTACCACCATCAAACCAATGGCCTGGTGGAAAGGTTCAATGGAACTTTGGGGGCCATGATACGAAAATTCATCAACGAATTCTCCAATAATTGGGACCTAGTGTTGCAGCAGTTGCTGTTTGCCTACAGGGCTGTACCACATCCCAGTTTAGGGTTTTCACCATTTGAACTTGTGTATGGTCACGAGGTTAAGGGGCCATTACAGTTGGTGAAGCAGCAATGGGAGGGGTTTACGCCTTCTCCAGGAACTAACATTCTGGACTTTGTAAGCAACCTACAAAGCACCCTCCAACACTCTTTAGCCCTTGCTAGAGAGAACCTAAAGGATGCTCAGGAAGAGCAAAAGGCCTGGTATGACAGACATGCCAGAGAACGTTCTTTCAAGGTAGGAGACCAGGTTATGGTCTTGAAGGCGCAACAGGCCCATAAGATGGAAGCATTATGGGAAGGGCCATTCACGGTCCAAGAGCGCCTGAGAACTGTAAACTACCTCAAAGCATTTCCCAATTCCTCACTAAAGCCTAAAGTTTACCATGTTAATTCTCTCAAGCCTTTTTATTCCAGAGACTTACAGGTTTGTCAGTTTACAGTCCAGGGAGATGATGCTGAGTGGCCTGACGGTGTCTACTACGACGGGAAAAAAGACGGTGGCGTGGAAGAGGTGAACCTCTCAACCACCCTGGAACGTCTGCAGCGGCAACAAATCAAGGAGCTGTGCACTAGCTTCGCCCCATTGTTCTCAGCCACCCCAGGACGGACTGAACGGGCATACCACTCCATTGATACAGGTAATGCTCACCCAATCAGAACCCCACCCTACCGGGTGTCTCCTCATGCCCAAGCTGCTATAGAACGGGAGATCCAGAACATGCTACAGATGGGTATAATCCGCTCATCTACCAGTGCATGGGCATCTCCAGTGGTTCTGGTACCCAAACCAGATGGGGAAATACGCTTTTGCGTGGACTACCGTAAGCTAAATGCGGTAACTCGTCCGGACAACTATCCAATGCCACGCACCGATGAGCTATTGGAGAAGTTGGGACGTGCCCAGTTCATCTCTACAATAGACTTAACCAAGGGGTACTGGCAAGTACCGCTAGATGAACCTGCCAAGGAGAGGTCAGCATTCGTCACCATGCGGGGGTGTATGAATTCAATGTCCTTCCTTTCGGCCTTCGAAATGCACCCGCCACCTTCCAGAGGCTGGTAGATGGTCTACTAGCTGGACTGGGAGAATTTGCAGTTGCCTACCTCGATGATGTGGCCATTTTTTCAGACTCCTGGCCCGAACACCTACTACACCTGGAAAGGTCTTTGAGCGCATCAGGCAGGCCGGACTAACTGTTAAGGCCAAAAAGTGTCAAATAGGCCAAAACAGAGTGACTTACCTGGGGCACCAGGTGGGTCGAGGAACCATAAACCCCCTACAGGCCAAAGTGGATGCTATCCAAAAGTGGCCTGTCCCAAGGTCAAAAAAACAGGTCCAATCCTTCTTAGGCTTGGCCGGATACTACAGGCGATTTGTACCACACTACAGCCAAATCGCTGCCCCATTGACCGACCTGACCAAAAAGACCCAGCCAAATGCAGTTAAGTGGACTGATGAGTGTCAAAAGGCCTTTACCCAACTTAAGGCAACGCTCATGTCTGACCCTGTGCTCAGGGCCCCGGATTTTGACAAACCATTCCTAGTAACCACAGATGCATCTGAGCGTGGTATAGGAGCAGTGCTCATGCAGGAAGCAACAGATCACAACTTCCATCCTGTCGTGTTTCTCAGCAAGAAACTGTCTGAGAGGGAAAGTCACTGGTCAGTCAGTGAAAAGGAATGCTATGCCATTGTGTACGCCCTGGAAAAGCTACGCCCATATGTTTGGGGACGGCGGTTCCAACTACAAACTGACCATGCTGCACTAAAGTGGCTTCATACTGCCAAGGGGAACAACAAGAAACTTCTTCGTTGGAGTTTAGCTCTCCAAGATTTTGATTTTGAAATTCAACACATCACAGGAGCTTCTAACAAAGTTGCTGATGCACTCTCCCGTGAGAGTTTCCCAGAATTCAGTAGTTAAAAAGTGTTCTTAAAATGCAGAAGTCTGTTAGTTATATATTAGTAGTATATGTAAAGGTGCATGTGTTGTAGTAATCTGTTTATTTTAAAGTTCTAGAAGGAAATCGCCGCCAGTGAGCTTCCCCACTGTCTGCAATTTGGGGGGCAGTGTCATAAACAGATAGCTAAGGGTTAATGTCTCTTTCACCTGAAGCACCTGACCAGAGGACCAATCAGGAAACCGGATTTTTTCAACTTTGGGTGGAGGGAAGTTTGTGTCTGAGTCTTTGTTTTCTGTCTGCCTGCTTTCTCTGAGCTTTGGAGAAGTAGTTTCTACTTTTTAATCTTCTGTTTCTAAGTGTAAGGACAAAGAGATCAGATAGTAAGTTATATGGTTTCTTTTCTTTGGTATTTGCATGAATATAAGTGCTGGAGTGCTTTGATTTGTATTCTTTTTGAATAAGGCTGTTTATTCAATATTCTTTTAAGCAATTGACCCTGTATTTCGTCACCTTAATACAGAGAGACCATTTGTATGTATTTTTCTTTCTTTTTATATAAAGCTTTCTTTAAGACCTGTTGGAGTTTTTCTTTACTTCAGGGAAATTGAGTCTGTACTCACCAGGGAATTGGTGGGAGGAAGAAATCAGGGGAGATCTGTGTGTGTTGAATGTGCTAGCCTGATTTGCATTCCTCTGGGTAAGAGGAAAGTGCTTTTTGTTTCCAGGACTGGGAACGGAGAGGGGGAGTCACTCTGTTTGGATTCACAGAGCTTGTGTCTGTGTATCTCTCCAGGAGCACCTGGAGGGGGGGAAGGGAAAAAGGATTATTTCCCTTTGTTGTGAGACTCAAGGGATTTGGGTCTTGGGGTCCCCAGGGAAGGTTTTTCAGGGGGACCAGAGTGCCCCAAAACACTCTAATTTTTGGGTGGTGGCAGCAAGTACCAGGTCCAAGCTGGTAGCTAAGCTTGGAGGTTTCATGCTAACCCCCATATTTTGGACGCTAAGGTCCAAATCTGGGACTAAGGTTATGATAGGGCTACCTGCCATAGAGTAGAGCAGGGCTCTCAACTTTTCTTTCTGAGGCCTGTCCCCCACCCTCCAACTTGCTATAAAAAATTCATGGCCCACCTGTGCCACAACAACAGTTTTTTCTGCATCTCTAGTAGATTAAAAGTGAGGGCTGGCATTAGGGGGAAGCAAGCCGGGCAATTGCCCCGCAAAGCTAAGTTGCTTGGGCTTTGCCTTCAGCCCCACGTGATGGGGCTCAGACATTGGCTTCAGCGCTGCATAGTGGAGCTCAGGCTTCCCTGGGCCCCAGCGACTCTAATGCCGGCCCTGCTGGGTAGTTTATTTGGGTGGGCCCTCTGAAACCTGCTTGTGGCCCCCCAGGGGGCCTCAGACCCCTGTGAGAACCATTGTAGTAGTTCTCTGCTAGTACAATAGCAAATGCTGTCTCTCTTCTGTGGGGAAACTACTGCTGGGGAAAATGGTGGAGACAAATATTGCGGATATTGTTTAGCTCGCACTGTAGGTGTGGAAAATGGCTCAAGAAGTGTCTCATGGGTCTGGTACAGGGTTTGAATTAAAGGATCGTCCTCACTCCCTTATGAAAACAGGTGCTGGTGGAGCTGAGTTGCAGATGGAGGAGGCATCCTGCCTCAGCAATAGTGTTAAACCTTAGTGCATTTCGCTTATTTTGGAATCTACGCAGGCTAGTGTAAATCTGGATAGCAACATTGAGTTCAATGTGCAGTTATATCCAGGGCTTGTCTGCATGGCCAGTTAGTGCTTGGCAAGCTAGTGTGCTGTAGATCCACACCTCCGACTCGAGCATGCACGTAAGGAGGGCAGAGTTTGTCCTTACCGTACAAATACTACCCCTTTAATTATACACTCCTCTCTATGTCTAGTGCTGCAGAGACAATGCAGCTAGGAGAGCGGAGGCTGAGGAATCAGTTCCTGACCTGACCCACTGGAGGGAAAAGAGCAGAATGCGATTCAGCAGTGGGACACTAATAGCAACGAGCAGTGGATGTTAACATTGCAGCTCGTGACTATGGAAACGTAATATCAGCATGATGAGCTTGGTCTTATTCTGCTGCTTTACAGGGCTGGAAAGGGCAGTTATTAAATGCAAGCACTTAGAAAAAAGAATGAAGAGGAAATATTTTGTTACTTCCAATGGACCGTATTCCTGGCTCCAACAACACCTCAGTAGCACAAAGCGCCGTGTTCAAGCTGCCTTAAAAAGGCATAAGACTGAGACACACTTACTCTACCCTGTACTGTGTCTCCCCATCAGCGAAATGGCGATGATATGATTTGATTTCTCTTCAGGAAGTGATGGTTTCTTACGCGGTTTGTACAATGCCCAGAACAATGGGGCCTTACTCTCAGTTGGGGCGTCTGGCTTTCTGTCCCACAGATCATGATAACAGTAAGGTGCCTTATCAAAACTGTAAGTGGTTAGACCTTAGAGGAGAATAACATACCATGGAAGTCAGTCAAATGTTATAAAAGCCCGATGCTGGGACACACGTGCCTTGCAGTGTCAATGAAGGGAATAATTAGTGTTTCACGTGGCTACTAGACCAATGACCGCTTGGCTGTAAATACAGCCACCCGCTTCTAGCCATCAGTGACCTGAGATTTCCCCATTGCTGACCGCAGAACAGGGCATGCTTGAGAAATTAGTGCTGCAATGGAAGAATTTGCTATTCGTTTTTGGCATAAAGTTGGTTACACTGAATGTCTGTCGTGGAGGGTTTGCCTTATTGATGATTTGCTGCTGCTACAGTGGAGGGTTCAGCCCAGGAACTGAATGTTCTCTCTTTCCTAAGGCCTAGTTTCAAACGAGGCCTATCTAAATTAGGTTCCCAGATCGCACACGCAGGCACCAAAGAAGAATGTAGGCACCCACAGGAAAAAAGTAAGGCCCCGATTTTCAAGAAGTTCTCATTGTTCTCAATGGGAGGAGCTGGTTGCTGGGTGCTTTTGAAGAATCTGACCCTAACTGATTAAATTTCCCATCTTCTCAAACCGCATCAGGCCTCCACTCTTTGCTTGGTTCCCAGCAATCCTCAGGGATAGCTCAGCGGGAGGGAGGGATAGCTCAACCCAGGCTTGTGAGTTCAATCCTCAAGGGGGCCACTTAGGGATCTGGGGCAAAAATCAGTACTTAGTCCTGCTAGTGAAGGCAGGGGGCTGGACTCGATGACCTTTCAAGGTCCCTTCCAGTTCTAGGAGCTAGATATATCTCCTGTTATTATTAATATCTGCTAGGTTGGCTGAGATGTTATTCCCTGCTGTTTAAGGGAGACAGAGCCATGCAAAGAGGGTGCAGATCACTGCTGTGCACTAGGTCCAATGCACTATTGGCTCTGCAGTAGTGAACGCATTCAAGACCTCCTGTTTGTGTTTCATTCTGTTGTTTCTTGAAAGGTTCAGAGTTCCATGTACAATGCAATTGGGGTTCATTATCCAAAGTAATATACAGATGAAATATACTACAATCCAGCTGAAAGCAAATAATAAACGGTGTAATTTACAGATGTGGAAATGGCCAGGGAAGGACTAAAACACATGGACCACTGCTGCTGTGGAAAGAGCAATGACTAACCAGCCACTATGGTCTAAGCTAAAGCTCAGTGAAGACAATGGGAGGCTTTCCAATGACTTCAGTGTGCTTTGCATAAAAGCACTTACAAGGCAGAGGAATAGCTGCCAGCGTGGTGAGTGACCATAAAAGCCAAGTTGCAGATGAGGCACTAGAGCAATAGAGAACAGCATTACAAGGGTTACAAGGCACTAAAGAAGAGCTGAGAAAGGAAAAGAGAAGGGAGGGGGTTGGGGACAGGAGCAGCTGTGGCAATAGCAAGGCCACAGCAGGGAGGGAGGGAGTGGACTTTGGAGCACACTGCAGTGCATAGATCAGGGACTTGAATGCAAGAATTCTACAAAACCTAAATCAGGCAAATTTTGAACTATGGGGCATTATCTCCATCAGGAGGTTCTAGTGACTTCATAAGCCTGTCTAACTGTTCCCAGCATCCCCAGTACCCCACATTGGAATGGCAGCTCTAAGTCACAGTTCCCTTTTATATTTTTTCTGCACGAGAGACCTAGTGAAATGTGTTCCATGTTCGGTGGCTTCAGTTTGGCACTTAGTACTTTTACTTTCCAATATTATGTGCAAGCTGCAAGACACTGAAGTCCTTTTGAGTTCAGGTTCTTCAGTAAATCACTGGAAGTCAGCTGTACACTAATGAAACACACATGCCATGAATTATCACCTTGCAGCTTCTGACAAATTCCTGCAGAGAAAAATGTGTCCTTTAAGAATCTTTTTGTAGCTGTGAAAATGGAAAACCTCTGCTCTCTTAGTCAGTGATCCAAAACCTCCTGACGTCAATGGAAGACTTTCAGTTGCCTTCATGGGCTTTGGGTCAGGGTCTCATGTGTCCCTGCTCATAACAAAGCATGTATTACATGCTTGTCATAGCAGCAGAGCAAATGACTTTTTACTGGATCAACAATAGCCAGGACATGAAAGGTCCATGGCTTCCACATTTCTAAATTTAGCACTGTGCTTTCAACTACTAAGAGCTTTTCAAAGACTGACTAATTTGCCAGCACTCTTGTATCATAAGGAAGAAAATAAATATGTTCATAAGATTCACTGGTGTTGATGGGTCTGATCCAAAGCTCTCTGAACTCAGTGTAAAGAGTCCCTTTAACTTCAATGGTCTTGACTCTGGCCCTGCATTGACTGATGTGTTCCCTTCCTTTAGGAAAAGAGAAAGTTACAAAGCAGTGCAATTGCAAGGAAGTTTGCCCTCAAAAGACCTTGAAACACAGTCAGTTTTCAATAGGGCTTTTTTCTCCCCTTGACACTGATATGCTCCTGGTGAGTCCCTCAAAGCTATATTGTACATGACTTTGAAGAAGAGATATCTATTTTCCAATCATAAACATGGTTTGGTTTTGTCTGTCTTTTAAGATGGTATATCCGTCACAAAGCTTGGTGGAAATCTACAGGGGGCAGAAGCCAAGGAAAGGCTTAAGTGGAAACGAAACAAGGAAGGAAACATTTTGAGGTTGCTGTGCCTAAAACAGAAATACTGCTAAGTATACAGGCTTATTACTTTTCTTGTAACAGCCTGTCATGCTGGCTCCGTGGAACTTAACTTGGCAAGTATGCTCCTGTTCCATCTTCTCACTCCAGGAACTCTTCTCCTCCATTCTTCTGTTGTTCTTGTTGGTTTCACTATTCATCTAGTCTTCCCTTTGTAAAAACATCCTTCATCCATGGCAGATAGCTCAGGTTTTGGAGAGTGGTTTATTTAATTCTTGACTGAGCAGAGTGTTACTGCAAAGGCACTGAGGAAGTATCTGCACAGCTGTGGCAGTGAGCGACCCATTCTGGGTTGACAGGCTTGTGGGGCTTGCGTTACCCTGTGTGAAAAACAGCTGTGTAGCTTGGTGGGCATGGGGTTCAGAGTAAGCTCCAGATCAAGCCACAACTTCAAAGTGTTGTCTAGGCAACTGTGTTTAGCGCGGTAGCGCAAGCCCCAACTATTGACCTGGGCTGATGCCATGGGCTATGTAGACCTCCCCTATGAAGTACTCAAACTTCCCAGCAAGAGATCATTTTACCAAACATAATTTCTTTCTTAGGACTGCAGCTCTTCTTCTCCCACTTTAAAAACAACCACAGAAAAACAGTGTGATTCTGAGTGATTACATGGGGAAACAAGAAGAGTGAGGATTGGGTGCAGTTAAAGCCACAAAATGAAAGACAAAGTTTGTGGAATATACTGTCCTGTTTTCTCCTATACATTCAGGGCCAGACTTTTTAAAAAGAGCCCAGCATGCAGCAGCAAATAGGGGCCTAGATTTTCAGTGTAGGCACCTCAATGCATCCTAATTACTAGAGCTGGAGGACAGAAACTCTGTTTCATGAAAGATTTTGATTTTTGAAATTTGTCTTTATTCAGAACTGGAACAAAACCTCCAAATTTTGAAGTCCTCCCAAGGAAAATTCCATTTGGGATGACTTCCACTTTTTGTTTTCCTGTATTATAGTTGAACATCCAATTAAAAATATTCAAAATAAGAGTAATTTCAAAACAAAAAAATCAAACTGTTTTATTTGAAAAATGTCAAAATCAGATGTTTCAATGTCGTGGGCAACGTTTTCCTGGTTCTCTTCCAAAACCAAGTTCCAGAAAAATCATCTCAGTTTCACAAAGCATTTCAGTTTTGACAGAACTGCATATTTCAACAGAATATGGTTTCATTTAAATTTCTCTGGCCAGCTGTACTGTGGTGAACCTCTGATTTAGATCTTTTCTGTTCTGTTCAGGTTCTTATGCCATCATATCACTAGTTTTGCTGCAGCAACACACTATCCAGGGTGAAGACTGTATGTGTGTTTTCATTTTTGAATCACAGCATAATTAACATAGTCAGCACATCTCCTCTAACAAAGAAGGACCCCCAGAGACATTAACTGGTGCCCGCAAGCTTCTGGGATTCAGATGAGCAATGCGGGAGATTTAGTATGATCCAAGTGAACTATGAAACATTTTCCTCACAATTTTTTCACACCTGTAAACAAGCACCTTTGCTGTTAAGTGTAGAGCTGTCTCTTGGTCTCACTGAGGAAATTACATGATCTCTGTAAATCTCCTGTCAGTATTTCATGCAAATTGCATATTGATTTTATGCAGATCCTTTAAATAGCATTAAGGTTTGCAGCCTATTTTATGATCAAACAACAGTCTGAATGCCCTCAAAGAGATGATCTCTGCGCTCCTGCCCTCCCCCAACAGACCGTGATAACAGTCTATACCAGAAAAGGATTATGGATTCACAAGAACACAAGGAATAACCAATGCAAGAACACACAGGAATAACCAATATAGGAATTATGGGCTACATTTGTTTGTAGCTGAGTACGATTCTTGTAAATGATTGTGCCTTTCTCTAATGTTGCTGGGACTTCTCACCAGCCAGGAGTGTTCCTCCAGTACTGTATGCTTGTAATATTTGCTATGTCACTATACTACTTAGATGCAAACAACTTATTTTTCATTTCATTTTAAAAGTTGCCAGAAAGAAAAGTGATTTAAACAATGGCAATAGAGTGCATTTGACTCCTTTGTCAGATCCTTAGGTGGTGATATCCTGCAGTTCCTAGTATGGTTTTTAAGTCTGTGATTAGATTGCCCTGTATCAGCTTTCAGCACAATGCTGGTGACCAAAAGCACCTAGTGCCGCCTGTTTTCAGGAGGTGTTGAATGTGCTTCTTCTATTGTTGTCATCTGTCTGATGCAGAAGGCCTTATGTTTTTCAAATGGGGAACCTCAAAATGGAGGCTGGTGGAATTAAGACACAAAAATTTTGGGTTAAATGACTGTCCAAGGTCAAGACACTGGCTAAGATCCTGATCCTGCAAACAATTACGCACATGAATACTAGTTCCCTCTGCCTTATTTACTAACCTCAGTCTCACCAACATGCTGATATAGGGTCTTACTTCTACTCCCACTGGTGTTAAGATATTTTAAGTCATAATTAAGACAGACTTCTAATTATTTGTTGCACTTCATATCATACTCTAGAGCTGAGTGAGTAATTGATTTTTGGTTCAGTGGTTGAACTGAAAAAATCAGGGAAAAAAATCACTTTGGGTCGAACAAAACATTTAGTTTGAGGTAAAACTAAATATTTAATGTTGCTTTCAGGTGGTTTTCGCCCCTTTTTTATAATTACATGTAGCTCAAATTTCAATATGAAAAGTTGAAAGGCTTCATTCTGACTATGTCAAAATATTTCCTCTTTTTTGCATTTTTTCCCTCATTTTTTTTTTCTGGCTGAAACTATATGCAGAATTTGACCAAAATTTGCAAATATTTTTGTTGACCTAAAACTGCATTTTTCAACAAATCAACTAATAAGTAAAACAATTTACCCAAAAAATTTCACCCAACACCAGCTGTACGAATGTTCATTTCCTTGTGCAACTTCATAGATGTTTTCACTAAGTGCAGCACTACTGGAATTCCTGCACAGCTTAACAAGGTAGCTCTACACGTCCCCTCTAGAACTTACTGATCAACGCATAAAACAACACACCTCTCGATCCATTAAACATCACTATGACAACACAGATCTTTATGGAAAGGCAGTTACTTTATTTATTTATGTTTACATCTAATTTCATGGGGGCATGGATGTTCTTTGGCACCATTGATTTTGGATGTTAGTTTTTTAATGTCCTTCTCAGAGCAGACGGTCTCTTTCATTTTTCAGTATTTGCTGTCTATCAGAGGGGATTTAGTTTCTGTGGCAGACCTGCCAGCTTCCAGCACAGAAATGATAGTTGTCATCCACCACCTTGAAAAGGTTGGTTTTCTTTCAACATTTCAAAAGCACAGTTCTCCGGAGGGGCACTGTCAGTTGAGGAGGAGAAGAAAGTGTTTGTGAATCCAGAAATAAATATTAACTCATTCATCACCTGTTTGAAATGATTTTCAACCACAAAAAGGAAAAGGCTTGTTCTCTAAGTGGCTTTTTACTAGGTACTTTGACGATTTGAGGAAGCTATGCTGCTACTCTGCAAGAGTGGAATTGGGCCAGGTGGGCCGAATCAACAAATTAGTCTGATTAGGGAAGCTTTAAGGTGGAGGCAGCTAATTAGAGAGAGGCTCACCTGTGCAGGAAAAGGCAGGGCCTATAAAGTCAGGTAGCAGGCTACAGGCAGGCAGGCAGTAGTCACTCCCTGGGAAGAGGGTTCCTGGAGATGGTACACCCAAAGAGAGAATGGGAACCAGAGAGTAGGAAGCAGTCTAGGGAAGGAGTAGCGAAGGTAGAGAGAGGAGCCCAGAACTGCTGAATGGGGTCCCTGGACTGGAATCTGGAGAAGAGACTGGGCCTGCATTCCCTTACCAGCCACTGAGGGAGTGGCACGGGCAGTGAGAGGGAAAACTGCCTAGGACTGCTAGAGAGAAGGGACTTTGCTACTCCAAGAGGGGGAATGCTGAGTGACCTAGCTAGAGAGAGAAGTCCTGAAGAAGATGCTGTGGTTCTTGGGGCTGAGAGAGGGGCTGAGGCCCAGAGAGAGAGACAGTGTGCAAAACTGTGGATGAGGGCATCAGCCTCGAGAGTTAATCCCCAGAGTGACCAGGAGGAGCTGCCAGACCAGCAGTGAGTGGTGCACCCTCTGATAACATCCATAAATGAAAATTGAGGGAGTGCAGGCTCGGATGATTTTGGTGATATAAAGTGCAGACCTGACAGCTTCATGGTGAAAGGGTCTAACAGATCAAGACTGAAGGAAAAAGACAGAGGCCAGCCAAAGAAGTAGTGGCGGGCTGTCATTAAGGAAGTCATGTTAGCATGTGGTGTGATGGAGGATATGGCATTGAATAGAGCATTCTGGAGGGGAGAAGTTGTAGAGCAGAGCCTATCTAACTGGGAGTAACACCAGGAAGAAGAGTTATTCTGAGGTAAATGCAGGGAATGATACCCAGGAAACTGTCCTGTGGCTTTCACTAACAGTAGGAGTCTTCTTCCATAAGGATATTCTTGTAATGAGTATCAAATGTCAAGGTGGTAATGCCTATAGGCTTTGTCCTGAAAACGCTATTGAGAATACTGCTTACTACCCAGAATAACCCTGTTGATTTCAGCTGGACCATTTAGGGCAGTAAGCCCTAAACTCAAGTCAGCATTCAGCCTGTGCAACATAGGGCCTTCTGTTTGCAACACCTCATGTTTTCTTCCTTCAGCATTCTGTGCCAAGTTTTGCATCTTGGCAGAGACAGTACCTAGAATCTGTAATTTACCTGGCACTATAGAAAATCCTAAACTGCTCTCCACATTAAGGAAATTCACGCTGCTCTAACTACATGGAGGGGAAGAACAGGGTATGTGCCGGGGGTGGGGGGGGGCTTAGCTTTGGTCTAGCAGGAGATGCCCAGGACTGGAATAGCCAGATCCAAGGGGCATTGTGGAGATGAATTGGGAAACTTGCAGGATGCCAGTTTGCACTGAGATGCATGTGGATCTTGGGAAGTTCAGGCTGAAGCTGTTGTGGATTCAAGAAAATGCTTGTTTTACAGCTTCACAATAGATCTGACCCAATTTAAGATTTCTAAGAAACTGATTTTAGAATATACTTTATTTCAGGCAGTCTGGAATTTATGCTTCCCAGTGAATAATAAACTGCAGATCACCAATTCCCTGAAGAGAACTCATTAGTAAAGCAGCACATATCAACATACTGCTAATGACTTACCTTTTGACTAACACACATACCAAGATTAATGTGGCTTATTACAATGATTCTCCAAGACCAAGAATAGAACTTATCATACTCTGCTAAAAATATTTCTAATGATAAAAAAACTAAGCCATTTAGGATGGTTAGCCAGAAGTTATCCACACACGATTGTCATTGATAGCTATTCTTTAATAACCATCAGATACGTTTCAGTCAGTATTATATTTATTCATGTTAATTAAGACAAATTGGTCTTAATGTAGAAATAGATCTGAAGCTGAAGCAACTAACATATCTGAACTTCTGGGACAGCTCAAATTCGGATCTAGCACCTTTACAGATGGTGGCCTGGCGCCTGCGGTGCAACAGCAGAGGGTTTTAGTGGATATGGGAAGATGGTGAAAATAGATCGAGCTAAGTGAGTGGACGGGGAACATAGGAGAAGTCCACTGCAGATGTCAGAAAAAAGGCAAGCATTGGGAAGAAGCCCCATTCTATTAAAAATCTATTTGCAGGTTTTAGGTTTCAATCCTGCAAACATTTACACACATGCTTAACTTTACTGCCATGAGTAACTCCCATTGGGACTACTCATGGCAGTAAAGTTAATCCTCTATGTGTTTGCAGGATCAGGGCCTTAATTATTTAGATCTACACCAGAGACATAACCTTCGATCCACATGGAACGTGGGAGAGCAGGGGCACAGGGGTGTGTGTTGCTGTTGGTTCAGGCACCTCCCCCAGCATCTCCCATTGTCCAGGAACGGGGAATCTGAAGTAACATCAACACACACCTCTGCGCCTCTCTTCCCTCACATTCTTTCTGCTTCCTGGAGCAGCACGGGGGCAGGGCAGGGAGCCTGCCCTGCTCCCGGTGCGTGCTGGGCCAGAGCCATTCTAGGTAAATGCTGGGGAAGGGGAGGCTGCAAGAACCTCGTGGGCCATAGAAAATAACCTCGTGGGCTACATGCGACCCACGGGCTGCATGTTTGAGACCCCTGCTCTAAGCCTAGGTCTGCCAGATGGTAAGACTGGACGACAGGGGATGGCTCCTTTGATGATTGCCCTGTTATTTCGTTCCCTCTGAAGTATCTGGCATTGGCCACTGTTGGAAGACAGGATATAGGGTTAGATAGACCTTTGGTCTGACCCAGTACAGCTGTTTTTACGTTCAGTATCTCAAATGAGAGTTGTGGTGGGTGGTTTGGGTAGGGCACAGGTCACATGATTATTTCTCTGATTCCTAGTGCAAATGCTCACAATTATTAATCTGAAATTCACTACGTTCTATAATGGTTGCTGTTTCCGCTATCAGGAAATTCTCTTGCTGGAATACTCACAAGGAGTGAACACAAAAGGAGGGTGAAAACAGGTGGAAACAACTTTAATAGTTATGAAAAGTGTGTTCCCAGAGGGTGGGATTTTCCAAAATGCCCGCCTTAGCCCCACTCTGCTCCCATGGAAGTCAGTGGGAGTTTTACCATTGGCTTTCATAGGAGCAGAGTTAGGCTGAAGCTGAGTGAGTGCTTCTGAAAATCCTGCCCAGAATGTCTCTAACTGAGCGTTCAGTCTAAGGTGTGTGACCCTATTCAGAGTGGCTCAGTTTACGGCTAACTTAGTGGAGATGGCGCTGAACCAAAACCCAATTCAATCCAAACATCCCCGAAATTAAGGGTGTTAGAAATTCAGATCTGAATATTGCAAACTGCTTCTACCTTTATAATAGACTAAATCAAAACCCTGGTCCAAAGAACCCCAAACACTGACCAGTTTGCAATCTGGATTTGAATCTAGCAGTTTAAACTTCTCTATGTTCAGCTTTTCTCCTAGATCTGAGTCAGGAGATAATTGACTGCAATGTGACTGTTTCGACTCCATAAATTATGTAATACTTAATGTAAACTGGGAAGAAGCAAAGTTGCCATTTTTTACCTTGGGGTCATGTATTCCAGAAAGCTCCTCATAGATTTTCTCTCCTACCATGACAGCAGCCAGGTTTGCTGTGTATGTTGACAGACAAAACAAACAAAAAATGGCCCAGAGATTCATTAAAAACCGTCCAGTCCAGCATTTCGGGGGTTTGATGGCAGCTGTTCTGCCAAACAAGATTGCGTAACAGACATTCAGGGCAGAGGAGAAGGGAAAACTTTATTCCTGTTTCTTCCCTTGGGGGTCATCCCAAAAGGGCTTTTCCACTCATACAATGTGAGAAATATTGCTGTGATATGGAGGGCAACAAATATTCCCAGCCACATGGTCCAGTGGAGTGGCCACATAAAGGCTCCAATAGGAGCTGCTGTATCTCTGGTCCTCACTAAGATGCCCAAGCTGGTTGAAAAGAAAGGGCTGGTGAAATCAATCACTTGGCTACGGGCTGTATTGATGCTGAATGATGTCACTGCCATATGGGCTGTCCCAGCCAGAAGGTCACCCACAAGACCTGTCCAGTGGCCATTTTTCCAAGCTCCGTACTTCCCATCGCCAACAATGTACAAGTCAAAATCAAAGTTCATATCCTCGGCCAACTTTTCCAGCAGATCGATGCAGTAGCCATAGCAGCACTTTTTTAACTCAATGGGCACGGTGTCATTGCCCCCATGAAGGGTTTCAAAGAGGCTATCCAACATGGCTGAATCGTTGGTCAGAGGATCCAAGCACAGTTGTCCTGCTGGGCACAACCCTTCATCATCCACCTTTCTTGTGAAGACAAAAGGGTGTTCTATCAGTGTTACTACTCTCAGGTGCAGCCGGGGAGGGTGCAGGATGTGGTTTTTGTGCCTCTGGGCCTGCTCTGGCCATATCCCACGATCAATGATGATCTTGCCTTCTTGCCAACTCCCCAGTCGAGTCCACATTGGGTTCCCAACAGGATCATGCTGCAGATTCCAAATGAAGAAGTTGTTTTCTGAGCTGATGATGGAAGAGCCTTTCACTTTAATGTGGCCACTGAGACCATTAAAGGTCGTGTTGGCTAGAAACCTGTTGGGAGAAGAAATGTAAGAAAACAGAGCCAGATATCCATATGGCTGAAGCCTTACACTGCTTTAGAGGAACAATGGGCTTGTATTGAAAGCATTGTATTAGGACTCAGGAGATCTGGCTGTTTCCTGTTTCTGGCTGTATGACCTTGGGCAAATCACGTAATCCTAGTGCCTCACTTCCACCATCTGTTAAATGGGATAAGGATGCTTCCTTTCTCCCACCCTTTGTCTATTTAGATTGTAAATTCTTCAGGAAGGGTCTTACTAGCTGGGCAGTTATGAGTCCTTCTGGTTGAGAGACTGCTAGCTGAGTACTTCACCACCTACTCTGCTTAGCCTTATTAGAAATTTAATATCCATATAATGCAAAATAATCATTATTCTAGTGCCATATTAAGTTTGAGAAATCAAAGAAGCAAAATTCAAAAAAATATCAAAAGTTACAGGGCCAAATCCTCAGCTTGTGCAAATCAGCATCGCTCAGGGATCTGGCTGAGAATTTCTACTGCAACACGATTGAGGCATTGTGTACACCCTGCTTATTTTAGAGTATAGCTTAACTGACATAAAACAATGGTGCATTAAGCTTTATTCAATATGAAGAATGAGAATAAAAAGTATTACAGGCCAAATGCACTCTTTGGGTTTTCTGGTTTACACGGGCAGAATCTAAACTGAGTCACTAGTGGTGTAAACAGCACCTCCCTCTCCACCACAGGAGTGAATCAGTCCAACATCTCTGATGTGGCTAAACTGTTTTATAAATTTTCAGTTCCCTGCTACTGCAGGGGCCTAAGCATTGGTGCACCATAGTCCCTCCTGTTCTCTTCCTGTGGCACAATAGCGTAGTCTCCAGAGGGCTGTAATCCTTGGCCTAATTCTGATTGCTGGATTTAGTGTGCAGCTGGTGGCCTGTAATATTCAGGAAGTCAGTTGGCTCCTTCTGGCTTTAAACTCTCTTACTCTATGATTTGAGAGATTTCATGACATTTAAATGTTTGATTTCACAACCTTATCAAGTTAATGTATTTTCCTGCCACTGATTTCCATGTTAGATACTTTTGGTGGTGGTGATGGTACGTTGATCCAAACATCCAAAGGGAGCAGGGCATAAATCACATTTTAACAATTTATGGTCTCATACTGTGGCTTCTACGGCCATTCATCACTGCATATGCTGTATGCAGCATTAATGAAGTTCAAAGTCAAGGGCCGTCATGAATATGGAAAACCTGCCTTAGTCAGAAACCTTAAGGAGAAGCTAGAGTAGTTCAGCTGGTATTGGGCTCAATCTAGCATGGCCTCCTGTGAGCAGGGGCAGCTCTAGGCAGTTTGCAGCCCCAAGCACGGCAGGCAGGCTGACTTCGGCCGAAGCCACAGGACCAGCAGACCCTCCGCAGGCACGCCTGCGGGAGGTCCACCGAAGCCGCGGGACCAGCGGACCTTCTGCAGGCACGCTGCAGAAGGCAGCCTGCCTGCCCCTCACAGCGACCCGAAGAGCGCCCCCTGCGGCTTGCCACCCCAAACACGTGCTTGGCGTGCTGGGTCCTGGAGCTGCCCCTGCCTGTGGTACAGCACAAAGTCCGTAGGAGTTAAGTTTTCAAAATCTTGCAAGCACCTTGCTGCATCTGGCTTCTAAAAAGCTGTTCTATTTAAATGAGTCCCTGTCAATAACATTTTGGTACAGGCTGCTGGCAGACATGTACAGAAAGTGGTAGCTTACCCAGGCTTGTGGACAGGAAGAATCAGATCATCGGATGGGGTAAATCAACATTAAAATGTCAATTTACATTAGCTGAGGATCTGGCCCTAAGATTAGGCTGTGTGAACTGTACGAAGGTTTGGTTCGTGTCTGTAATGCTGGCAGACCAGCTGCCAGCTCAGGTCCAGGCTCCTAGGCATCAGCTGAACACTGACCAAGATATACCTGAAGTAGTCTGGCTCCCTTGTGTATTAGTAGTATTAACATAGATGTTAAGATTAAAAGAATGTGTTTAGAGTTTATGAAATACTTGTAAGATGCTGCATGTATAATTTCACTTAAAACATCTGTACCCCATGTTATATAGTGATATGAAGTGTTTGCATTGTAACCTCTGTAACCGTGTAAAGTTACCAAAGAGGAAAGAGGTGTTAATATCTGTAAAATGCTGGCTTCCGAGAGAAGGTGTTAGGTCCTGCTCACCAAGAAAGCCCATTGAAATCCAATGGGCCACTGTGGAACATCAAAGAACAAAGACTTTGTTAATTACTGTCTCTTCCCCCTCTCCTGCCCCCGCCACATGAAGAAGAGATATGTGTTTAAACTCATACCACCAGTTTGAACTCTGGCAAGAAGGGAATAAAAATCCCTAGCAAGAAGAAACTGCATCTTTATGCTGATTGGACTCTGAGGGGCAAGTATCACAAAGCATAAGCAAAAGATCCCTAGTGTTGGCCTGAGTTAGGCCTAAGGGACATACAGACCTTGTCCTAATTAATAAACCTTTACAGAGTTTATTATAGGGTTGGCTACAAGCGTTATCTTCAGTGTGAGATCTAAAGTGCAATTGACCTGGGGTAAGTGACTGGTCTTTTGGGACTGGGAGTAACCTAAATGTTGTGCTTTTTTGGCATAAGGGTCCATCTGTCTCAAGGCAGGCTTACCTGGGTATCAAGATAGATCAGACTGCCCAGGGGGACTGTCTGTGACTCCATGTTAAAGCCTGAGGAATTTATACTTGATTGGTGAAATCAAAGTATAGAACTCATAGCTAGTTGGAGTTTGTGCCCTGCTGCTTAAACAGTCTGCACTGAAGCTGGTACTCATGCTCCTGAGCCACTGCAGGACAGCTAGACGGTCATTCCATTGTCATTCTAAATTTAACAATGGAGTTCAAAGTATGATGCTTGCTCTTTCCTGTTGTATTCTATTTTTAATGTTCCTTCTTCAGTAGAGGCGCTAAAGCTCTTACAACGTCCCATAGAAGAACTATATTTGTAGTATTTTGATAACGATTTAATTAAAATAGTCTCATCTATTTTTTTTAGCTTCATTACATTCTTGCAGAGTTTAGTAAGGGCCAAGAAGCAGAGCAGGGAGCAAGTCAAAACACTGGCTGCTGAAATTGCCCAGGAAGCACAATTAAAGCTTTAATTCACAGACTAGATAAGACTTCGAAATCCTAATACCTTATTCCTGTAACAAGGGTCTTCACAAGAATTAAAATTCACTCTGCAGGAATTCACCCTCATCGTAAGGGGTATTTAATGAGAATAATAAATTGCAAAAACCTAGCCCCAACGTGTAGGGGGAAGTTCTGCACAGAGCCTGATTTCATTAAAAACTGAAAATATTGTAGGCCACATTTTAAAACTTGGATTTCTAGCCTGGAGGCCCAAATTCTGCATTTGGTGCTACAATTGGGCATTTAAATGTCCAGCTATCCACTGACTATGTTAAATGATGATCGGAGAGCCCAGGCTTCACGGGCCTGGCTTTGCTGAGCTCTGTAGAATTATATCTAATGATTAGAGATATAGACCCTTATCCTGCAATGAGCATCTGTATGGGCGTAGAGTTCCAGCCTCATAGAGCTCACTGCAGGTTTGAGGCCATACATGGAGACAGACAAGGAAAAGTAGAAAGTTGCCAGTAGTTGCTGTATGTTGAAATCCCAAAGCAGATGCTCTGGTCCTGTAATGTGATCCACACAGGAAGTCTGCTTCACCCATGTGGAACCCCATTAACTTTATTGAGGCTTCATGCAAACAGCAGTTTGTCAACGCAGCTCACGATGACCTAAGAATATCTTATCCCGTTGATGAATGCATTCTTATGACAGCAGCTGTATGCGCAAATGCCTGTCATCAAATATCTGTTTGGAACGCATCTGCTCTCCCTTTCATGTGCTGTGAAACTGGTTTGCTCTCCCAAGATGCGCAAATAGTTAAGGGCATGACTGCAACTCTTGTCATGAGACTATCTAGATTTCCAAAGAGTGAAAAGAAAGGAAATTAATAAATGTGCAGTAATGTAGTATAAGGCTTGTGTGTTTGTTACAGAACTTGCTGTTTTCATTCAGTCATCAACTTGATCCTCTGCACGTCTCCTTCAAGGGTTAAATTAGTCAGTCATTTGGCACCTTGAAATGTCCTCCTGCTGTGGTGGTATTTCTCAAAGAGTTAGAAGATTGAGTGAGTTATTTTGAAACTATTTCTATGGGTGCTTTATGAATGGAATGAAATTAATCTCACAACCCAATGGATCATCACAGTGCTGTGCTGAAGCCCAAATCAAGATCTGTTCTCATGACTAAGGTATGCATGAGCCACCTACTCAAACTAGTTTGAATCCATCTAGCATGGGTAACCATAACAGGGAAGACAGAACAGTGTGGGCAGTCTTCACTGCTATTGTTACCCATGCTAGCTGGATTCTAACTAGTTTGGGTGATTGGTCTACGTGCTGTTACTGCTGTGTAGACATACCTTTAACTTTACTTAGCTGAAATAACTATCTTGTGAGCCTTAAATTAATGACAGGAGGTTGATGAAGGAAACATTTTTGTCCTAACTGGGTGAGAGATTCATCTCATCAGTATTGTGAAGAGAGAGGACAGATACCCTCCAAAAGGAACTCTGAACATGCACATCAAAACCACAATGGATTCGCACCTGAATCCTGAACAAAAGTCTGCTGTGGAAGGCAGGTGAATTGCGGTTCAGAAAAACTATTAACAACCACAAGAAGGGAGAGGGGAAAAAAAAGCCCATCCATGCATGTATGTGATTCTATTTCACAATAATCGGGTACTAGGGGCAGAGAAATCTACAGCAAATATTACCCAGGCAGATACAGACCACATCCTCTTTTGGTGACCCCTTTTCCTTCCACTGTCCACTCACCCACCAAACAACTAGAAATGAATTTCCAGGGTAGAATTTTTCCATTGATTGCACAGTGTGCAGCCTTTTACAAGGCTAACCTTAACAACCAGCAAGATGACAGACTGCTTGGCAGGAGGGTGAAGGCTCTGCATTTTTGGAAATTCTACACAGTTTCATCAACTCTCAGTCAAATCCTCCTCTAACCTGCCCCAGAGAAAGGGGTGGCACTCAAGAGCATTTCTGACTATCTAACCCCCTCTCCCCACTCTAACACTCACCCCCAGCAGTGGAACTGAAAGGAAAGACTTGTTTTCTACCCTCAGACCCATTCTGCTTTGGGAATATTTTTGGCCTGATTTTTTTTTGCCCCCCTCTGGCATCCTGGATCCCCTGAAAATATGAGGTTGGCTCTGACTTTTTTGCCATCATACATGATTGTAAATTTGCATTCCTATTACAATTTGGCCTGAAAACTAGCTTGTGTATAAGACTCAGATATCTTTACTCCCACTGTGGTCCCAACCACTTCAATGAGGCATGCGGCTATGCGTCCTGAGCAAGGGTATCGCAATCTACAAGTGATTAAGCACAATGAAATACCAACTGCTGAATATAAAAGTAAGATGAAGCAGTGAATAGTGCTGAGTTAACTAAATGGTTCAAAGATGGGGGAAAAATGGAGATTTCATTTTATACTCACAAAACAGTCTTAGGAGAAAAAATGAAAAGGAAAAACTTACTTTGATAAATATTGCCCTGAAGTGAGATTAGTTTCCTCTATGTCCATGCAATTTGTCGTACTTGGAATAAGTGCTAGCTCCGGTTGGATCAATGTAGCTGTTGCCACAGCTCTTGCAACTAGCTCCATTGCATCCTGGACGTAATGCTCAAAAACAGACTGTGTTGTTTTGCCATGAGCTATGAGACCCAATGGTAAACCCTCTGTTCTCAGTTCTTCCACGTTTTGTGAATCCCCAAGAATCCAGTGAAGTTCAGGAGGCGTCACACCAAACTGGGTGGTTATTTCAAAAATCCTCCTTGTCTTCTCCATGTCACAGCCAAACATAACCATGGTTGATACTGTGTCTTTAATGCTCTCTAGATGAACTTGTAAGTAGTTCAGAAGGTCACTAGTTGAAGTGAGATTTGTGGTAATATTTATAATGGAGCCCAGCTGGAACTTGGAACTCTGTTGCGTGAGAAAGAGAAAATCTGATATTCCACTCTTGGCATAACATCAAGCTGAAATTGTACCAGTTGTTCATTTTCAGGATTGAGAAAGTGACATCCGCGTCAGAGCTTAATGAATTTTCTAAACTCAGTTGTAGGTGAAAGGGATTCTGTATTTAAAGACATGAAAGATATTGATTAGAAAAGCTGGACCAGAAACTTACTATGTTTCTTCCTCGATCAGTATTATTTGGCCTACAGAGTGAGTGTGCGTGTGTGTGTGTGTGTATTAATGCACTGGAATAAATTCTGATTTCCCATTCAGTTTGAATAGCTTTCTTGGGGGAACTACTGGATTTAAATCAGTGTAGAATCTGGAGTATATCTTTGATCCAAAATTACACAAAATAAAAAATAAAGTACTGAGAGTTTATGGAACACTGCCACATCATTTAGTTTGATTCAAATGTTGTATGTTGAAGAATAAATGAAAGACCCCAAATTCCTGCTCCCCATCTCTATCCCATGATGCAGGTCAGATCCCTAACTGCTCTAAACTGGTATATCTCCACTAGCCGCAGCTGAGGATCTGGTATAAATCAGTTAAGCTACTCTGAAGTTAATGCAAACTCATGAGTTAGGTTAGAAGAATACCACAATTAAAAAGGTTTTCAGCTCTTTTTGTTATCTCTTGGTTTTGGTATTCAGGGCCTCTTGTACCTAGACACATGAATAAACTACTTAAATAGATCATGGCACGCAATCAATACTCATCTTGTACTAGCAATAAGACATTATGTGACTGACTCTCTGGTAAAGGACAAACTACCAAATTAACAAGCATGTGCCATTAATGAATCCCACACCACAGAGATACTGTCTATTGATCATAGGCTTTTGATTAATCTGGAAAACAAAAATCCTGTGTAATAGTTTGTGATAGGTAAACTGGTTCCGATGAAGTACTCTCCTCAATCTGAATGCAAGCTAAACCATTTCTGAGGCTCTGAAATGACTGGATAAGTGTTTTTTCGTCTTCAGTTTCTGCCTGCCTTTGCAAATGGAAGGGCTAGTATCCCATGAGAACAGCTGCTCTTGGATTATTTCTATCCAGGATGAGAAGTGGAGGTGCCAGGAATTTCACAAGACAGTCTGTACTCATGAGCTTTTCAGCTAGATTTTGCAGATTATACATTCTAGAGATGCACAGATAGTTTTCCGAGCTATATGCAGATAGTGAATCTTTCAATATTATTTTTAATAATAAATGAAAATTCTACATTTATAAATAACACAACAGTGCATGCATTGTACTGGTAGCATAAAGCTGAAACCCAAGTGCTATAATTATTACAGTATAACAGACAGACTGAAACATAATTTCATTTTATATAAGCAACACTATTAGACCTGTAGTAAATTAAGTGCTAAATATATATATAAACCCACCAAATTTGGTGTTTGATCCTGCTCCCATTGAAGGGTTTATATGATGGGATTATCTGCATTCAATGACCAGGAGGCGCCTTCTCATCCTATGTTCCTAAGTCACTGGGACTTTGGCCATTAAATTCAGAGGGAGAATGATTGAGCGCTTTATTATGACCATCTGTTGCCTTTTGGGTAGCCTATGGGGAACGAGATTGATGGGCTTGGTCCAATTCTTAGTGGACAGGTGTCCACCTCAGAAAAAACAGCATAATGTAAGATTTAGGGGCAGAGTCTGCATCTTCCAGTGTGTTTGTACTACAACATCTTGACTATTTTGGTACCACAGCAATACAAATGGAACATCCACACAAGGTATAGCCTCCTTATTGGAAGCCTCCTAAGGAAGTTTTGAAAGGCCCTGGAGACTAACTTGCCTTTCACCCCTAGGGGCGACTCATTCCAGGTCGGGGGAGCTTCGATTGCCACTGCCCATGTTGTACATAATCTCTGAATAAACAGGGGACTTTAGTCTTCAGGGGTATCAATTGGGCACCTTTCCACTACACTGAATGCAGTAAAGGATTAAAGAGAAATAGCATTAAACCAACAAATAAAAAAATTAAGGAAACAATCCCTTTGTCTCCCTCTCAGCAGTCCCATGGAATGTGACCCTCATTCCATTGAAACCAGTCAGGGATTTACCACTGACTGTCGTGCCAGCAGGGTCACACAGATGATGCAGGAAAAACAAGTGCTGATGAACGTTAAAAATTATGGTTAATGCGCCCAATCCTGAAAGATACAGATCACTTCCTCTTAGTGGGAGCTGAATGCACTCACTACCTGACTCACTTGGGAGTTGGAGGCACTCTAAGCCCCACAACTGGACCCTAAGTTTCTCCTATGGGTGTATGGTTGCATTCTGAGGGTCTAGTCCTAATGCACGTGGGACAGCTGGATGTGTTAGTTTCGTCCCAATGAGTTTCACTGGGATTAGATGGCACTGTTCCTGCCAATGAAATGGGATAGAGTTGATGGCAGATTGAATTTGAAAACCATATTTTTAACATAAAGTCAGGTGTGTTTTTCTTCACTGATTTCAGCATTACATTTTATAAAAAACAGTATAAAAACCACATGGACAGCATCCACTTTCGCGTATGAATTCTTGTCATAATTAAATGGTTTGAAATAGTGAAAGCTGGAGAGGGAGTCCCTTCCAAGTCTGAGGTTTTAAAATGCAGCAGCAAGATTTTGTGCCAGATATATGCAAGAGAGAATCAGAAATCAAAGAAGCTATTCTGATATGGAACTAAATCAGCTTGTCTGATTTTCTATCAAAACCCTTTTTTAAAAAAAAAGTCCCAGCCCTGGTATCAACCCTTAGTTCACTTTACTATTTGCATTGTAAAGTTTCTCATCTCCTTTTCACTTGAAAGCACTGGAGTCCGACCTCCGGCACATACAATGGTAAATCTATATTTTCAAAATGTGGACTGGAACGTGCATTTGAGTATTTCACTGTGAACGTGTTGTTTCAGTGACAGATCCTCTTAATGGCCCGATTCAGTACAGGACTGTAGCACTTGCTTAGCAGCCTCATGCAGGCTTAAATCGCACTGACTTCAATGGAACTGACATCTGGGTTTGAAGTAAAGCATGCTGAGGTGCTTTGCTGGATCAGGGACAGAAGTCACATAGATGTAGCAATCTAACATGCCTGTGCATGAATTGCAGACAATGTTTAATGAGCTGACCTAAGTGGGAGGCTTTAGCAGTAAGTACTGGTTATTTGTTTACTACTCTCTTTAATAAGGAACCAAAATAATTGTGAGAGGTACTTATTGCAACCCTTATTCCAGAATTTTACTGAAACGATGCACATGAAATTCCGCAATGGAGAGCTCTCTGCCAAGATGTGGTTTTACACCTCTTTTGGCTAACTCTGAGATCTGCCCATGAATACCATCATGGAGTTCGGGCAGTTACATAGGGCTTTGTCTTACCAGCAATCCACAATGGTCCTACAGTGGGAACCTTTCTTCTAGTTCCATAACTGATGGCCAGCTCTGTTTTGGTGAAGTCACTCTCCAAAAGTCACTCATGCCTCTCCTCCTGGCATTGCCTCCCCTAAGGACACTCCTCCATATCGTCGCTACTCCAGAAGGGGAGCAGAGTCTTCTGGAATGGGGTGGGGCTTTGTGACTGCATTGCAGATGTTTGAAGGCTGCTTCCAAGTTTCCCCACAAGACTTAGTTTTTCCTCCACAACTGGAGGCCCAGATGGGCCATAGGGGTCCTGAAGGGTTAGTTCCATGTAGGAGGATAGTCAGGATTTGGGATATTGGCATAATGTAGCATGTTTTAAATTCAGTGCTTTTGTAGAATCATCACTCTTTGAAATGATTAATCAACAAATTATTGCCTGGAAATGAAGAACTGTTGCGAAAGACTCCTTATTTAGTGATTGCCATTGAGGCTGGATAATTTCATGACCAAGCCTTTTACCAAATTAAATAATATTTCAGACCCACAAATATAAAATTGTATCAGTGAGTAGCAGCTTTATTAAATTACTGGAGTGTATTGAACTATGTTCAAGCCATCATTATAAAAGTTCTGAGGGAAAACCCTTCCATATTTGTCTCACATTGAAAATTATTAAAAATGTGATTGTTCCAGTTAAACTGTCTGATCTACATATTAAAAGGCAGATGGCCACTCAATTACTCTGCCCCAGTTTGGCTGGAAATCACAATTAAAGATCATATAACTAACACCACAACTTGTTTTATTGCACCAAAAGAATTAAACCACATATATATGCTAATTATTTATCTCTTATTATAATGTACTTGCTTTATCATACAGCCTGATGATTAGCAATTAAAAAAAAGTTTTATTAGCACTTGATTTTCACCAAACTCCATTAGCCTTTGTTTTTGTTGAACATGGAAAGTCAGATCCTCAGCAGGTATAAACCAGCATAAATCCAATGATTTCATTGTATGTCAGCTGAGGATCTGACCCGGAATTTTAAATTTCTTTTTAAATGGAGCCTGGTCCATAGGCCATTAGAGTCCGTGGGGGCCTTTCCACTGACTTCAATGGCTGATGAAATATTAATATTAACTTTTGTGTGATCTGTGGAGTCTTTCAGTTCCTAGATCAGAGGACATATTTGGCAAGTCCCTTTTTATCACTTAGCTTCTCACAACAAGTACAGTTTTATTGGCTTGTATTCATTGCCCTCCTACTTGAGATAAGAACTGCTGGTTCATTTAACAAATGAAACCCTCTTTGCATTTCATTAAAATCAGGCTTGGTAACATTTGCTGAGTCTCCACTTCTTTCTTTGAGGCCAGATCCTCAGCTGATGTAAATCTTTCCAGCTCCAATGAATTCCATGGAGCAAGGCTGACTTGCGTTACCTGAGGATCCGGCCCTTTATCTGTTCCACAAAGTCTGCAACACTGATTAGGCATTGTTGCAGAGGCATTTTATGTTACATTATTACAGTTTCATTAGGATAATTAAAAGTACATATGCTAACACTCTTTTGCTAAGTAGGTGTAAAAGTAAGTGATGCACAGCAACTACTATTCTCCAAAAGCAGCAAAGAATCCTGTGGCACCTTATAGACTAACAGACGTTTTGGAGCATGAGCTTTCGTGGGTGAATACCCACTTCCTCAGATGCATGGGTATCACCCACGAAAGCTCATGCTCCAAAACGTCTGTTAGTCTAAGGTGCCACAGGATTCTTTGCTGCTTTTACAGATCCAGACTAACACGGCTACCCTCTGATACTATTCTCCAGTGATTCTCTGGGACTGAAGCAGTGCTCAAATATGCATTTGCTCAGGGGAACATATTTATAAATTGACATCAGTGGGAATCCCATGCATGAGGAAAATATACCTCACAGCGTTCAAAGCACCCTGGGGACTCGCACCTCAGGAGTGACTCCGAAATGGCTGTTGTGAGCAAAGAAAGGCAGTTGTTTCCACAACTTGAGAAGCTTTGTATTCTGTAGTTGAATTTACAAAGTTGAAGACACATTGCCGGAAAGTTAATGACCCACACATGACATGATTACACAGTGCTGCATAGCCAAGAGTCTTTATTTTCATTAGCGGGACCCGTTGGGTTTTGAAATTTCCCTTTAATTAATGTAGGAAGTAGAGTGGTCAGAAAATTCTGGCGAAACATTTGTTCACTGGAAGGTACAGTTTGTTGGAAGTAAAATATTTCACAGAGACAGTTTGATTTTGGCAAAGTTCAGATGGAACCCAGGCAGAGTTTTTGTTGGGAACCTGCCTGGTTTCCTGCCAGCTCACCCACATGGTGGCCATGTGGTGGGCTGCTGGGGAGCCTGGGCTTCTAGCCTTGTGGCTTCTCAGCAGTCTGGGCTCTTCAGGCTTCCAGGACCGATGGTCCAAGGGCAGCCCACCAGGTGAACTGGCCCAGAGTCAGGGCTCTATTCCCCTTCTTTCTGAATTAGAATTTTTTAAATATCAAAATCCTCCACAAAATGGAATGACCTTTCTCTGCCCAGCTCTAGCAGTAAGATTTTGGTGTCAAAGCAATATATGTGTAAAATGGTTGCATCCAAATTGAACCCTCCTGCGGAAAGTTTTATGAATCTGGAATCTTTGTGAAGTTCAGCCTTCAGTTTCCTTCAAGCATTCCCTGAAAGGAGGGATTTGGAGGCAGGTGTGCAAAAGAGGAAGGGAGCGTACCATCTTCCATGAGCCCTGGTTTGACAGACCGGGCAGGATCCTCACTGTTACACTTGTACTTCCTTCCGCCTTCCAGCAAGGCTTCTGCTGGAGCTGTGCTGCAGGTGGTCAAGCACCTGGACAAACTTTCCTCTCTGATGGGCAGGTGGGGCTGGAGTCTGAGCTAATCTCACTTTAGGGCCTAATCCAATTTACAGTAGAGCCATGGAAAGACTCCCTTTGACTTTGGGGCCCTGTCCGACTCCTATTAACGTAGCCTAAGGCCCTACTCCAGCAAAGCACTTAAGTCATGTTTAACTTCAAGCTACATTAGTGTAATTAAAGTATAGATACCCATGTTCTTTTGCTAACTAGGTGTAAATGATGCACAGCAAATATTATCTCTTTCAATTCTCTGGGGCAGACTGCTCGGAAGAGGGATACCTGGGCCCACTCATATGCTTAAAGTTAAGCCCTTTGCATGATCAGGATGTAGCTTAGGCAAGATTATGTGCTGCGGTACCCACCACCGAAGAAGTGGGGAGAGCAGCCACTCCCTGTCTGTACTGGTGATATATACCTATGGGACTAAGAGCATAATTTAGCCCAGTGTGTTAAGCAATCAAGAGCTCAAAAATAATGGCTGAAATATTTGTTAAAGGCATTTTTAAAGCTTCTGAGAGGCGGTAATTTAGACTAGCTAAAGTTCCTGTGATCCCTGCATCAAAAGGAGTTTGTCAATTGGCTGAGCAGCACATGTAAAGAGATCTTGACAAGGTATCTACTGCTTGTTTAAAAAAGATAACACAACCCCCTCATATCTACTAATTTAGGGCTAGTCGGAATGCGTCTCAAAAATGATTTCTCCTTGCACCAAACTGTTATCTTGCCTAAGGGCTGCTCAGCAGTTCTAAAGACTACACACAAATGCACCAAAACTAACCCGAATATGTAAAGCTCCACACAAGGTCAAACAACATGCCAAAAATATGAACAATTAGCCATTTTTGGAAAGTTAGATCCATTATTTATCCACATTGCCACTTACAGATTGTAAAAATAGTGTTACTTCCAAAACTTCAAGGTGTTCTTTGTTCGGGAAAGACTTTTAAAGGTTAGTGACAGAGGGAAATTTCATAAAGATACTGTGAGACATGATATCTATTCTCCCCCAATATATGCCATTACAATTAACAAACAGTAGATTTATTGTTAAAGTGCATTTTAAATCTCCCATGCACATAGTGACTCTCGTGTGGAAAGTGAGTGCCAAGCGCTATAATATTAGAATATTACAATCTTGCACAGCAAGTGAAAGGCTGAGGAGAATAGGCTGTTTGTATTTCTGTTTCAATCAATTATTTGTCTGGAGAGAACACATTGTGGAGGGGTTAAAACAGGGACCCGGGAGTCAGAATTATTGCAGTCAGTTTCCAGTCTGTTCTGAGCCAGTGACGCTGCATTTGATCGTGAGTAGGACCCTCCCAAATTCACAGCCATGAAAAACGTGTCAGGGATCGTGAAATTTGGTCTCTCACATGAAATCTAGTCTTTTGTGTGCATTTACATTATACGAGACAGATTTCACGGGACAGATCAACTTTTCCCAAATTGGGGGTTCTACCCAAAAAGAAATTGTGGGGGGGGGTCAGAAGGTTATTTTAGGGGGGTCATGATATTGCTTCCTTACATCTACGCTTACTTCAGAGCTGGGCGGCCAGAGAGCAACAGCTACTGACTGGGGGCCCAGCTCTGCAGGCAGCAGGGCAGAAGTAAGGGAGGAAATACCATATCGTACCACCCTTACTGCTGCGCTGCTGCTGGCAGCGGCTCTGCCTTCAGAGCAGGGCTCCCAGCCAGCGGCCACCACTCTGCAGCTGTAAGGATAGCAGTAAGGGTGGCAGTACCACAACACCTCTACAATAACCTTGTGACCCCCCCCCAACTCCTTTTTGTGTCAGGATCCCTACAATTATAACACCATGAAATTTCAGATTTAAATTGCTGAAATCATGAAATTTACATTCTTAAAATCCTGTCTGTGAAATTGACTAAATTGGACCATGAATTTGGTAGGGCCCTAATCATGAGCCTGTCACATCACCTCTCTGTGCTTACTTTCTCTCGTCTCCAAAATGGGTCTAAGAATAGTTACCCACCTCATGGAAGTGCTATGAGGCAGTTAATGTCTATAAAACACTTTAGATGAGAGATGCCATATCAGCACCAAACGCAAGTATGATCCCAAAGTGCTTGTAACACACTGCGTTACTATGTTAAACTTAGGGAGACTGATTCTAGAAAGTAACACTTGATTTGTGGCCAAAGTTTGTACTGGCACTAAAAAAAGCTGGGTTCTACTCCTTGCTCAGCCACAGACTTCCTGTGTGACCTTGGGCAAGTCACTTAATCTCTCTGTGCCTCTCCCCCATACGTGCAATGGGAATAATAATGCTTCCTTTCTTCCATTCTTTGCATGTCTTATCTGTTTAGACAGTTCATCAGAGCTGGGCCTCTGCCTCAGGAGTTTGTGTTGTGGCTAACTCCGTGGGGCTTTGATCTCATTTTGGGACTCTGAATAGTATTGTAACAGGGATAGTATCAGAGGGGTAACCGTGTTAGTCTGGATCTGTAAAAGCAGCAAAGAATCCTGTGGCACTTATAGACTAACAGACGTTTTGGAGCATGAGCTTTCGTGGGTGAATACCCACTTCGTCAGATGCATAGAATGGAAATTTCCAGGGGCAGGTATATATGTGCAAGAAAGCTAGAGATAATGAGGTTAGTTCAATCAGGGAGGATGAGGCCCTGTGCTAGCAGTTGAGGTGTGAAAACCAAGGGAGGAGAAACTGGTTCTGCAGTTGGCAAGCCATTCACAGTCTTTGTTTAATCCTGAGCTGATGGTGTCAAATTTGCAGATGAACTGAAGCTCAGCAGTTTCTCTTTGAAGTCTGGTCCTGAAGTTTTTTCACTGCAGGATGGCCACCTTAAGGTCTGCTATAGTGTGGCCAGGGAGGTTGAAGTGTTCTCCTACAGGTTTTTGTATATTGCCATTCGTAATATCTGATTTGTGTCCATTTATCCTTTTGCGTAGAGACTGTCCAGTTTGGCCGATGTACATAGCAGAGGGGCATTGCTGGCATATGATGGCATATATTACATTGGTGGATATGCAGGTGAATGAACCGGTGATGGTGTGGCTGATCTGGTTAGGTCCTGTGATGGTGTCGCTGGTGTAGATATGTGGGCAGAGTTGGCATGGAGGTTTGTTGCATGGATTGATTCCTGAGCTAGAGTTACTATGGTGCGGTGTGCAGTTACTGGTGAGAATATGTTTCAGGTTGTCAGGTTGTCTGTGGGCGAGGACTGGCCTGCCACCCAAGGCCTGTGAAAGTGTGGGATCATTGTCCAGTATGGGTTGTAGATCCCTGATGCGTTGGGAAGTTTTAGCTGGGGACTGTATGTGATGGCCAGTGGAGTCCTGTTGGCTTCTTTCTTGAGTTTGTCTTGCAGTAGGAGGCTTCTGGGCACACGTCTGGCTCACAATAGAGCTCTCCAACCTGGAGACTCTCATTAATAACTAAACTTCCAAACGGACTTCACTAAAATAAGACAGGAGATCTACATTACTCACTTCACCTCTCTACAAAGGAAAAAGGACTGTAAGCTGTCTAAACTCCTACCTGCCACATGGGGCCACAACCGTGGTACCCCCAACCCACCCAGCAATATCATCAATCTATCCAACTACACACTCAGCCCAGAAGAAAAGTCTGTCCTATCTCGGGGACTCTCTTTCTGCCCTGCCACCCCCACCAACATAATACAGTTCTGCGGCGATCTGGAAGCCTACTTTCGCCGTCTCCGACTCAAAGAATACTTTCAGGACAACACTGAACAGCGCACTGATACACAGTTACCCTCCCACCAACAGCACAAGAAGAAGAACTCCACATGGACTCCTCATGAGGGTCGAAATGACAGTCTGGACCTATACATTGAATGCTTCCGCCGACGTGTACAGGCAGAAATTGTGGAAAAACAACATCACTTGCCTCATAACCTAAGACATGCAGAACGCAATGCCATCCACAGCCTCAGAAACCACCCTGACATTATCATCAAAGAGGCTGATAAAGGAGGTGCTGTTGTCATCATGAACAGGTCTGACTGCTAAAAGGAGGCCACCAGACAACTCTTCAATACCAAATTCTACAGGCCACTTCCCTCAGATCCCACTGAGGAATACACTAAGAAACTGCACCATCTACTCAGGACACTCCCTACACTAACACCGGAATAAATCAACATACCCTTAGAGCCTTGACCAGGGTTATTCTATCTACTACCCAAGATCCACAAACCCAGAAATCCTGGAAGCCCCATCATCTCGGGTATTGGCACTCTCACTGAAGGACTGTCTGTCTGGATATGTGGACTCTACTCAGACCTTATGCCACCAGCACTCCCAGTATCTCCATGACACTACTGATTTCCTGAGGAAACTACAATGCATTGGTGACGTTCCAGAAAACATCATCCTAGCCACCATGGATGTAGAGGCTCTCTACACAAACATCCCACACACAGATGGAATACAAGCGGTCAGAAACAGTATCCATGATGATGCCACAGCACAACTGGCTGCTGACCTCTGTGCCTTTATCCTCACACACAACTATTTCAAATTGATGACAATATATATTTCCAGATCAGTGGCACCGCTATGGGCACCCGCACGGCGCCACAATATGCCAATATTTTTATGGCCGACCTGGAACAATGCTTCCTCAGTTCTCGTCCACTCACGCCCCTTCTCTACCTATGCTACATTGATGACATCTTCATCATCTGGACCCATGGGAAGGAGACTCTGGAAAAATTCTACCATGATTTCAACAGCTTCTACCCCACCATCAACCTCAGCCTGGACCAATCTACACGGGAGGTCAACTTCCTAGACATCACGGCGCAAATAAGTGATGGTCACATTAACACTACCCTATACTGAAAACTTACTGACCGCTATGCCTACCGTCATGCTTCCAGCTTCCATCCCAGGCACATCACATGATCCATTGTCTACAGATAAGCACTGAGGTACAACCTCATCTGCTCTAACCCCTCAGACAGAGACCAACACCTACAAAATCTCCACCAAGCATTCTCAAACTACAATACCTGCACGAGGAAATAAGGAAACTGATCAACAGAGCCAGACGTGTACCCAGAAGCCTCCTACTGCATCATGTATAGCTAAAAAGTGGGTGTCCCATTTTGAGTCTTTCACAAGGGCACAATAAGCAACCATGCTGAAAAACTCAGGGGCATTACCTGTGTCTGGGCTGAGTAACTGGGCTGTGCAATGAGGAAAAGGAATTATCTGTTGTGACGCAGTAGAGAGCAGGGTGGATTGACCTGGGAATGTCGTTTAGTTTTACTGGGGCTGTCTGCATGGGGGATGGGAGAGCAGGGGATGACTTTAGGTGAGGGACGCTACCTGAGCCAGGAAAGGAGGTGGGGAGTTGACACCTTTACTGGGAAGCTGGACAAAGGGAGGGAGCCTGCTGGAGAGTTTTTTTGGGGGGTTTCAGTTTTTTGGGATGGCTGGGAAGAGGCAGGGAACCCTAGTCTGAGGTCTATATCCTTGCCCCCTTGGACCTGGCTGAGGGGTCCTGGTTGTACTTACAAGCCCTGCTTGAGACTGTGTTCCTGTCGTCTAATAAACCTTCTGTTTTACTTGCTGGCTAAGTAAGAGTCACGTCTGACTGCAAAGTGAAGTGAGGGTGTGTGCAGGACCCTCTGGCTTCCCCAGGACTCCGCCTGGGCAGACTCACTGTGGGAAGTGCATGGAGGGGCATATGCTGAATGCTCCAAGGACACACCCAGGAGGTGAAGCCATGTGAGCTTCTTGCCCTGGAGACAGTCTGCTCCAAGAGAGAGGAGGCTCCCCAAAGTCCTGACTGGCTTTGTGGGGAGCAGGCCCAGAGCATCGCTCAGGGACTCCGTGACATCTGCCCAACGGAATAGAGTGACTGATCCAGGGCTGGCCCCTGCCACCCACTTATAAGGGCAGAATTTCACCCCTTCTTTGCCTGTTACCCCTCAGGGACTGTTGTGACATTCAGCAAAGAACTGGAACGTTGTAGCTTCCATCCTTAAAACCAGAGCTACACGGATCTTGGCAGAAATGACTTGACAAATATGAACGTTCCTTTTTCTTTTACAAATACGTGTTCTGCGACCCCCACAACAATATTGAGCAGTGCTGGGACTCAAACATTACTAAATAAGTCAAACAATTCAGACAGTGAGCTACGTGTGCGACTCTAGCCCTGACATTTCGTTCTGATGGGCCATTAGGTGGCACTCTGTGCGTTGCTTAAAGAACCACTAGAACCACATCAACTGTTCAGCAGCCTCTCTTCTTTTCTAATTTCCAGTGCACAGCTCACTATGCAGGTATGAGCTATTCCTTCATGTGTCTTTAATGTTCTATTTTACAGTATTCAAATTCTTCCATTTCAGTTAACCCCAAACTTATTTTGGTAACAGGATTTATTATAACCAAATCCTATTTCTTACTCCATCTTCAGAGTCCCACTCCTACAACTTTTACACAGCTGAGCACTTGTTGTTGATATAAATAATCCCATCAGCTTCAACCAGGCTCCTTTCTTGAGTAGGAGATTGCTCGTATGAGGAAAGGTTGCAGGATCTGTTCCTCTGAATACAATTAATTACTTCAGGATAGAAAATAATTGCCTTCAGTCTCTCACTTTATTCCTCAAAGAGCTCGATCTGGCTATATAGATCATAAAAGCATAGAAGATTAGGGTTGGAAGGGACCTCAGGAGGTCATCTAGTCCAACCTCCTGCTCAAAGCAGGACCAACACCAACTAAATCATCCCAGCTAGGGCTTTGTCAAGCCGGGCCTTAAAAACCTCTAAAGATGGAGATTCCACCACCTCCCTAGGGAATCCATTCCAGTGCTTCACCACCCTCCTAGGGAAATAGTTTTCTCTAATATCCAACCCAAACCTCCCCCACTGCAATTTGAGACCATGCTCCTTGTTCTATATGTTGTATTCATCAGCTATGTGGCCTGGGACTTATAATCTATAAATAACATCATCAAGCCTTTAAATATTTCAGTGCAGGCTGGTAACTTATACGGTAACTCCTCACTTAAAGTCATCCCGGTTAATGTTGTTTCATTGCTGATCAGTTAGGGAACATGCTCGTTTAAAGCTGTGCAATGCTCCTGTCATGGTACAATTCCCCACTCTGAACCTTAGCGTCCAAAAGATGGGGTACCAGCATGAATTCCTCTAAGCTCAATTACTAGCTTAGAACCTGTAGCGCTGCCACCAACCAGGAATTACAGTGCCTGGTACACTCTGGTCCCCCCAAAACCTTGCCCAAGGACCCCCAAGACCCAGTCCCTCTGGATCTTAACACAAGGAAAGTAAACCCTTTCCCTCACCGTTGCCTCTCCCAGGCTTCCCCTCCCTGGGTTACCCTGGAAGATCACTGTGTGATTCAAACTCCTTGAATCACAAAACAGAGAGGAACATGTACCTTCCCCCCTCCTTCTCTCTTCCCCTCCCAGATTCTCCTTGAGAGAGACAGTAATCCTGGCACAGAGAGAAATAAGCCTCTCTCTCTCCCCCTTCCCTCCTTTCTCCCCACCAATTCCCTGGTGAATCCAGACCCAGTCCCCTGGGTCTCACCAGAATAAAAAAAAAAAACAATCAGGTTCTTAACAAGAAAAGCTTTTAATTAAAGAAAGAAAAAACAGTAAAAATTATCTTTGTAAATTTTAAAAAAATGGAATAGGTACAGGGTCTTTCAGCTACAGACACTGGGAATACTCTCCCAGCCTAAGTATACAAGTACAAATTAAAATCCTTCAGCAAAATACCAATTTGAACTCCTTCCAGCCAAATATACATTTGCAAAATAAGAAACAACCATAAGCCTAACTCGCTTTATCTACCTAGTACTCACTAGTCTGAACTTATAAGAGCCTGTACTGGAGAGATTGGAGAGAAACCTGGTTGCACATCTGATCCCTCTGAGCCCCCAGAGTGAACAACAACCAAAACTAACAGCACACACACAAACTTCCCTCCCTCAAGATCTGAAAGTATCCTGTCCTCTGATTGGTCCTCTGGTCAGGCGACAGCCAGGCTTACTGAACATGTTAACCCTTTACAGTCAAAGAGATATAAAGTACTACTGTGCTATTAACTTTTCTTATCTGTTTATGACAGCTCCCTTCCAACATTGTTTGGCAGCCACCTACTTTGTCCACTGCTTGCAGGAAGAGCAGCCCATTGCAGCTAGCTGGTGGGGGCTTGGAACTAGGGTGGACCAGCAGTCCCCCATCAGCCTCCTCTAAGTTCCCTGTGCGGCAGCCACGCAGCAGGCGAGCAATTGCCCGCACCCAGCTGCCCCTCCCTCCACTGCTATGTGCTGCTCCTGCCCTCTGCTTTGTAGCTGCTCCTCGAGACTCCTGCTTGCTGTGTGGAGGGCAGGGGAGGTAGCGGGGGGCTAATGTCAGGGTGTCCTCCTCCCTCCTGCTCCTGCACCCCACTTACCCTATCTTCCATAGAGCAGGGGGACACATGACAGGGCTCAGGATGGAGGGGGTTTGCTGGCAGCAGCTGCACTCTCAGCAAGCTGATCTAATTAACAAGGCAGTGTACTTAAGAGTAGGGTCAGTGTACTTAAAGAGGAAATGTGTATCTCTCTCTATCTCTCTCTCTCTCTCTCTCTCACACACACACACACACACACACACACACACACACACACACACACACACACACGGTGTGTGTCTCTGTCTCTGTCTCTGATGCTGTATCCCCTCCCTCCAGTTTGTGCTGCCTTGTAGAGTGTGAGAGTTAACCCTTGAGGGCTCATCCAATTGCTAGTTCATCATTTAGCAGTAAGGCATTCCCTGGGAAATATCCACCCTCTGACTCCTCCACCTCAAACAAGCTTCATAATCATCATTACTGTGTACCAGTATTTAACTGTTTGTTTAAAATGTATACTGTGCCTGTGTGTATTTGGGTGTATAGTCTTTTGTTTGGTGAAAAAAATTTCCCTGGAACCTAACCCCCTCATTTACATTAATTCTTATGGGGAAATGGGATTCGCTTAACATCATTTTGCTTAAAGTTGCATTTTTCAGGAACATAATTACAACGTTAAGTGAGGAGTTACTGTATTCACTTTTAATTTTTAATCACCATTCACAAGTTTTTCTTATGTAGGCCCAAATTAATTCACTATGACAGAAACAAGATCGGACACAATATCAGCACATTTGAATGTTTGTAAGTTGGATCATTTTTAGTAATGTTTGAAACTTGCTTTGGGATTCTGGAATCCAGGCATGACTCTGTAGTCAACGGGAGATTTGCCTCTGCCGGGAGCCCTGAGCATGTTACAAAAGCAGTTTCCAAGAAGTACATATCAAAACCTGAGAGGCTGTGATCAGCAGTGTTGTAATGATGATGATCTAGGATTGTACATGTATAGAAAAGAAAGGAAGGATGGCCCAGTGATTAGGGATTAACTTGACACTTGGGTGTTAGATTCGAATCCTTGCTCTGCCACAGGCTTCCCGTGAAAGTAAGCCACTTAGCCTCTCTGTGCCTCAGTTCTCCATCTGTAAAATGGGTATAATAGTACTGCCTGACCACCCAGGATAAACACATTGCAGAGTGTGAGGTATTACATAAGCACCTCAGATAACACCTTTCATTCTAAGAATGCACAACCCTTAGTTAACAAAGTAGGGTAAATATTATCTTCATTTTGCAGTTGGGAGAATCAGAGGCAAAGCAAGGTCAAGTGGCATGTCCCAGATCACACAAGAGGTCTCTAGCAGAATGAGAAACCAAACCCAGGTCTCTTAATTCCCAGTTTCCTGTTCAAACCACTGGACACACTGGCTCGTTGCATAAAATATTGCCTGAAATAAGCAGTAAGTATTTTGTGGATTATTTTCAGACTAATGTAAAGGAACTGTTTGTATAGGAAAGCATAGCAGCAATATTCTTTCAACTGACATTTGTTTCAGCAGACACTAGCGTTTTCAGTTATTTGAATGCTGGGATTTCTGAAATCAGTCTTCCTGACTGTAAAATATTCAGCAATGAGATTAAACAGGATTGTCTGGAGGTATAAATCAAAGTTTAGCCCAAGGCTTGTGGTGTGCACAACTAAACAGCTACTTCTAATGCTGTTTATAACACGCAAGAGGAAAATGTGAATCAGAGATCAGACCATTTCTGTCCCCACCTTAAAGGATGCTTTAAAAAGGAAAGCTATAGGACAAATGATCCACACTTACCCATTTACACCAGCTAGGACTTTTTGTATCTCTACTTCCTTTAAGGGCCAAGCATGCATCTTGTGCAGTCATTAAATATCAAGCAACGTGAGTGTGAGTGGGGTGTGAAACACGATCCAGTACGAATAGCAATGATTTTTTTCCCACTTTGCACCGGTGTAAATGACCACATGAGGTGCACGGCAATGTAGAATCTGGGTCCCAATCCTTGCTGATTGACACCTGCTGAGGATCTAGCCCCGGGTATGTTTTACATGGCACCTGTTTTTGACCAAAGATAAACACATCGTAATGCACTCCAGGAAGGCAACAGCCCACATGGATAGGGCCATGCATCCTCTCATCTTACATTGGTGATGATATCTGACATGACCGCTTGCAGTATGCTTGTGCTAGCAGCAGGAGGATGCTGACACTGGCCCAACGACATTAGCACTCTATTCCTGCAGCTGCCCCTGGAGGAAGTGGAAACAGCCTCAGACTTTTTCCTACCAGGACCTGTCTCCCCAGCAAGACAGAACCAGGCTGAAATTTCTATAGTGAAAAATTGCCAGTGGCAGACAGAGCGGCTTCCCCACAGAGACTGCTTTGTGGTATGGCTGTGGCCTACTCCCTCCTCAAATTCACCCCCTTACTGCCATTCCTACAGGTTGGAAGGGAGGACTCCCAGGTGACGGTTTTCCTCCTCAAAAATAAACTCCTGCTCAGATTAAAGAGTCTTTTAGCTTTCCCTTTCCAGGTAAAGAGAGGAGAGGGAAGAGGGACAAAGTGCAGGAGACTCATTCATATTTAGTCAAACAAATATATAGCTGTCTCGGAGGCCAATACTGGTAAACAAAATTGCCTGTGGGTAAAAGTAGTTTTGTCTGTTGTGCATATTGGCAAAAACCTTTGGTGTTGGGCATGATATGAAAATCTCATTAACTATTTTTGCCCTTGCACAGTATTTTACGGCAATCTTCCCCTGAGCCAGCACATAGCAGTAACCATGTAAATGATGGCTTCATGATGAAAAATCAAGCTGATCTGGAAATACGGGACTTTGCGCTGCATGTCCTTCCATGCAAAAATCTGCATTTACTATTGCATTATGGCGCTCTGGAAAGGATCTACTATGGCAGGTTAAAAGAGAAAGTCTTTATTTGCCAGTAGTTAATGCCTTTAAGGATTTAATCTTAATTTTGTGGGTACGATGTTAAAGATAGGTGGCATGCTTTAATGGAGTGAGCATGGGAATGAGTGGTAGGAACTCTTCATTTCTAGTTCCACTGATGACCCTGACTCACTGTGTGACCTTCGGTAAGTCCCTTAACTGCTCAGTGCCTCAGTTTACCTATATGTAAAACAATAATATGTACCTTCTTCATGGGGATGCTGTGATAATTAGTTAATGATTGCAAAGCTCTTTGTACATGCGAAACACTATAAATGCTAAAAATTATTATGCCTGCAATACATGGCATTGCATTACTATTTATGCTGTGTTAAGAAAGCTGTAGGAGATATTTGGTCTAGTTACAAAACCTTTCAGCGAATGGTGCTTCAAAGTCTGATTTGGCTAAACTCTGGCTACAATGAATTAAAATACTTTCAAACCACTGGGCCAAATGAATCAATGCAGGTACACCAGGGATGAGTTTGGCCACTGATTCCTTCCTTCCTTCCTTCCTTCCTTCTGTCTAACCTAGTCTCATTCAGTCCAGTACAGATAGGTACTTACATAATGCTCATCAATATAGTTAGAATCTCTTTGGACCAGTTCCTTGGCATTGACTTTAATGGATCAATGATGATTTACACCAACTGAGGATCTGGCCCTTGGTTTCCAAAAATATTCATTACAAGTTTAGCACCACCTACAGGCAATCAGCCAATACTAAATGGCTAGGCTTAGGCACAGTGAGTGCAAGTCAATATTATTTGTGTAATTATCAATTTGAAAAGTATAAAAATAGCAAATGTACACACAGAATTTGATTGGAAGGAGAGGGGGAGACACTTTGCATGTTGCTTTTATTCTCAGATTACAAATTCTTCCAAGCAGGGGCACCGTCTCTAACTCTACAGCACCTTGCCCAACTGACCTAGGATCCTGACTGGGGTCTCTGAACACTACTGTAGTACACGAAATAATAGTAGCAGCGATAATTTTAGCCTATTTTTGGTAAACAGATCACGGTAGCCCTGCATCTTGTGTAGTCATTAATATAAATGCAAGCGGGGTGTGTAACATGATCCAATATGACAGGTTTCAGAGTAGCAGCCGTGTTAGTCTGTATCCGCAAAAAGAACAGGAGTATTTGTGGCACCTTAGAGACTAACAAATTTATTTGAGCATAAGCTTCCACGGGCTGCATCCAAAGAAGTGGGCTGTAGCCCACGAAAGCTTATGCTCAAATAAATTTGTTAGTCTCTAAGGTGCCACAAGTACTCCTGTTCTTTTTGATGATCCAATATGGAAGGCAACGATTTATTCCCACTTTGCACTGGTGTAAATGACCACGAGATGCACAGCAGTGTAGAATCTGGGTCCCAATTCTTGCTAATTTACACCCACTGATTTACACTCTCCTGATTTATGCAAATATATTCATTTTTGATAATTATTCACTAAACATTTCTGACACATAATTGCCAGCTGCTGGATTGTTTGCAAACAGGTTTTATTACCTTCTCAGTATTTATTATGCGTGACTGGTCATGTAAGTCACATGCTATCAGGGTTTTTTTTCCTCCTTGACTGCATGACTTTTCTTTTTTTTTTTTGGTGAGAATAACAAATAATGAAAACATGCATCCTAGAATTTGTTTTAGTGGGTCTGTAACAAAATCTGTGAAAACATCAGGCATCTCAAACATTTTCATTAAGAATCGTGGCTGCTTAGGTTCTCACAAATGATGACTAATAACAATGACTCCGATCACAATGGATCACAGGGAACCCAGCTTAAGAACCTATATGCGCAAAAATATCCTACAGTTTTTTAACTCACTGGCGGGCTGTAAGTGGAGTGTGGAAGCACCTTCTGCTCCCTGACAACTGAAAGAAAGGGATGACAGAGCAACAACATCCATGAATTTGACAGGAACCTATAAGCCAAGCTACATTTGCCTCTATTGGATAAATTACTGCTTCAGGAGTTGGAGAAGCTGCAATACAGAAGACAAACAAAAATCTATTTCCCTGGGCACTTTTCCCAATTTCAGTTTGGATCCTCCAAATACTCATGCCTCTGTCCGCTGAATAAGACATTCTGCATCAGTCTTCCAGGAAAGGAAGTTAGATTTGGCAGCGTCCCCAATCCCTCACCTCATCCTGGATGTTGAAAAAAGAATGAGTATGCAGCACTGCCTTGCAGCAACAGATTCTAGATAGCATTTTACCAGCTAGTTGGTGGGAGAATTTAAGCATTCTATAAAATGCCTTGCATAATGCACTTAAAACCATTACTACTAATAAACAGAATGGTTTGATCTACTGCCACCAACTGTGGGCAAAACTGAGGCATTTAGTCACCAGCTAGAGAAGGCAATGATGTAAGCTCATGCCAGGGTTGCCCCTGGTGCTGCGAGGACTTTAGCTTAAATGAACTCGATGTACACCAGGTGTAGATCAGTGGGAGAGTGCTGCTATGGAGTGGAGAATGAGTAAGCTGGAGGTAGGGCAGGGGTGGCAGATCCCTGACTATGCCAGCTATTCCCTCAGAATGGAAATAGGTGTAGGCACTGTCAATACTGCGCACCCTGTGGCTGCAGTAGCAGCTGGAGCGTGGACTGGAGTCTTGTTGCCGCACTTTTTTGCATTGGCTTAACCAAAGGGTGCATTTGTAATTGATTTCCTTCAACCAAAGCAATGATCACAAGAGTAATATGATTTGGACAACTCCGTCCAATTCTTGAACAATCCACATATCTATTTCATGATAAGCACCCACTTTGCATTGGTTGCACCATGGATATCAATTTGCAGTTTGTGCTTGTGGTAAGAAATATTGCACAAGTTCTAAATACTCAAAGATGACACCTCACTTGCAAATAGCTACACATCTATTATGTATGCGTTGTTGATACGTTGGAGGAAGACATGACATTCTGTCTCATTGGTACTAAAATTTGGCTTATTTTAGTGCCTAACTGCTTTTTTGAAAATCTGACTTCAATTGTGGGTGCTGAGGACTTTGAAAATCAGGTCTTGTTAATTATTATTATTATTATTATAATTGTTATATAAATATTACAGTAGTTCCTAGAGGCCTTTATGAGGACTGCGATCCATTGTACCAGACACTGTATAAACACAAAGATAAAGACCATCCCTACCCTGGAGACTTTACAGTCTAAACCAGGAGTAGTCAACCTATGGCACGGGTGCCAAAGGCAGCACGCAAGCTGATTTTCAGTGGCACTCACACAGCCCAGGTCCTGGCCACCGATCCGGGGGGCTCTGCATTTTAATTTAAGTTAATTTTTAAATGAAGCTTGTTAAACATTTAAAAAAACGTATTTACTTTACATATAACAATCATTTAGTTATATACTATAGACTTATAGAAAGAGACCTTCTAAAAACGTTAATGTATTACTGGCGCGCAAAACCTTAAATTAGAGTGAATAAATGAAGACTCAGCACACCGCTTCTGAAAGGTTGCCGACCCCTGGTCTAAACTGTGACAAGATGGAATGAGTGAGTGTAACAAACAAACAAACAGAAGGGAAGAGAAGAATTACAAAATAAAATCACATGGCTACAAACGGTCATGATTGTACAACTTCTTGGCTCCTGATGATCCCCAGGCTTGTTTTTTAATGCCATATAAATATGTATTTAGGGAGTGAATCCTTTCCCATTATCAGTTCATAACTGAAAGATTTAATATTTGCATGGTGAAAGATAACACGGAATAAAATGCAGCATAGCGAGAATGTAATAAATATTGTGTGAAGGATTACACTCACTAAAGAGATCTTATGGGTATAATTGGATGAAAGCACAACACTAATTACTTTAGCAGGCATGTAAGTACCCAATACCATGCAAATAATTCATACTGATAAAAAAATGGTCGCAGAGATGATTGAATAAATGACAGTTTTGGCTTCTCTATGGCTGCTGCCACTGCAAGGTCTTTAATCGGAGGATGCCAGAGAGCATTATAAAGTGTGACAGGCTATTTGTGGGACTAGTGTATAGCTACAGTTCACATCAGAGCACTTAAGGAGTTGATTATTAAAAAGAGGAGTTTTTTCTCCCCATAAATCTTTGAGGAACAAACATAAATGCTGCATTTTCATTTTTAAGTTTCACTTTGAAAAAATGTAAATGGTTTAAGTTTCAAGAATTAAGAAGACTGCTAAAATTATCTTATTTAAATACTGACCTTTTCTCTGCTAATGGATTTGAAAACCAACTGTGGCTATGTGGCATGGATTACTCAGCCAATTTTCGCCTTGGCCTTGCATCCGTTGTAGAGATAAAACATGTGAACTGACATACCTTACTAGACCACAGGCCCGCGTAGCTCAGTATCCTGTGTCCCTCAAGGACGACTACCACTAGAATCTTTAAAGAAGGAAAGTGCGAGAAAGATGCAATTTTATTATGTCAGTGGGAGTTTTGCATGAGCAAGAACTACATGATCTGTTCCTCCATATGGTTGGAAAATAACCCAGAACCGCAACAGATCATTTATCTGCACAGGAGACTGCATAATTAGTTTCACAAAATAGAGAGAAACAAATCTTGGGACTATAGTCTCACCATCATTTATGGCACCAGAGTCCCACTGACATTAGCAGGAATTCCACACATGGGCTGAGGGCAAGATAGCATCCTTAATCGTCACTGAGGGATGATGCATTTCATGTGTGAGCTGTCAAATGGCTGGGAAAATAGAGCATAGGTTAAAAACTATCTCCGAGCAGAGTAAATTCTCCTCTCTCCTCTCTCTCACCCCTCTGCCCCAAACGCCAGGGAATAACAATAAATTGCTGGGTATACTTTTGTGCAATGGCGCGCTCAGTTTTAAGATTCTGGCATTAAAAATACATGTGGTTTTGTCTAATATTAATTAATTATTTCTACTTCCCTTACGACAGTTAATGTTGTCTACTAATTCACTTGTAAGATGTTTGTTTTAATGTCATCCTCATCATTGTAAGCCATTTAAAATGAGGACATTGAAACGAAAAGGTTTGTTTCACTTTATTTCCCTTCCAATATTGTAGTAAAAATTAACTTCCCAGTATTAATGGAAAAGAAAAGATAAATTATACCTAAGATAACTGCAATACAAGTTCTAAAGAGAGTGACACTTAGCTGACAGCAACATGTCCAGGTTTATATTTATCTTTCCTATGTAACTAAGTTTTTATGTACTCAATACAGTAAAAAGCCTGATAAACATATGGTTTCCTATGGTGAGCTTTTCAACTCATAAATATTAGTAAAGTTCACAAGCTCAGAAGAAATGATAAATAGTTTATGCTTTCATGTAAAATCCCCACTGGAAAATTGGCAAACTTTGAACTGAGCCAAAATAATACCAATTTTTGCAAACCACATGAAAAATCTGTTTGAGTAAATACGCCATTAAAATGAGGGGATGCAACTGTTTTCAACAGCATGACTGAAAGAGTCAGCATGCAAAAGATAGCTAATCCCTCTGGCTATTAATTGCTGCATCCTATAGTGTTATCTTCTTCTTATAAATGAGATTCCATTTTTAAATAAAAACACTTGTTTACTCTTGAAAATCTATCTTGTTTTTGAGTCCGTATTAAGATACAAAGCCATGGGCAATGATGTCTCTCTCTTCCTTAAATGAGTCAAGAGTTGGCCTTTAGGGAAAAATGCTTGCGCAGCATATTCATACCCTATATAATGCATCCTAAATATTTTTCAAGCAGCTTCAGAAACTGTCATCACAGATGAAAGCTGGTAAGAAACAGCAATGATTATAAAATACATGGGTGAGAAAGGGGAAGTAATGCCCACTTCTGAATGTCCTGACATTTGATTTATCCCACATCATAATGATCAGCCGCTCACAGTAATTTCCCTGTTTACTACTCGCTAGCAGTGGCTGATGGTGCACCTGTGCCGTTTCCCCCAACCCCCGATCTGCTGACTGCAGCCATTCAGATTCAGGTGACTGAAATCTTTTAGATAAAAGTTAATTAGCCAGCACGCTGCAGATCAAATCTTTCCAGTGCAATGCCAAATGGAAACCTTCCAGGTGGCTGCTGGAACTGTTCTTCACTTACCATCCCCCTCAACATTTCAAAGCTGGTAATTCATTTCAAGTGAGAGTCAATGAAGCAAATACAGGGGAACACATCAAAAAGTTCAGCATCATCTTTCAACCTGTTGGAACGTGCACTTTCACATTTTGCACAGGCATGTATTTACCAATATACTGTGCACATATATAATTAGATTAATAGATTCCAAGGCCAATGTGACCATTTAGTCTGATCTCCTGTATGATACAGGCCACAGAAATTCACCAAAATAATTCTAGAGCAGATCTTTTAGAAAAAACATCCAATCTTGATTTAAAAATTGTCAGTGATGGAGAATCCACCATGACCTTGGTGTTGTTCCAATGGTTAATTATCCTCACTGTTACAATTTTGTTTTATTTCCAGTCTGAATTTGTCTAGCTTCAACTTTCAGCCATTGGATTATGCTGTACTTTTCTCTGCTAGATTGAAGAGCCCATTATCAAAAATGTGTTCCCTATGTAGCTACCTAAAGGGTGATCCAGTCACCACTTAACCTTCTCTTTGTTAAACTAAATAGATAAACCCAAGGAGCTAAGTCACTATAAGGCATATTTTCTAATCTGTTAATCATCTTCGTAGCTCTTCGTTGAAAGCACTCAAGTTTATCATCATCCTTCTTGAATTGTATACATCAGAACTGGACACGGTATTCTAGGAGCAGTCAAATCAGTGCCAAATTATGAGGTAAAACAAGATTCTCCTGTTCATGCATCCAAGGATCACATTAGTCCTTTTGGCTAAAGTGTCATACTGGGAGCCCTTGTTCAGCTGACTGTCACCATGAACCACAAATCTTTTTCAGTCACTGCTCCTCAGACTAGAGTCCCTCATTGTGTAAGCGTGCCCTACGTTCTTTGTTCCCATGTAGCCCTGTTAAAATGCATATTGTTTGTTTACCAAGAGATCCAGATCAATCTGTATCAGCGATCTGTCCTCTTCATTATTTACCATTCCCCCAATTTTTGTGTCATCTGCAAATTTTATCAGTGATAATTTTGTGGGTATTTTTCCAGGTCATTGATAAAAATGTTACATAGAATAGGGACAAGAACCGATCCCTGTGGGACCCCACTAGAAACACACTTGCTTGATGGTTGTTCTCGGTTTACAGTTACGTTTTGAGACCTATCAATTAATCAGCTTTTTATCCCCTTAATATGTGCCATGTTAATTTTATGTTTTTGTAGCCATGTTGGTCCCAGAATATTAGAGAGACAAGGTGGATGAGGTAATATCTTTTAGGGGACCAACTTCTATTGGTATAAGAGGCAAATTTTTGAGGTTACACAGAAAGCTCTGTGTAAACTTGAAAGCTTGTCTCTCTCACCAACAGAAGTTAGTCCAAGAAAACATGTAAATTTTATATCATTCTAGTTTTTGAATCACAATGTTGAGTGTAAAGTCAAATGCCTTGCAGAAATCTACCGGTATTACATCAATACTATTATCTTCGTCAATCAACCCTGTAGTCTCATTAAAAAAATGGATATCAAGTTAGATTGACAGGCTCTATTTTCCATAAACCCATGTTGTTGGACATTAATTATATCATCTTCCTTTAATTCTTTATTAATAAAGTCCCATATCCACCTGTCACAGGGGAGCTGGTCTCTGTGGATGGGCTGAGCCCAAGCCAGCCAATTAAAAAGGGGCTCAGCTACACCTGGGTCTATAAAGGCCTGTTCGTAGGTAACTGGGAGGAGAGAGCTAGGCAAGTGGAGCCCTGGAAGGAAGGACTGATACCAGCTTAGCCCTGGTCAGCAGAGGCCACACTGGAGTAGGGCTAACTACTGTGGTGGGTCCCCTGTGGTGGCCCTGAAGCCTGGGGGTCAGGTATTGACTTAAGGCTGCATTCTGTTTGCTTGTTAACTTTGCTATAAATGAATAAACCACCTTGACTGGAACTGGGCATAACAGTGCATGCTTGGAGGTGGGGTGCAGTGGTAGTCTTCTGGTGACACCCCTCCCCCCATTATTTTGCCCAGGATTGATGTCAGATTGACAGGCCTATAATTACCTGAGTCATCCTGTTTACCCTTGAAAAATATTGGTACAATATTAACTTTCTTCTAGGTTTCTGGAACTTCCCAAAGTTCCAAGACTTGTTGAAAATCAAAATTAATAGTCCAGCGAGCTCATCAGCCAGCTCTTTTAAAACTCTTGGATGCAAACTATCTGGACCCATTGGTTTAACATGTCTGACTTGAGTAGCTGCCATTTAACATTGTCCCACAATACTAGTGGAATGGAAAGCATGTTCTCATCACCGTATGATATGACTAAATTATCTGTTTTTATTCCCCAAATTCAGAACAGAAATATTTACTGAACGTTTGCATTATTATTGATAATTCTATCTTTTCCATTCAACAATTTAGTAATATGCTATCCACATATACCTACAGAGAGAGGCAGACATGAGCATGAGTTGGCTCTTCTGGACAATTAATCTGTATATATTCAATGAAAAACGTCCCTTAGACTTAGAGATGGGCATAGTTTTTTTTCAGCGACTACTTTGTTTGACAAAAGAATGGATTTTTTTTGGTTGAATGAAACTATTTGTGAATTTGGGTCCAATTGAGTGAATCATTTCTTTGAAATAAAATATGAGAGGGAAAAAATTCAGAAAAGTCAGTTTTGTTTTGACATTTTTGAAATGAAACATTTTGACTTTTCATTTTGAAATGTTTATTTAGAAATTTAGCTACAGTGTTTGTTGATTCCAAAAAAGGATTCTCTTCAGTCTGGATGAACTGAAGTCAGAGACCACACACAGGAAATAACGCCATATTTTCCATCCGTCATGCAATTCTTCTACTCGTACAAAGCCTATTGACACAGGGAATATGGTGAATCAAACCACCCCATGTCACATACAAGGCTGAAATGCCAAATAAATTATTTAAATAGGCTTTTGAATCTGCTAATCTGTAGGTCACCCTGTGAGAAGGAGGATTTCCAGTTAGATGAGGTGTGTAATAATATATAAAATTACACTTGAAGTCAAAGCAAGGAAACCAAAGAGCTAAAACTATAGAAGGAACAAATATTACTTCCCAAACTGATGCCAGTATTGGTTTCCCAGTCTCTAAACAAGGGCTGTTCAATCACCTACTGAAAAACAACACTATACAAACAAGGACACCTTTCCATTGGGTGTCCGTTCCTTTGTGGACTCAGAGGTTATAGACAGTGGGAATGTAGTTGTAAATACAGTGGACTGTGGAAATTCTATCAGTTCTATAGCTGGTACTGCACCCATCCCTATGCAGAATGTGCACATTGTAAAAACAAGAATCACACTGTTTCTGGGGAACACATACATACTGTTGAAGGAAAATGATAGAGATCTAACCCTGAGCTTATGAGGAGGCTTTGGTTCTGAAGCAGTAAACACAGGTGAGCAAATACACATATTCCTGCTTTTAATGGTAGACAACTGCACAACCAAGAGCTTCCACCTAACACAGGAAAGATACAAAAGAACATTTGTATGACCAAAATACCTGTTGTGCCTTCGAAGTTCGCATTCAGATGGATTAAAAATTCTCAGGTTGCTGTCCAGACAGGGCCTGATTCTTGGTTACTTTGGCCTTCAACACTACTCTGGATGCTTAAAGAGACCTTAACTTAAATGATAATCAGGCCCCATAGTCCTAATAGTGTACATGTAGGAAGTATTCCTGAACCAGAATAATTCAGCAGGAGTTGGATGAAAGCAAAAATCAACTGAACGCCTCTTTGCATGTGAAGCTGGAGGCTAATCAAAAGCCCCCCTTTAAAGAGGCTCCTTCATATCTCTCTCAGTCTACAAGAGGCATGATTCATAACATTTTAATACTAAACTGTGTGGGATGGGAGAAAATGAACATTAAAGCAAATGAAATAGTGTAAGCTTTGTATGGTATTGAGAGAGCCTTTATAAACTTACATATTTGGATTCAGACAAATTTAGGATGATGATGTAGTTTTAAAACTATCAAATATTGTAACAGCGTTACTACTTCACCAACAATGACTTCTGTTTTGGAAACATCTCCTTGATTATTATATTTGACAGAAGACTGCCTTCTCCCTATGCCCACTTCCCCAAATGCCTGCCTACTCACAAGCACCCAGATTTACTTGGGACTAGTGGGTCAATATCACTTCTGAAGGTACCACTTACCCAATAAGGTCATACCATTTGGCACTCAGTATCCTTTGACACTACAAAGCCTTTTCTAATCATAAGCTTGATTTTACAACTGAACTGCAAATTAAAGGTCAAAATTCCATTTGCTGCAGCAGCATCATCATCTGCTGTATGCCCAAATTTGCCATGTTAGCAGAGATTCACCATTTAATCTAAAAATGTATCTTTATTTTCCTATTTAATGCCCCAAAGCCACAATCAGCTGGTTCCCACTGCCCAGTGATGCCCCAAAATATTCCATGCCTTGATATCAGATACTAGAGAAACCTGTTGGAGCACAGAACCAGTGTACACGTGAATACCAGAAAGGCATAACATCTCCTTGTCCCCTCCTGCTATATCTTATCATCTCTGAGAGTGTCATCTCACTCTGAACTCACTATGAAGATCTTTAGCTGTTTATTGTTTTACTGCACTGCATGGTTTTGTGAGGTTTCTTTTTAATAATAAATCTTGGTAAAACTGAACAGCTGATGCTTCATTTGTAGTTCACCCTTAAAACAAACTTCTTCAGTATGAAAATTCAGAAAAGATGGCTACAAAAATACTCAACCTCCTCACACATACTTCCAACAACACTACCTATATCCATACTCTCTCCATACCACCGACTCAGTTTTGTAGAGTGATTTCATTTTCGACCATATCCTTATGAGTTACTTCCCTGGAAAAGTTGGTGAATGGCAATCAGAAATCTTGGGATTGGAAGGTAAACTATTTTGTCGGTGTATGTAAACATTCCATGTAATATTGCATAGAAGAATGCTAAGCAAGACTCAGTTTCTTGGTATCTTTGGTCAAGAACTTCTGCCTTCAAATTAATGGTCTGTCAAAACTTCAGTGCAATTTGCACTGATATTAAAATGAAATAAATCCTGATCTGTTTTGCCCAATGATATCTGTAAATTGCTACAGTTTCCTGATAATATTATGATTAATATTTAAGGAGAACTTCATGAAGTAAACAGTGTTCCTTTAAAAGCAGCAAAGAGTCCTGTGGCACCTTATAGACTAACAGAGGTTTTGGAGCATGAGCTTTCGTGGGTGAATACCCACTTCTTCAGATGCATGTAATGGAAATATCCAGGGGCAGGTATATATATGTGTGCTAGCAAGCAAGCTAGAGATAACGAGGTCAGTTCAATCAGGGAGGATGAGGCCCTGTTCTAGCAGTTGAGGTGTGAAAACCAAGAGAGGAGAAACTGGTTCTGTAATTGGCAAGCCATTCACAGTCTTTGTTCAATCCTGAGCTGATGGTGTCAAATTTGCAGATGAACTGAAGCTCAGCAGTTTCTCTTTGAAGTCTGGTCCTGAAGTTTTTTTGCTGCAGGATGGCCACCTTAAGGTCTGCTATAGTGTGGCCAGGGAGGTTGAAGTGCTCTCCTACAGGTTTTTGTATATTGCCATTCCTAATGTCTGATTTGTGTCCATTTATCCTTTTCCGTAGAGACTGTCCAGTTTGGCCGATGTACATAGCAGAGGGGCATTGCTGGCATATGATGGCGTATATTACATTGGTGGATGTGCAGGTGAATGAACCAGTGATGGTGTGGCTGATCTGGTTAGGTCCTGTGATGGTGTCGCTGGTGTAGATATGTGGGCAGAGTTGGCATCGAGGTTTGTTGCATGGATTGGTTCCTGAGCTAGAGTTATTATGGTGTGGTGTGCAGTTACTGGTGAGAATATGTTTCAGGTTGGCAGGTTGTCTGTGGGCAAGGATTGGCCTGCCACCCAAGGCCTGTGAAAGTGTGGGATCATTGTCCAGGATGGGTTGTAGATCCTTGATGATGCGTTGGAGGGGTTTTAGCTGGGGGCTGTATGTGATGGCCAGTGGAGTCCTGTTGGTTTCTCTCTTGGGTTTGTCTTGCAGTAGGAGGCTTCTGGGTACACGTCTGGCTCTGTTGATCTGTTTCCTTATTTCCTCATGCGGGTATTGTAGTTTTGAGAATGCACCTACAAAATCTCCACCAAGCATTCTCAAAACTACAATACCCGCATGAGGAAATAAGGAAACAGATCAACAGAGCCAGACGTGTACCCAGAAGCCTCCTACTGCAAGACAAACCCAAGAGAGAAACCAACAGGACTCCACTGGCCATCACATACAGCCCCCAGCTAAAACCCCTCCAACGCATCATCAAGGATCTACAACCCATCCTGGACAATGATCCCACACTTTCACAGGCCTTGGGTGGCAGGCCAATCCTTGCCCACAGACAACCTGCCAACCTGAAACATATTCTCACCAGTAACTGCACACCACACCATAATAACTCTAGCTCAGGAACCAATCCATGCAACAAACCTCGATGCCAACTCTGCCCACATATCTACACCAGCGACACCATCACAGGACCTAACCAGATCAGCCACACCATCACTGGTTCATTCACCTGCACATCCACCAATGTAATATACGCCATCATATGCCAGCAATGCCCCTCTGCTATGTACATCGGCCAAACTGGACAGTCTCTACGGAAAAGGATAAATGGACACAAATCAGACATTAGGAATGGCAATATACAAAAACCTGTAGGAGAGCACTTCAACCTCCCTGGCCACACTATAGCAGACCTTAAGGTGGCCATCCTGCAGCAAAAAAACTTCAGGACCAGACTTCAAAGAGAAACTGCTGAGCTTCAGTTCATCTGCAAATTTGACACCATCAGCTCAGGATTGAACAAAGACTGTGAATGGCTTGCCAATTACAGAACCAGTTTCTCCTCTCTTGGTTTTCACACCTCAACTGCTAGAACAGGGCCTCATCCTCCCTGATTGAACTGACCTCGTTATCTCTAGCTTGCTTGCTAGCACACATATATATACCTGCCCCTGGATATTTCCATTACATGCATCTGAAGAAGTGGGTATTCACCCACGAAAGCTCATGCTCCAAAACCTCTGTTAGTCTATAAGGTGCCACAGGACTCTTTGCTGCTTTTACAGATCCAGACTAACACGGCTACCCTCTGATAGTGTTCCTTTAATAATTATGTTTAGATTTATTATCAGAATACATTAGGCATTAGATATTGAATAAAGAATAGAAAGCTGGACAAGAAGGGCATGTTTTACTCTATATAGCATTGTGTGTGGTGTGGGATAATTCTAAATTTTCAATCTAAATGACTTCTTCTGATGCAATGAATAGGGTACCATGTTCTGTTGTTGTGATAGTAGCTCCAGGAATGTAGAATTTGACAAAAGGTCAGATTTTTTAACATTATTTAGTCATTCAGATATGCAACTAGAGGCACATGATGAAATTTCTGAAAGCACCTAGTTGCCTAATTCCTGTTGGGTGAATTCCACAGCATCACAGAGTGCTCTGGGCATGGACATACTATGCCAGATCTCTACCTTTATCATTCTAATGCCAATATTTGTGATTAACCAGTTCAATTTTGGAGCGGCTTCTCCCTTTTCAGTCTGATATATTTGACTTTTTAACCCTTTACTCTCCTATATTGGCTCTTGATGGGATAAGATCCACTTGAAGGGCACCACGGTCCACTTTCCTTTCAGTTAAAGTCTGCTTCCCTACACTTTGGCTGTTAAATGTGTGTCCAACAGCAAAAAAAAGGTCTGCCTTGAGGTGGAAAATAAGGTGTTTTAGAACTTGTGTTCTGCATTTGTCAGTACATTTCATGGCTACCAGCCCACACCAAGATACATTAGGAATCCAAATATCGAAGCCAGGCAGCCTGAGATTGATACCTAACAAATCTGAGGGCCTTTGCTGCATATTTTATATTGGCAACTTTTGTGTGTGTGTGTGTGTGTGTGATGGAACAAACCAGTAGGAAATGTTCTTCAGGAACAAATTGAATAGAAAGAGCACTGTGCCTGCCTGCTTGAAGGAAGTCTAGCCTGCTACAAAAATGTTAGACAACCTTAATCTAGGGGTGGCTGCTGTTTCGCCTACAACCTATACACAGGTGTGTGTGTGTGTGTGTGTGTGTGAGAGAGAGAGAGTGAGTGTGTGACACTGATGACGCATGTTTTGAAATTGCCAGCTGTGTATAGTCCCTGCGCCTCAGACGAGCACCCTGCTGGGAAAGGTTATCTTGGAAAGTGGGCTCCCCTGTTTGCTGAAGCCGCTGAGTGCACATGGGCTGCCCCGCACCGGGGTATTTACAGAGCAGCTGGCAGCAGCAATTTGGCCAGCGTCCTCCCCGCTAGCTTGAGGCCGCCGTTTAGGTGCGTCGTTGTCCGTGGTGCTGAATGGAGGAGCCATTGCGCCCGCTCACTCCAGAGCCCTCTCCTGATCCGCGCTACTTGGGGCGTCTTTCCCCCGGGACCCGCCCACGCCCCGCGGCTCTTCGGGACACCCCGGCAGTGAGGCGCTAGATAGTTATAGTTCGTCTGGGGCAGGGCGAGCTGCCCTCTACCCCTGCTCGATTCACAGCGGACCCCCTCCTCACTGCCCCTTGCCCCATCCCCAATGCACCGCCCCGGGCCCTTACCTGGCTCTCCCTCGGGAACTCCCGGAGCACGATGCTGATCACCGGGATGCGCAGGGCCGAGGAGATGAACTCCAGCTCCAGCATCTCCCCCGTGCTCTGCGGAAAGGCGAGGACGGCGGAGACCCCCTGCACCACCACGGTGTGGCAGAGGCTCTGCAGGAAGGAGAGCGGGTCGCTGCTCCAGGAGGAGCTGGCGGAAGAGAAAGGCAAGAGAGGCAGGTCCCCCAGCCCGGCCTCGATGGCCATCACCACCTCCAGGGACAGGTTATAAGGCAGCAGCCCGCTCACGCGGTTCAGGTTCTCCACCCCAGAGAGCAGCGCGTCCCTGGGCAGCAGCAGCAGCTCCTGGTCTCCGCTCTCGTTGCCAGGCGGGTTCCCGGTGCCCAGCTGCGCCCTATTCCCGAGGCCGGTCCCGATCCATTGCCTCTGAATCCCGGCGCCCTTCCAGCCGGTCACCCTGGGAGTTTGGGCTGCTTTGTGCGCACTTTGTCCCCCTTTGCTCCCTCGGCTCCCTTCCCCCTGCGCTCCGGGAGCGGGCTCCGGCGCGCCTCCGAGCTGGGCTGCATGGCGCGCCCCCCAGCTCCAGCCGCGGTTGGTCCGGGAGGTGACCGCCCAGGGCTGCAGGTGAGCCGCCCCGATCCTCACCGTGTGCCCGATCCGCTTGAGGATCTGGCAGGGCTGCGGGTGAGAGGAGGAGCCGGGCACCCGGGCTAGCACCAGGGCGCAGGGCGGCAGCAGCAGCAGACAAACCCTGCTCAGGAGCCACCACACACCCAGTCTCCACATCACTGACAGCCAGCGGCCGGGGAGCCGGGAGAAGCGACTGGCCCCGTTCCCCCTCCCAGCTCAGCCTCCTCCTCCTCCGATCCCTGGCGCGCCTCTCACCGCCGAGCAGCCAAAGCCTGGAGCAGCTTCCCGGCCATGGGAGTGGTGGCCAGCAGCTCCCGTCACTCCAGGCGCCTTGGGGGTCCAGCGCCAGCCATTAGGCACAGCGGGTGGCAGCCAGGGGGACCCTCCTTCCCCAGCGCGTTGCTGAGCAGCATTGATCGCTTACCACCACCCCAAAATACCCACCCACCCCCCGCCTCCCCCGAGGCTTCCAGGGCAGGCGGCTGGCCAGGGAGCCCCGTCCGCTCGGCAAAGAGCCAGTGCAGGGACAGACACCGAAAGCAGCCGCGCCAGGCGCCCTGAGCATCGCTCCTCGGTGGCTAGGAGATCCCTCGAGTGGGGGCTCCCCAGGGAGCCCAGCCCCACATCTCCGCTCGGGGAGGCGCCCAGCCTGAGCCCTTCCTCCGGCTCTTCTGCCCTCGCTTCTCTCGCTTCCCTTCTTTCCTCCTCTAGCTAGCGCACCGAGCTGGGGGGCTTGCTCCGAGGCGACAAAGTTGCCGAGCTGCTGGATGGCTCCGGCCCGTCGCTTGGCTGCGCTAAACTCCCACCGAAAGGCTCTCTCCAAACGCCAGCGGGCAGCCCCAGCGCCGGGGAAAGTCCCCTCCTAAAGCGCCAGGATCCGTAGGGCCCCCCAACCCCCGGGCAGAGCCTAGAGCCCGTCTGGGCAGCTCCCCTCCAGCGCCCTGGGTGAACACGGGGCACAAAACTAGCGTGAAGAGTCCGATTTGCAAACAAGGACTATTTATAGCTCCGATCTAAACAGTTCTAGCCCCACGCTCGTTTTGTACCCTGGCCCTTTTGTATACGGCCATGTGAACAGAAAGGGTTACCCGTCTTAGGCTCCTGTGTGCCTGCTTGATACAGCCTTTATTGACACGTACAGCAGCTCCCTGCACGGACCTTGACAACAGTCCCCAGAGGCAGCGTCTACACAAGCACCAGGATTGGCTCACGTCACCCTCTGCGGTTGCAATTTCATGCATTCCGGCCACCTGGTCTTTGGGGTGCTAGTTGTGAGTTTCTCAGTCATGGTTCCCTGGCCTGACTACAGAGCTAATGTTTCTGAGAGGTAAATAGCAGCGATAGAGCTCCAGATCCTTCCCTTCTCAGACTGTTCCTAACTTCTCCTTGATGAGTTTAGCTGCTAGACATGCCAACTTTTATTATTGGCCCATAGTATGATCTGCAGCCTTGTCTTACTAAAGTCAATGGCACTGGTCCCAGAGGGTAAGTAAAGGCAGCAGGACTAGACACTGAATTTGTACAATACCAGATTTCGCACCTCTGCACTACTCACTTCTGGGAATCCAGTATTGCTCTAAATGTCCTTTCCATTCAGCTACTGCTTCAAATTTCATAAGTCTTCAACATGTGGGGCGTGCAATCATTGGTCACCAAGCCATCACCCTTTGTTAGAATTACTTGTAGAAGAAAACTGTTTTGTACAGAGAAAATAAAATTCAAAGGGCGAAAGAAAGAAATGGGAGGGGAGGGGTGTGTGTGAGTGAGTGTGGTTGTCTCCATTCCTAATGCACAATTGCACATCGTCATTTGAGCTCTTACTTACTAATTCACAAGTAGTAAGAGTACCCCAGCATTGGGGGTGAGGGTGTTGTAGGTCAGGACTATGTTGCATTAGCAAAGATATAAGGAGAAAATATTCCAGCATCTAGTTGTATGATATCGAACTCCTACAAATGCACTCAATTCACTCCTGCATTTCTTCTTTCTCCTCCATTCTTCTCATACTTTTAAAAATCATTTCCATTTACTTCCCACTCTTATCCTCTTTCCCATCCTATTTATCTCTTGCTTTTTTGTTCCTTCTCCATTTTTTTTCCTTTGAGGAAGGCATCCCTTTAGATCACAAGGTGCATCTTTGAAGGTTCCCAGCTTCTTTGGTTGGGAGAGATGTTTTGAACATGGAAAAGAACCAATCCAGCCTATAGAAAAGTGGGCCTTTCCAGAAACACACACACATAAAAATTAGAGGTGGGTAACACATCTGTGATAAAATAAGAACCAACTCAAACCTTGGCTCACAATGACAATTAGCTTGACCCACATCCTTTCCAGAGGTTTGGGAAAGCTTGGGTTAATTCCCTTTTTCCTTGTGTGTGCCTCAGCAATTCCTGGTTTTCAGATGGGACTGCAAGGAGAAATCTTGCTCTGTTGTGAAAATGTGGCATTTCTCACCCACTTGAAACTAGGATATACTAGAAATCTCATAAGAAAACTAACATTCATATGATTTCCAGTCCAGTTTCCGGACTAAGCTGCTTTATAAAATTTGTTATAAGCATTTACGCAGGCATCCAGGCTTCTAAACCAAGCTGTTTGAAGTTTGTTCATTATTAGTTGGAACCCCAGGTGCAGTGAAACTTGTATAAGAAACTACTCTGGTTATGCAAACTTCTGGTTTAAGAGTCAACTGCAAATTATCATGCAAGGTGTACCACCTTGCTCCACATTTATTAGAACTTCTTGGAAGCAATGGACCTCCGTCTGTTCCTTGTGTGCAGATTTCATTATAGTACAAAATGGAAGTTTTCAGGAAAATTAAGTAAGATTATTACTGTAAGAATTACAGTAAGTAGCATAATATAAGAACTAGGTGAAAAAGTTACAGTAAACAATTTATTCAATGCTTTTTCTGCTTGTGAAGTCTTGAGCAAATCATAATCTTCATTTTTGTTCCTTATCCAAAACAATTCACAAAATAATTTCTGCAAATAATTCTTGGTCAGGAGCTCATTCATAATTGCAAATAGTCAATATGAGACATTTGAGCTATTTTGATTGCACATATAGTTCAGATAATATGTTTCTGTGCTCTGACTGGAGGAGTGCTACTTATCAAGCCATCATTCCAATCTGAATATTCCTAATGATGAAATCTAGATTTGTTGTCTACAAATATTCTGCAATATATGTTTATAATTTGCTCTTTCTGCAAATATTCTTGCCAGCAAAGTTCTTCGTAATGGTCCGGATTGAAAAAGCACTTTAACGTGTGCTTAATTTTAAGTGCACGAATAATCCCATAGACTTCAATGGGAGTACTGCTGTGCTTAAAATTAAGCATATACTTTTCCTGGATCAAGGGCAGAATATCTGTGGGAAGTGATCCTAAAATGGGCATGGAAGCTAAGTGAATTTGTTTAACCAATTTGAATGGTCATGGATATTTTTTTTTTTGCATTTGCTCAGCTATAAATACTCATGTGGAAAAAGATACAGTTTGTTCTGGTAGCTAAGGGAAATGCTGTTTTTAAAAGTGTGCCAACAATCAGCTAGTTTTCTTACAATGCCACATTCTCATTCCAAAGGTTGACAGTAGAATAAGTTACCAGTCTTGACAAATACTCGACCTTTTCAACTTTTAACTTAATGACTGGCTGTGTTCCCCCATACATTGGAAGCTACCCGGGGAGTTCATTCACTGAGCACACACATGACACTGGCACTGTGAAAAACGCCACTCTTGCTGTTGCATTTCTAAGGCATCATATCTGTAATCATGCGTTTGACTAAGACCTTGCAGAACACTGCAAATGGAGAAAAAACAAACAAATAAATGATCACATTAAATAGCTATGTGTACAGTTCTGCTGCTGCAATTGAAGGGTATTAAGGAATGATGAATGGAGTAAGTATTCAACATTGATAATGGGTTTAGGCCTGAACCCTCAAAGGGATTAAGGCATCTAATTCCCAGTGATTGATTAATGGGATTAGGTGCCTAAATCCCTTTAAAGATCTGGGCCAGATTATCCCCTTGAGTGGGAAAAGCCTGTGGGAGAGGAATAATTACTAAGGAAAGATAATGAGATTCCTTAACCAGATTGTTCTAACCAGAGAAGAGCAACAAGAATGATTAAAGGCCTTGAGAACATGACCTATGAAGGAAGGCTGAAAGAACTGGGTTTATTTAGTTTGGAAAAGAGAAGAATGAAAGGGGACATGATAGCCGTTTTCAGGTATCTAAAAGGGTGTCATCAGGAAGAGGGAGAAAACTTGTTCACCTTCGCCTCTAATGATAGAACAAGAAGCAATGGGCTTAAACTGCAGCAAGGGAGATTTAGGTTGGACATTAGGAAAAAGTTCCTAACTGTCAGGGTAGTTAAACACTGGAATAAATTGCCTAGGGAGGTTGTGGAATCTCCATCTCTGGAGATATTTAAGAGTAGGTTAGATAAATGTCTATCAGGAATGGTCTAGACAGTATTTGGTCCTGCCATGAGGGCAGGGACTGGACTCAATGACCTCTCGAGGTCCCTTCCAATCCTAGAGTCTATAACCATCATTCCCTTGGAGGAGAGAGATTCCTAGGAACGCAGAGGCAGGCAGTTGTTCCTGTCGCTAGATCAGCATCTTTTAGGGCATCCATGTGGAAGGCTTGCCCCATTGTGCAGGTGGAGAGACATCATGTTGCCATTGTCTTCCCATTCATGACTATGTCCCCTGACTCTGAAGAAAAAATCTATCGGATTACCAGGTGGCAATAGTAGGCAGAATGACTTTTTTCCAGTTCTTCTTTTAGCTTCTCCTAAATTCTGAAACCCCACAAGGCACCAACTGAGCAGTAGTTGTACAATACAAAGTCTGTGGGTTCAAAGGAAGATGAGGGCAATGCTACGCCAGGTCTGCCCCTGTCTGTTCTAACATAGGCAGTGCCCTATGGATCTATGCAGTCCATAGACTTGCAGGCCATGCTCCTACCTTTTCCTTGACCCACCCAAACAAACCCTTCCCATACAATCATGGAGTGCGTTTCTCCAGAATTTGGCTCTAGAGTGCTGTGGTAGAGGGTATACCCCACACTGGAAGTGACAGGGTTAAGGGGAGCTGGTGAGATCAAGTAGCCCATTCTCTGGCACCTGATGGGAAGACAGGTAATAGAGGATTAAATCCAGCTGGGAAGTTTCTGTAAAGTAAAGCCTGCAGGGCACATGGGAGAGGATACTTAAGAGATAAAAGAGGGACTTGTGGGAAGGAACTTATACCTGGTACTGTTCCTGAAGGGAGAGGGCAGCTGTGGAGAAGCAGAGTCCTAAAGTAGGCCTGGAAAAGAGAAGCTCAGGGATGATGACCTGAGAGTCATTGTCTTAGGAGGAGCTCGGCATCCATGGAGAAAACCTTCAGAAGCAGCCCTCTGTAACAGAGTAAGGAAGAGCTCTGTAGAGCAAGGAGGCGGGGGTGGCCCTGGTGGAGGAGTAAGGAGGCGAGTGGTGAGCCAGCAGTAGGGTGATGAGGCAGGCAGGAGGGTCTGGCAGCAAGTAGGGGAGTAAGGAGGGACACTGGAGGCAAGCGGTGGGCAGATGGTGAGGAGGCGAGTGACGGGCTCATGGACAGCAGGTGGAGCCCCCCTTTTGGGAAGGCTAGCCCTTGACTACACCCTTTCTGTCTGCGCTCCTGCCCCTGGCAGCTGGTGCTCTAAGACCAGGGGTGGCTATAGCTTTTTTGCTGCCACAAGCACGGCAGGCCGGCTGCCTTCGGTGGCGCTCCTGTGGGAGGTCTGCTGGTCCTGCAGATTCAGCGGCAATTTGGTGGCAGGTACGCCAAAGCTGTGGACAGGCAGACCTCCCGCAGATGTGCTGCTGAAGGCTGCCTGATTGCCACCCTCACAGGAACTGGCAGGCCGCCCCCCGGGGCTTGCCACCCCAGGCACGTGCTTGGAGCACTGGTGCCTGGAGCCATCGCTGCCAGAGACCCCTTGCACCTGGAGCTGCAAGCCCCCAGCCCAGAGAAGACCTGAATACCCCCCTCACCTGCCTGGAGGAGCCTTGGGGCCAGCCGCAGCCGTGCCCCCCTTCCTGTCCCCTCCCCTCCCCAGACCCAAGCCGCCCAGATATGTTTTTCATTATTATTGGACTTCTATTATGTAAAAGCATTTTTAAATTTACTTTGGAATTGTTATACAGACACCCACTTTTACCAAAAAAGCAAAAGAAACAATAATAATAAAGACAAGAATGTGCAAAGCATCTTGTGTTTCTATTCTGTTAGGTCCAGGAAAGAAGAGATAGCTGTGCATGATTTTAATTATTGTGTCTGGAAAAAAAAAAGGCAACAACGACCTCCTCCCCTGAACTTTACATAAATAAATTACAATGATTTTATGAATATAAGTGCATATTTCTTTATTAACTTTAGGAAAAATAAATAATTTTAGGGAAAAGTGTAAGTGCACCACCAGCAAAAGTTGGCGGCTGTGCTCTGAGGCCACCAAAAATTGTGTTGCAAGACCCCTTGGCCTAAGACACGTTTTGGAGTCATCATTCCATGCCTGCTTTCTCCTTGCAGTACGGGAGTAGGAACTGGGTACTGGCTATACTAGCCACCCACCCATGCTGACTCAAGTGCCCTGCCCAGTGGGTGGGTGGGGAAGATGGCAGGATTCCACTCACTCCTTCCTGGTGGCTGGCCTCTTTAAGGGGACTCAAGGTGCAGTGTACCCCTGATGGGCTTTAAGGAAAGAATGAGTCCATCTCAGCCCATCTGAAAGTAATTAATTGCTTAGCTGGCAGCTAACTGGCTCATTAGTGCCTCGGTTTGACAAAAGGCTACTTTCCTCCACCTGACCTCTGGTGCCACAGGAGAGAAGGTGCTCCCAAGGAGCAGAGCTTTCAGGGAAAGGACTTGAGGGAAGGACCTTCCAAATGACTGCAGGCTGCCCAGTTTGTGAGGCACTGCATGCTGTCAAGTAGCTGGTGGGGACTGTGCATCAGCCACAAACTAACAGGAAGTGGTACAAGGAGCTAGACCCTCCAGGGAGAAAGTACTGAAGGAGTTGCTGCACCAAAGGTGCCTTGAGGCTGGTGAAAGTGGCTCAAGGAAACCTTAGTGAATTTGAGGAAGCAGACCTTAGTGGCTTAAGAAGGTCTCTGAGCTGGAACACAGTAAAGGAGGGGGGCCTGGGTTCCCCTACCAGTCCCTGAGGAAGGAGATTAACCCCCCCACATTGCAAGGGGGACAAGGACTATTGAGCCAGGAGTGGGACTGAAGGCCATGGATAAGATCATTTGACTTCTGTTTTATTGGACTCTGTTACTTGGAAGGGCTGGGATTATCAGCAATCTGGCTGGAAGGCTGAGTCACAAGAAGAGGAAAACCACAGCAGGCTCAGGGCAGTCAATTGGGGCGGGGGCAAAGTCAGAGGCTGCTGCACTGTGCCTGGCAATGAGGGAGTGCACCAGCTGGTGAGTGACCCCCTTTGTACTGCCCCTCCATGCTCACCTGCTCCAGGGAGAGGGCACCAGTTTATTCTTAAACATCTGAACCCAAGACCACATTGCCCAAGAAGGGGTGTAAGGAAGGTTCTGTGTGGGTGTGTACCCCAAGTCAGATCCATTCCTTTTTAAAAAGATACTGGGCAAAATTTTCAAAACACTCCAGTGAGGTAGGAACTCAAGTTCCACTGACTTTCAGTGGGGTTTAGGCTTAGCCCTTCTCTGTTGGTTTGGCCTCCAAATACAATCTGCTCCCTAAAAAGAGGAGTGGGGTGCTTTTTGTAAAAACGTAACCTCACTGGGGGAGAAAACTTCATGATTTTCAAACACTGTAACTTGTGGTGGTGGTTTTTGTTTAACTTTACACTGCAGGACTGGGAGGCACTTTTCAAACGGGAAGGGATAGCTCAGTGGTTTGAGCATTGGCTTGCTAAACCTAGGGTTGTAAATTCAATCCTCAAGGGGGCCTGTAAATGGGTTGGGGCTCACCAGCTGGTGCCCCCTCCTGGTGGTGTCCTATCTGTCATTCTGCCCTCCATTCCTGTCTCTGGACCCACATTGCTCCCTGCTTGGTGGCATCCTCTTCAAGGCAACTACCCTCCAGCAGTGTCCCTTAGTTCATCTGGACCCCCTTCCAGGGATTGGTGATCAGCAGTCCGACATTCCAGCCACCATATGCAACCACACACCCCAAAGTCTAATCCCTCTTGTCAGGGATCAGGTGTAGTCTATAATGGCCGCTCCCTATGGCTAATGGCTGGGTGTATTGCAAGGAAGAAGGGGGGGGACCCAGGCCCACCCTCTACTCTGGGTCCCAGCCCAGGGACCCTCTGGCGTCACCCTCGCTGTCCTTTTTCTTTCCCCTCCTCTGTCTGTTCCCCTGGGCCGCTTCCCCTACAGCCCCTTGCACCCACTAGGCCCTTCCCTTCAGGGCTTGCAGCCTGGCAGCTATGGGCTAGAGCCTTCGAGCCTCCCTGAGCCTGCCCAGCACTGCGCTGTTCATGGTGATAGTCTCCCCCTTGGAGACTGACCTTCCCCTGTCAAAGGCCTGGGACAGACTGACTGCTCCTGCTCTGGGCAGCCTTTATATATGGGTGAGCCTGGCCCTGATTGGTTCTCTCCAATCTGGGCCGTGATTGGCTCTCCATAAGACCTTTTCTGATTGGCTCCCGGGCTGCGCAGGTTCCCTGGCCTGCCGGCCCTCCTCCCAGGGAGTGGGGCAGTCTGCCCCACTACAGGGCCACTTAGGGATCTGGGGCAAAATCAGTACTTGGTCCTGTTAGTGAAGGCAGGGGGCTGGACATGATGACCTTTCAAACTCCCTTTCAGTTTTGGGGGGGAGGGATAGCTCAGTGGTTTGAGCATTGGCCCTCTAAATCCACAGTTGTGAGTTCCCTCCTTGGGGGGGCCATTTAGGGAACTGGGGTAAAAAATCTGCCTGGAGATTGGTCCTGCTTTGAGCAAGGGGTTGGACTAGATGACCTTCTGAGGTCCCTTCCAACCCTAATCTTCTATGATTCCATGAAAGGGAAGGGGATCTGGAGACAAGGGATCAGGTTTCAGGAGGGGCCTACTTTGGTGTGTCACCAGAGGGCTGAGGCATGCAAGCTAGGCCATATGTCTACAAAACACAGCCTTCTGGGCATGCTTAATAAAAACCTTTCCTACACTGAGCCTCCTTGCTGCATCTATTGCAAATGAAATGGGGCTAAGGAAGTTAGGTTCCCAGTTTTGCAGTTGCATGTCTAAAATCCCAGCCTTGTGTTTCCCTCCCCAAAGTCTAATTATTGTGTGTACGCAACACAGTTAGTGAAACAATTGGGCTCAATCCTGCTTTTGCACTTCCACGGGTGTGAGTTCAGGATCAGACCCTTTTAAAAAGTGCTGTCTGGGAAGTTTCCTTGTAGTCATAACCAAGAAGAAGCTGGGACACACCTTGCTGTTCCTAAGGGGCAGCAGACTAAAATGCTGACCCATGGGAGGAAGTATGGCAGAGAATGGTCCTACCACAAGATTGTGTGTGTGTGTGTGTGTGTGTATGTAGCAGACTAAAATGCTGACCCATGGGAGGAAGTATGGCAGAGAATGGTCCTACCACAAGATTGTGTGTGTGTGTGTGTGTGTATGTAAACAAGACACGAGAAGTCATTCTTCCGCTTTACTCTGCGCTGGTTAGGCCTCAACTGGAGTATTGTGTCCAGTTCTGGGCACCGCATTTCAAGAAAGATGTGGAGAAATTGGAGAGGGTCCAGAGAAGAGCAACAAGAATGATTAAAGGTCTTGAGAACATGACCTATGAAGGAAGGCTGAAGGAATTGGGTTTATTCAGTTTGGAAAAGAGAAGACTGAGAGGGGACCTGATATCAGTTTTCAGGTATCTAAAAGGGTGTCATCAGGAGGAGGGAGAAAACTTGTTCACCTTAGCCTCCAATGATAGAACAAGAAGCAATGGGCTTAAACTGCAGCAAGGGAGATTTAGGTTGGACATTAGGAAAAAGTTCCTAACTGTCAGGGTAGTTAAACACTGGAATAGATTGCCTAGGGAAGTTGTGGAATCTCCATCGCTGGAGATATTTAAGAGTAGGTTAGATAAATGTCTATTAGGGATGGTTTAGACAGTATTTGGTCCTGCCATGAGGGCAGGGGACTGGACTCGATGACCTCTCGAGGTCCCTTCCAGTCCTAGAGTCTAGGGCATGAAGCCTGTTTTAAAGACCAGCTGCCTAAAACAACCTCTTTAAGCAAATTTGTTATGCTCAAATAAATTTGTTAGTCTCTAAGGTGCCACAAGTATTCCTGTTCTTTTTGCGGATACAGACTAACATGGCTGCTACTCTGAAACCTCTTTAAGGAATCCCCAAGCATTAAATTACTTGCGTTAAGCAAACACTCAAAGTGGGATGAGGAAGGGTGGATACGATGCTAGCTTGGGAGGTGGGAGTCCTGGCTTCAGTTCCCAGCTCTGCCACAGATTCCCTTTGTCACTTCACTCTCTATGTCTCTCAGTTCCCCCTCTGTAAAATGAGGATGCAGCACTTGCCTGCAATACCCCTGTGAGTAGAGATACACTAATGAGTGTTAGGAGCAAAGATGCTATAGTAAGGGGGCCGTATAAGTACTCAGAGACTGAACCTCAGTTCAACACCGCCAGAGATTCCTAGTCGCATTCTTTACTAGGAGACTGCTTTGGACTCTAGGGCATGTGTATACAGAGGAAGGGTTAGTCCTGCGGTGGGCCCACTCACCTTAGTTAAGTTAGTCACATGCTTTGGGTCCTTCCAAGATCCAGAGCATAGTCTGTGCACACTCTGTGTATCTCTGGGTACTGCTCTATGACCAAGTCTACCCCTAAAAGTTAGGTTAACCCCATTACGTTGCCATGTATTTACGCCAATTCAACATCGGTGTAGACCCTGCGTTGCTTATGTTGCCTGTTGATGGCCTTCAGAAGCTGTCCCACAATGTCCTGCACTGACAATTCAATCGGCACAAATGCTCCTGGGGAGGACATGCACATCAGCACAAAGAGCAAACTGTAGATGTGCACAAGTACTGTAACTGTATGTCAGTGTAAATTAGGCCAACTTAATTTTGTAGCTTAGACAGGCCCTCAGCAATGAACCGTTATACTAGACTGTTTGAAATGTATTGTTTCCCACAATTAAAAGGCTGAGCTGAAACCAGACAAGGAGGACAGACTTTCAGGGAAACTATTAGTGAAAATCAGATCAGTCTAACTCGTTAACTGCCGTAATCTGGCTCCATTGAGTTCAATCTACTGTGAGTGACATCTCACTTCAGAGCTAGGAGGGGAATGGTGGTTAAGACAGGATTGTTACTTATTTCTTCCCCCCAACCCCCCAAGAAGAAACACATTCAATAAGCGCGACAGGGTATGTGACATCCACTGAGGGGGAACCAAACCCACGGTGTCAAGGATTCTATTTGAAGTCCATCTAGCAGAAGTCACACGTGGAGTCTAGCAGAGCACACAGGATCAAACTGTGAACATCTATGCAATCTGGACTGGTTGGAGCTTCTTTTGGAGGTGCAGTTTGGAAGAGTACCACTAATTTATTTATTTTTTTTAAACGTGACTCATGCTTAGGGCAGTGACCCCATTCCTGTGTATTTGCAGGGGTGGGGCCAAACAGAGTGTCTAGTTCATAAAGCCAGGGGAATTATTCAGTATTTTCCCCATAATTATTCACTCAAGCAAAAACTGAAATCTTTTGGGCTCTCTTTAAGCCCTATTTGTTTTTGTGAATACACTAAGACAGGTTTTTCTGGGAGGAAGGTGCACATGTATTACTAAGAGTATGCAAATAGAGTATATTAATGAAAAGTGACTTTCCAGGCGTGTCCCTATGAGAACAGGAACAATGCCAGCTGCCATAGGTGTCCAGTGAAAACTGTTCAACACGGCTCCATGTTTGACTTTTGGATGCTGTGTACTCACGACAAACTGCCTCTGAGCAATCTGCAGACCAAGAGTTATTTACAGAATTTATCTGACTCATAATTCTGAGGCCATCCAATACATTTTTTCTGATGTAAACTGATTGCAGAACAGAAAAAGAAATTAAATTTCTGCATATCTATTTTGCTAGATTATCACTGAGTTCTAATACCTCCTTCCCCAGTATTAGATTGTGAAACCCTACTCATCTGGGCAAGCACTTATTCATGTGAGTCAGTGGGACTAGTCATATGAATTAGACCTTGTCCAGATGGAAATTTTACCTCTTAAATCAGTAGAAATCAGTAAATCAGTTTTTAAAACTAATTTAGTTAACTCAATGCAACCCCCCGTGGGAACAACCTTTTTCGACAGTGGCTTATTTGGTTTTGTGTAAACCAATACTTAACTGCCTTACTAAACTGAAATAAATCTGAATTATGAGCATGCAGGAAGCTGTGTGCATCAGGTTAACTAAACAGCTGTGAAATCACGCCTTTAATTACACTGGAGCAGCTTTCTTGAGTGGACCAGCCCTAGGTGTTCACCAGTGTGAAAGAGAGCTGCTCACTCAGGCCCTGTGTATTCAGGAACCAATAAAACATGTAACAGGGCTTGCACAGGGCAGATATTGATACTATGAGTTGGGATCATCAAAGGGGCCTTGGGCATTAGGTTTTCAAATCCTGTTGGGAGTTGGGCCTTTTCAATATCCATCCATAAGTCAGAGGTGATGTGTGTGTGGGGTCACATACCCACCCTGATTTCTACCTTCCATTTACCACAGAGGTTTTCAAGCTGTGGGGTGAACCCCCTAGAACTGTCACTTCCTGCCAGGAGCTGCCAGAGTGGAAGCTGGTGGGAGCCACTCAAGCCCCTGGCTCTTCACGCTGTGGGAACTGGGGCACTGGCTGGCTGCCTGGGAGCCCTTCCTGCTCAGCTCCCCTAACTAAGCCATCTCTGCATGGCCAGGAGCTCCCAAGGCAGGGTGGCTAGTACCGCACCGAGCTGTGCCCTGACACGCTTTTGCCTCTCCCTTGAAGGAGCATGGCCCTCCTGGAGCTGGCCCCTGCCTGTGGAGTCTGGCTGCTGTGAGATGATCCCCGAGCTGCTCGCTCGCTGCTACCCTGGTACTCCTGGCTGTGCTGCTGCTCTTCAGCCCAGAGGCAATACGTTAGGTGGTCACATGCCCCCCACCCCCAAACCTTTAAATTGTGCCCCTCCCCACTATCAAGAGCTGCACATCATCTCTGCCATAACTCACTCCTTTGTATGAGGGATAAGTCCCAGTTTCTAAACTCAGTGGAAGCGGGGGGCTTTCAATAGGCTCAGACAGCGACAGTAAACACAGGGGAGCAGTCACGCAGATCCTCAGTTGCTGTCAGTTGTCATAGCTCCGCTGACTTCAAAGGTGCTGTGACAATCGATGGCAGCTGAGGATCTGCCCCATGTAATTGAAATCTGAGAAGCACTAAATTGAGTGTCGTGCTGTGAGTTACATAATTAGATGTGTAGACAGGGAGATCTGTTGGCACCATTGACGTGGAAGCAAAATACAGCTAAGAATCCTGTAGAGTAATGATAGAAAATGAAATACCATTTGCAACAAAAAGTTGACAAATACACTCATGTAGAAACAGAGCCACGGTGAATAATAAAACATACAGGTGAAAAATGTGTCCAATTAGTGAGCAAACAGGAGTCTGAATGAGTTAGCGGTGCTTTAAATACCATTTTTTTGAGTGTGGTGAAGGGTAGCAATATAATTAATCATTGCTTGTACGTGAACTGGGTGTTCATGTTATCTCACAGTCAATCTCAGGAATTCCTAGACTTACACAGAAAATGAGATCGTTTCTGGAGGGGTTTGAATCATCCCGTTAGAGTTCAGTAGAGAATTGTGTCCTTACTATAGGTTTCATAAGAGTGGACCCAGTAAAATGATACAAAATAATGAACGATATGCTTGGAGTAGATTGGAGTAGATTGTTCACCTTCTCATGAGACATGAACAAGAGACCATTCAGTGCATTGAAAAGCAGCAAATATTTCACTGAGAACACGATCTTAACACAAGAATTGGATAGTTACATGGATAGTGGATGAAATCCTGGCCTGACTGAAGTCAATGGCAAAACTTCCAATGACTTTACCTGGGGCCATCATGAATAGCCTGAGTTATAACAGTAGAGTTAAAAATCCTGCCTACTCACAGTGACTAATGCCAGATGTCCCAGAGAGAGTGAATCTAACAGGTAATGATCAAGTGATCTCTCTCCTGACCTCCATCTCCACCCTCTGACAAACAGAGGCTAGGGACATCATTCCTTACCCATCCTGGCTAATAGCCATTAATGGACTTAACCACCATGAATTTATCCAGTTCTCTTTTAACGGCTGTTATAGTCCCAGCCTTCACAACCTCCTCAGGTAGGGAGTTCCACAAGCTGACTGTGCGCTGTTTGAAGAAGAACTTCCTTTTATTTGTTTTAACCCTGCTGCCCATTAATTATGGTGGTGTAAGGGGTGAGGAAAGGGGGCATTACTTAAATAAAAGGAACATGTAAGGGGCGGGTTGTGAAAGAGGTAGTTCATTGTTTTTCCTAGCCACCAGAGCAGAGTCTAATGATCATTGTAAAGTACAGCGTTCCCAGACTATAGTTCACTAGAGATCGTGAGAAATTTTCCAGTTAAAGCATTTTCTGATGAAACTCTGCAATGAACCTGAAATGTCTCATGAAAAGATCTTGGGTTAAAAGATTTTTTTTTTGTCTAATCGCAGACAGGTTTCCAAGTCAGAATTAAATCAAACTTCAAAATATCAGAATTTCCCACAAACCAGAAATCTCCAACTCTAGTTCATACAGATGTGACATGAAGCATCCATCCACACTCCCAACCAATGCCGCAAAGCTCCCACATGCCCCTCCACGCAGTTTCACACACAGGTTGTTAGGACAATCCCTTCATCCCCCGAGCTGCCAGGTGGATGGAATGAGGCAGGGCTTGAATCAGACTGTCGCAGCATGTGGGATCATAGGCATGCACAGATGCCACTGTCTGGGAGTTTTGCAGGCAATCGAGAAAAAAATTCTTGGCAAATACAACTCACGTTGAGACCTCTGAATGTTGATCTACACAAACCAGTAATTGCTGACTGGCTCGTGTTTGTGGAACAAGGGTAACAAGAGGTTTTTAAGGCCAGCCTCAACAAAGCCCTGGCTGGGTTGATTTAGTTGGGGATTGGTCCTGCTTTGAGCAGGGGGTTGGACTAGATAACCTCCTGAGGTCCCTTCCAACCCTGATATTCTATGATTCTATGAATACCGAGAGTTGTGGAAGGGATATAAAGCCTTCCTACTGCAGGGCTAAGACAACTTCTAACTATGGGGATTAGAAGGAAACTTTCCTTGCTGACAGATTATTTCATAACTGCTTACTGCTTCCATATTCCTCCCTTTGAAGCAGCTGATGCAGGCCACTGTCAGAGGTGAGATACTGGACTAGATGGATCATTGGTCTGACTCAGTCTGTCAATTCCTAATGCTCATACAACCTAAAGAAGAATCTGTTACATTTCTGTAACTTCTTAGAGTAATTTTTGTAGAACTTTGTTACATTTCTAACCCTTTTGGATTTATCCTTATTAAATTCAGTGTCACTTTTCCATATGGGAAGATACCAGTGAGAAAATATGACTAGTCACACTGACACATACATTTACATGTGCTTCAAACAGAAGCAGCAGATGATCATTTTATCCTATACTGCTGAGGTCTGCTTTTAGATTCACATGATTTCTTCTTTGATCCAGATGTGTAGGCTTTGGACTTCAATGATGAAAGTAAGGTCAGTGTTAAAATGAAAAGTTTGAAAAGTTCAGTAAGTTTGTAGGGTCGGAGTACATATCAGTCTAGGTCCATTTGAGATTCTGACAAGTTCAGGAGCATCTTGTTGGATAAGAACAAATTTTTTTGGCACTTAAATACTTTTATCTTTGAAATATTACTCTTTACATTTCAGAGTAGCAGCCGTGTTAGTCTGTATCCGTAAAAAGAACAGGAGTACTTGTGGCACCTTTGAGACTAACAATTTTATTTGAGCATAAGCTTTCGTGGGCTACAGCCCACTTCATCGGATGCATAGAATGGAACATATAAGAAGAGTACATATATACAGACAGAGAAGATGCCATACCAGCTCTAAGAGGCTAATTAATTAAGATGACCTGTTATCAGCAGGAAATAAACTTTTGTATGATAATCAAGATGGCCAATTACAGACAGTTGACAAGAGGTGTAAGGATAGTTATCATAAGGAAATAGATTCAAGTAGTGTAATGACTCAGCCATTCCCTGTCTCTATTTACATTGTTTTCCAAACGCTTCATCGACTTCCTTCAGTTAAGCACATGAGCCCCCTCTCCCCACTGACTCTGTTCCTTGCTCTTGTGCTGGCTTCTTCAGCGTGTATATCTTCACTATTTGTGTGAAGCTCTCCCTCAGCTTCTGCTATTTAGAACAGCCTTCCTGTATCCCACTGCCTCTTGAAATCCCCATCCATAGTTACAATTCAGCCAGAAATACAGGTTTTCTCTTTTGCCTGCAATCCTTGCCTTCCCTGTCCTTCTACTGCTACTTATTATTTAAGGTCTTGATTCTGAAAACACGTGCTTACCTTTAAGCATGTGAGTAGTCCCATTGAATCCAACGGAGTGGCTTGTCTGAGTAAAGTTAAGCAAAGGCCTGAGCATTAGCAGCAGCCTAGCTTTGCAACTGCAGCATACGACCTAACTAATGTTTCTGGGTATTTCTTTTTATGAAGGATACCATACGAAATAAAGTTGTTTTGTATTAATAAGTGGTGTTTAAAAATGCAAGACACATGAATGAGTTCATTCCCAAGCCTGTCAACTTTCAAAATTGCACAGGATCTGGTTTATCACTTATTTATGAGCCTTAATATTCCAAAGCACTTATATGCTTGCCTAATCATTTCACCCGGTGTCTGAAGCTTCCTTAAAAATCTTCCCATTTTTCCTTTCCCCCGACCTAACTCTCTGCTGCCCTTCTCTTGTTTATAGTTCGCAAATCATTGCAAACTTTCCTCCAACAGAAGAGGGCTGCCTTTGGCTCCCCCTGGAGCACATGAATGCTACTCCATGGATTCACCAGAGGGGCCATTAGAATACTCTGAGGTGCTCCTTTTTGAAAGGGGCTGAGGGCAGTCCTTACATAGTGAATTTCAGCCCATGTCAGATCAGACATAAGGAACTGAATTGAGTCTCTGCATAACAGTTCTGATGCCATCTCCAGCACGGTTCTTTCCTAGCTGCCTGTTTTTTACAAATGCTTTAATGCATCAGTGCAAGGATACCCATACCATGAGGGAGAGATGTATGCAGATTGTTAGTTTCGGCAAGCACATTTTTCACTCTGATCAGACCCGCTGTACCTCTTGTAGGAAGTTTGGTTTATGTGCACAATGTTTTAGTGACAATAAAATCACTAAAAATTGCATCGATCGACATACAGCAGTTATTCCACACTGCCAGGGTTTTGTCATAAAGGCTATGAAGTTCCAATTTAGAGATTGCAATCAACATTATTAATCCTGGATAACTGAAGAGAAGGTACTTAAATCCATCTTCAGGCACCTATATGGAAGTATTGATTCTTAGATCTGCTGAGCACTCAAAACCTCCGCTGAAATTAATGGAACATCTCTAAAAATAATTTCTTTTTTATTTAGGAGTCTAAACAGGGGCTTAAGAACCCAACTTCAGAGGATTTGAATACTTTGGCCCACAATTCTGCTGTTTCATAATGGCCTCAAATTCTCAAACATCACATGCTTCTAAGATGGGTTGATGCAAGAATGGTGCAATATTTTCCAGTTCACGCTGTCTACTTTCCAGTTTTATTTCCTCCACTTTATAAGAGGAGCTTCCATTCATGGAAGGATTGTTAATGGTTCTATTAGAAGCATTTTTTTACTTATGCAACTTTATATGTTACAAGCCTTCAACTTTTGTCTTTTCAAGGTGACCTGCAAGTCTTTTTACTGAAGTCTTTCAGCTGTAACAATGGTGGTTGATTGCTCCCAGTAGCTAAGCTACCAGTGATATTCCACACAGTATTTTATAGCAATGCTCAAGATGAGGTGGTGACAGAAAAAGCTGATCAACCCTGACATTCTATGATTCTCTGTAATAACTTATTGCTGAGAGAAAAGGAGTGGGACAAGAATGAGGAAAAAATTGGTACATATCATGAGGCAACACAGAATCATCATCTTTCCCCTCCATCCCCCATGCCGTCCATTTGAGATCGGCTTTAAAACGGAGTTAATTTAGCTGAGCAGAGCTGTGATACATCCGAAAGTGTGGGACAATGATTCTAATTTTCCTTCTGTAGAACATCTTTCCGAGACTTGTGTTTGACGGACAATGTCTTTATTTTATCCTTAACTCTATGGATGCAAATGGTCTGAGTGCTCGATTCATTTCTAACCCCAAATAGAGCTGGTTCCAAATAGCCCTGGCTCCAAATAGCCTAAATGAGAAACTTTGGCTCTGGATCCAGAACTGCATACCCCAGGCCCATTTCTGAATGCAAAAAAATAAACTCAACCCCACATCTATACGGTGTGAGCAGTACTGTCACTTTTATTGCTGCAGCTGTCAAACTACAGATCAAGGCTTTCTCAAATGAAAGTGGCAAATATTATTAGTAATCCGTGAAGAAGAAGCTTTTATCGAGGGCCTGTCAAAGGATTACTGTTACTGGGGAAGTGCTTCTTTGACAACTTCCGCCTCTGCTAGGCTTGCTTTATATTGGAACTAGAGAGATTTAAGCAATGTTTCCAGACTGGAAAGTTAGATAAGTTTGCCTTTATTTGTGTGGTGGGATGTTATCTGTTATTCATATACAGTATGCTTTTTGTTTAAACATTTGTATAGTCCCTAACACAATGTGGCCCTGGCTTCTAGGCATCAATGCAAGAACAGCAAAAGTCCCATGAGAAACAATTTATTTGGCTATCCCCTGAAACACTGATTCAGCAAGCTCCTTAAACCATACACATGGGTATTTCCACTGACTTCAATACAATTGCTCACACGCTTAAAGTTATGCATGTATTTCAGTACCTGGTTGAACTGGAGCCCGAGAGAGGAATGACCCAGTGGCCTGAGCACATGGGTTTGAGAATTAGGGAATCTGGGTTTCTAATCCAAGTTCTGTCATTGTGTAACCTCGGAAAAGACACTTTGCCTCCAAGTGCCTTAATTGTCCCCATTTGTGAAGTGGAGGTAATACTGACCTCATGGGGGAGTGGTGAAAATTAATGTTTATAAAGTTCTTCAAGAAGTGTAATTGTGTGACATCATATGAGTGTGCAGTTATTGCAGGTGCATGGGTAAGGTATTGCATGGGAAACCAGCATGGACTCTGAGTAAAATCACAGTAAGGGCCTGCCCAAATGTAGGTGTGCAATTTTGCATGTGCAGGTGAACCTCCCTCCAATATTTCATCCTGTAAGTCCCAGGTATAGTATGGTTGTTACGTAATGGCTGTCAAGCTTGTAGGGATGACATCTAATGTCCACAACCATGTAGAAATTAGTCAGTGGTGTGAGGCTGAAGTGAGACAGAGGTGGATCTGATTGAATCAGGTCCGAGCAGATATTCTTCAGCAGCAGCAATAATTTGTATTCCTTACAGCAGGGATTTCTTGAAGCCCCCAGGATTTTCCATTGACTTGGAGCCAAATTTAGAGATGACAAATTACAGCTTGGTAAATCAGTGAATGGGAGCATGAGCTGGTGTAATTTTTGCATGAAAGACAGGGGCAGACTAATTGGATCACTGCCCAGGATGTTCTGCTAGAAACCGGCCACAGCAGATGTACCTCCAAGCTAGCTCAGGCATATATCCTCCCTCTTCCCATCAGCACCCCTAGCACAAGAGAGGCAAACACAGGTCCTGCACACAGGCTGGTTGGTGATAGTGCTGGGATCTGGGTTCAAATGGGTGGTGCTTGGATCTCGGGAACAAAACACAGTATCTTTCTGATCATCCACGAAGGACCAGAGCTTAGAGGAGTCTACTGGGCCTAGCAGCATTTTAGACCCATAGTAAGAAAATTCCCAGGGGGACAAAAATGGTTCACATGTAGATAAAGTTAGATAGCTGTTGATTTCATGGGATGGTGAACCCCATTGTAACAGAAAGCAGAATTTTGTCTCTTTGCTGTCTGTTTGTTGTTGGTTTACTGATCATTCCTGGTATTGGCATGACTGTGAGACTTGATAGTTACAATTTCCTTTCAGCAGAGCACCCAAAAACACTTCTTCATCCCCCATAGCTTGTTCAGAATGCACATTGACTAATTCGTGTGAACAATAGTGAACCTGTTAAGCTCACCCAAGGGGGGGAGGCCTAAATGCTCCTTGTGACAGCAAAACTTCCATTGACTTAAATGGGAGCAGAGTGCGGCCACCCCTGAGCACTTTGGAAAATACATATGTTCCATTCAGTGACTCTAGAATCTACAGCTGTTTCAGGTTTATATTGACAACCTATGTGAGAAGTGTTTGTGCTTCCCATCTTTCAGGATTCTCATAATTATGTCTTAGTTGACTGTGCGCCTATGCTATGCTGGGGTCGTAAAATGTTGAACTCATTCTCCATCTACTCACTTGTGTTACAATTATACTTGTAAGACTTTTCTTTTCCTAGGATGCTGTTCTGAATGTCTGCTCTTGGGCTCATGTTGATACTGATTTTTATTTCCCTTGTGTTATCATGTTAGGACCGCTCTAATTTCCTTTTTTAACTAATACCAGTAATGAAGGTGAGGGTAGCATTGTGTTTTAATTGCAGTAGAACTTTGATTAGGCAGACCTCGCTTACCTTATCTGGCCACAAGGTTGTTTTCTCCTGAGGGTTTCAGATAAGTGAGATCTGAACTCTTATTTCACCTCCTTTGGCAGAGAAGAGGGTCTTGTTTTATGGTGTTTCATTCTAACAAAGAACATGGAAAACAGTATAGGTTGCTAGCTGGTTTATCTGAGACATCATATGGAAACCAAGAAGTCTTTAGGAGACATCACAGCACAAATTATTTTGAACAGAATTTACTTCAGTAAATAAAAACCTCCTCCTAGGTAAGCCTTCATATACTTGAGTCTCTTTGGTGCACGAAGGCTTCTCTTTGGTATGCTGAGTCAGCTTGTATTTATGGGGTAACTGAACTCATTTTAAAAGTGAATGATAATCAGGGGAGTAGCTCAGGGTGGTTTGCAGTGATTACTTGAATTTCAAGTGCCTGCTTTCAAGTGTCCCCCACCAAGGCCTTCTCATTTAGGTTCTGCTGTACATAGTATGTATTTTTTCACTTGCAGTATTTTAATTCTACCATACCTCAAGCATCTTGATGGAGGGGTCCCTTCAGAATAAAATTATTATTACTAAATCCTTAATAAGGAGATAAAAATAAAATACAAAAAATCTTGCTGCCAATTATGAGCAATAGGTTCCTCTGAAGAGACTGACATTGTATGTTAATAATGGATTTTGTCATGTAAAATTAATCTTGGCCTATCTGCTTTTAAATTGCAAACATATGCTTCTTGGGAGCCTACCTTTGCTATTGTTAATTTTTGAGGGAATATATGCAACTAAAAATTCAGTTTTCCATCCTTCCTAATAGGCTCTCCCTTCAAGTTCTCACTCAAGCAAAACTCTTTTTGTCTTCACTTGAGTCCAGATTGAAGCATCAGGGCCCAGAATGGAAATGTTCAGATATAAAATGCTCTGGGGATACTTTTGTAAGAGACCAGTCTACACTCATTTCATTTATGGGATGCACGTACAATAGACCCTTTTTAAAAATTCCTATTTATCCTAAGCTGAATAGAAATGCACTGGATTTCTCAATGACCACTCTCATTTACAATCCAGCCCCTTTCATTAAACTGATGAAGAAAATCAAGTTTACCTGGAATGTACACAGCCACATCTGTTTCTTTAAATGCTCATGACTCACCGGTTTGTTCCTCATTTTTTAACCTTGTATTTTAGTTTGAAAGCCCGTTTAAATAATGTTCATAGGCAATGATTATGGGCTTGTCTACACAAATATTTAGAGCACAGAAAGCTAGGGTGTAACTATTCACTGTGCTATACTACAACTGTTCATAATGGACCCTGTTGATGCTCACTAACGGTTCCCCAGTGCACAGTAATCTACCTTGCTTTGAAATAGAAGTAGAGGTTGTTTTTCTTCTGAGCTTATGATGGATTGGAAGTGTAAGAGTCCTTAATTTCAGCCAGTCATTTCAAGTTAGTCTAGGAAGGGCCTGGCTCAGAGGTCATTATTGCTTTGTTTGCTTTCATATTTATTTTTGATGCATAAAATAGGGCCCCATCCTTCTGAATGAAGGGAATTGGACACAATTTAATAAAGAAAACTTAAGACTCAATTTTTCAAACTATTCACTAGGGCTTCCATTTGTGGGTACCCAACTTCAGATGCCTAGAAGGGGGCTGATGGTCAGAGGGCAGATACTGAGCACTGCTTGAGAGCCAGGTCCCCTTAAGATGGTTCATGTTGGGAACCCTGAAAATGAGGCACCCCAAATCACTAGTCACTGTGCAAAAATTGGGCCATCCTATACAAATTTTGGATCTATCCATAACAATTGATAGAAGGAGATTTCCTGAAGTAACCCATCCTCTGTTCCCTCACCAACCCTCTTGGGGTCACCTGAGAAAAGCTGCTGGCCTTACACTGGACCCTGAAGGCCAGCAAACATGGTCTCTGTGGAGCAAATTCCATAGCTTGCAGCCCCTCAGTGGGTACACCTTGCGAGCAGCTCCCAGGCAAGAAAAATAATGACCCGAGTGAAGTGCTGAAAGCTTGTAAGTTGTATTACATGTTGCCATGGCTGGGGTATTCATTTCCAGCACTGGTCTTTCGCTAGCAGTTAAACCAGACTAGAAGATAGATTCACCTGGAATCTAGAATAATTCCATTGACTTCAATGGAAGCAGCACTGGACCCTCAGCCTCTGCATGGCAATGCCACAGAATCCTAGTAGATGGCAGCATTACAGAGATGCCTCAGCAGTCGATTTCTCCAGTGCCAAGTGAGAGCAAAACATGCATCCTGGTTTTGCATCTGTCTGGCATTCAAGTCAATGTGCTGCATTATTTCTTGGAGTATAAACGTCCTAAAAGGGGAACTTCATCTTTCAGAACAAGCTCAAGTCCCCCATAGGAAGAGGCTGGCTCAGCAGACCAATGCTAAGTCTTCATAGAATCATAGAAGATTAGGGCTGGAAGAGACCTCAGGAGGTCATTTAGTCCAACCCCCTGCTCAAAGCAGGACCAATTCCCAACTAAATCATCCCAGCCAGGGCTTTGTCAAACCAGGCCTTAAAAACCTCTAAGGATGGAGATTCCACCACCTCCCTAGTTAACCCATTCCAGTGCTTCACCACCCTCCTAGTGAAATAGTGTTTCCAACCTAGACACCCCCACGGCAACTTGAGACCATTGCTCCTTGTTCTGTCATCTGCTACCACTGAGAACAGCTGAGCTCCATTCTCTTTAGAATCCCTGTTATCAAATTCCCCCCTCACTCTTCTCTTCTGAAGACTAAACAATCCCAGTTCCCTCAGCCTCTTCTCGTAAGTCATGTGCCCCAGCCTCCTGATAATTTTCATGGCCCTCTGCCAGACTCTCTCCAATTTGTCCACATCCTTTCTGTAGTGGGGGATCCCCAAAACTGGACACAATACTCCAGATATGGCCTCATCACTGCTGAATAGAGGGAAATAGTCATTTCCCTTGATCTGCTGGCAATGCTTCTACTAATGCAGCCCAATATGCCGTTAGACTTCTTGGCAACAAGGGCACACTGCTGACTCATATTCAACTTCTTGTCCTCTGTAATCCCCAGGTCCTTTTCTGCAGAACTGCTGCTTAGCCAGTTGGTCCCCAGCCTGTAGAAGTGCATGGGATTCTTCCATCCTAAGTGCAGGACTATGGTACTTGTCCTTGTTGAACCTCATCAGATTTCTTTTAGCCCAATCTTCTAATTTGTCTAGGTCCCTCTGTATCCTATCCCTACCCTCCAACATATCTACCTCTCCTCATAGCTTAGTGTTATCTGCAAACTTGCTGAGGGTGCAATCCATCTCATCATTCAGACCATTAATGAAGATGTTGAACAAAACTGGCCCCAGGACTGACCTCTGGGGCACTGTGCTTGATACTGGCTGTCAGCTAGACATTGAGCTGTTGATCACTACCCATGGAGCCCAACAATCTAGCCAGATTTCTATCCACTTTATAGTCCATTCATCCAGTCCACACTTCTTTAACTTGCTGGCAAGAATATGCATACCCTGAAGAGTCTTGAGCATATAAAGGGTCATCTAGAGGGTCCCCTGCTACCAGAGTAGGAGTATGGATGGTGAAGGGAGTGAAAGAGGGAAGGAGGAAGAGTGGCACTCAGGTAATTGGTAGCAAACTTGTTCACCAAGGATTGCATTGTCCCCTACACCAAACTTCTGCCAGGCTCCTACTGCATAGAGGATGGTGACCTTTCAGGGCCCAGTTCTCTGTTGCCCTGCTCCTTGTGTGGCTGTTAACATGACTTCAAAGCAGGTGTCAAATGGTAAGAAATCAGGATAGAAGTGTTTTGCATTCACTTTGCTCTGGTGTAAATGTGCAAGATGCAGGGTGATGGGAAATCTGCCCCTCAGACTTTGTGCCTATGGAGTTTCTTTGAATTCTTCCCTTGGGAGGGGCAGGGCTTGATGCTTTCCAGCCTCCTCAGCACTAGCAGGGCTTTGGTTCCCTGCACCAGCAGGTTCCTGGGGATTTGTGGGAAAAGGCTCAGTCTCTGCAGTGGCTCCCAGCCCCATCTAGCCTGTTATCAGCTTTCTTGACTGCTGCTTCCTTTCTCAGGCTTCTCTGGCAGGAGGCATTCCACAATGTTGGGAAGGAAAACAGGTGGTTACCACTGCCAGAGTTAGCACTGACTCATCTGCTAAAGTCCCACAAGGTTGAAGGGTGTTGTGTTATCCCTACACCTTTTAGCCCAGTCCAACTGACAGTGGAGAGGATTCTGCAGTGTGAGGGAATTGAGAGCACTGTGTACCAGAGGTGACCCTTCCCTGCAACTGCACAGTCATTATCCTCTTCAGAGGCAATATTTGCAGTTTCCATACTATCATGGACAAGACCATATTATTCACCTGTGCCTTTTTGGTAGGTGTGCCTCTTGTGCAATGGAAATAAAAGCTACTTACATTTTTATTAGGCACAAAGAGATGTGGTAAATTAGTCTAATGAATTCTGTTTTTAAAAAGGAATAATTGGCTCAATACTCAGAGATTCAGAAAGTTGTTATTTACCCACACATAATGAATGGGCCAGGCACACTGCAACGCTCCAGCAGCTTCGCATCACGCAGGCAACACAAATCAGCCATGGAACGAGTGTAAGAGGCGGATTATAGTGGATTTATGGTTCATTTGTGCCACTGCAGTGGGATGAAGCAGCTGAAGTGTGCCAATGAATGTGGCCCACGAAATTTTATTTGTCTGATCCTGCATCACTTACAGACTGTGAAGCCCACCCACCCTCCAGAAGTTTCAGAGCTCCCATGTCTACACGGCTCTTTTTAGCACTGTAGTGTGATCCCCAATCTGTAGACCTGGGCTCTAAGATTCACTGCTCTGGGCTGTCATTTGCAGTGTAGCTGTACTATAAGTCAGCAGCCAGGAGGAGCAAGAGCCTAGTCTTGGAGAAGCTGCAGACTGAGCCTCTAAATCCAGCGTGGGACACTACAAGAGGATGGGTTCTCCGGCAGCAGAGAAAGGTGAGAAACAAACCTCTTCACGGCCTTCAAGTGGTTGGGTTCCAAGGAGAGAATTTGTGTCTGGTCAGTCTCCTTATATCAAACAGCTGGCACCTTACAAAGGAAAAAGTGGATGAAAGAGTCCAGTCTATGGATACTTTTGTCCACTCGCAGCATGCTGAGCTACAGAGTGAAGGAGAAAGGGATTCTGAGGTGAAAAGATAAAACCAGACGCAAATGCTAGGCTTGGTCAGCATCATGGCCTCACAATCTGCTGAGTATAGAGATAGACCAGAGGCACAAGGGATCAGAGAAGAAGAAAATTCATCTCTGAAATTGCTAATTGTAGAAGTTCGACAACGACGTCGTGCTTAATGGAATTGAGTGCTAGGCTCTCTGCTATCCAGATGGTGCCCTTTTTGGAGGCTTCAGTCAGCAATATTGTTGAAATGACAAGTCATGACAAAGATCCAATATTAAAAGAATTCTTTACCTGGGTTACTAAAAGAGGCAGCTGAATAGCAGAAAAAGTGATTCATGAGCAATCATTAATGCACAGTGAATATTAGTCAGAGCAAATAATGTGAATAATTTCAGTTATTAATGAGCTCTCACTTTTGATTTTGATATTGTATGTTGGATGTCTCGTCTTTTTTCTTGGCAGTGGTGCCATTTAGTGTTTGTATGTTATTCTGCTTGGATAGTAAAATGAAACTGGCCAGTTTCACTTTCTCAGTGGCTCAGATTTATGAATTCGTATGTAACAGTTCAACTCTATTGTGTTTGGGTTTTCAACATTGGAGGGGAGTATTGAGATAAATGAACTCTGAAATGTTTTTTTTAATACATACATATTTCTTTTCATACTGGGCCAATTTAAACTTGGTGTAGCTCTGCTGACCTAATGGAGTAATGGTCTGTCCATTAGGTTTTGTAAAACCCAAGTTGAGGCATAAAGTACTTTCCCATGTATTTATCTGTACCCAATAAGTGAGCATCTCCCAGATGTTAATGGATTTAGTCTTCCAGCTAGAGCTGGGAGGGAAATGTTTTTCCCAGTCTGTGAATATTTTTGAGAATTTGAAAGTTTTTTCCTGTTTTTCACTGAAACAAAATGGAGCCCTTTCAAAAGTTGGATGGAAAACAGAAGGCGAGAGCTCCAGAATGGCAAATAGTACAGTGATTAGAGCACTCGCCTGGGATGTGAAAGACTGGAGTGCAAATCTCTGCTCCAAATCAGGCAGTGTAGGGACTTAAACTAGGTATCCTACATCCTTACTGCCATACTATTGACTGTTCTGGGGTAGGAACGTCTCCCTTTCTCTCTCTGGTTTTAACCAGAAATTCCATTCTGGACCTGAGAAATCTTTGCGGATTTAGAGTTTCATTGAACCTGGTATGTTCCCATGAGCAGTTTTGGTTAGGATGAATCAGCAATTTCTGATGATAAAATCTGCTTGACACAACACTGAAGCATTATTCTTATTATCCCTGTTTACAGATGGAGAAATGGGACACAGGAAAAAGTAAGTGATTTGCCTAATTTTACACTGTGAAAGTAGCAAAGAGTCCTGTGGCACCTTATAGACTAACAGACATATTGGAGCATGAGCTTTCGTGGGTGAATACCCACTTCATCAGATGCATATACACTGTGAGTTTGTCATGGCCACAAACTGAATCCCAATACCAAAATGCCTTAACCACGCAAGATTATCATTACTCTTGACTGTGTTCATTTGTCTTGGAGTTTGCTGAAAGCTTTTGTTTCATTCCTGACAAATGAAGGAGTTGTGGCCATTTGTATCATGTGCATGGCATAGGGTGAAGGTGTCACGTGAATGGAGAAGTCAATGGGGTCACCCTGATAACACCAAGGGGAGAATCTGATGCCGGTGTGTTGAGACAAAAACATGAACAGTTACAGCATAAATAAGTGAAGGTAACAGCTACTATGAGAAAAAAGTGGATTCTGTTCTTTTTAGGAAAGCCCGTGAGAGATGATTGAGGGCAAATGGTTGGATTAAATTCATTAACTCCTAGGCATCAATGCTAATATGTATTAGAGATTAGCTATGGCAAAGCTAATGTTAGTGATAGAAGAACCTCAAAGTTTTGCTTATCTGATCTATCGAAAGCTCTTGAGTTTGCAAAGCTGGGCTGAGAATCACAGAACAAACTTTCATGAAAGATTACAGTACTTCATAGAATCGTAGAACTGGAAGGTACCAGTCCTCTGCACTCATGACAGGAATAAGTATTATCTAGACCAAGCTTGATAAGTTTATGGAGGGGATGGTATGATGGGATAGCCTAATTTTGGCAATTAATTTGGCAACTGATCTTTGATTATTAGCAGGTAAGTATTCCCAGCGGTCTGTGATGGGATGTTAGATGGGGTGGGCTCTGAGTTACTACAGAGAATTCTTTCCTGGGTGCTGGCTGGTGAGTCTTGCCCATATGCTCAGGGTATAACTGATCGCCATATTTGGGGTCGGGAAGGAATTTTCCTCCAGGGCAGATTGGCAGAGGCCCTGGAGGTTTTTCACCTTCCTCAACAGCATGGGGCACGGGTCACTTGCTGGAGGATTCTCTGCAGCTTGAGGTCTTCAAACCACAATTTGAGGACTTCAATAACTCAGACATAGGTTAGGGGTTTGTTACAGGACTGGGTGGGTGAGATTCTGTGGCCTGCATTGTGCAGGAGGTCAGACTAGATGATCATAATGGTTCCTTCTGACCTTAAAGTCTATGAGACATACTGGCTGCCACTTCCAGCAGCTCCCATTGGCCTGGAGCAGCAAACTCTGGCCAGTGAGAGCCGCGATCGGACAGACCTGCAGATGCAGCAGGTAAACAAACCAACCTGGCCTGTCAGGGTCTTTCCCTACACAAGCAACATCCCAAGTTTGGGAAACACTGATTTAGACCATCTCTGACAGGTGTTCGTGTCACAAACAGATAGTTAAGGGTTAATGTCTCTTTCAGCTGTAAAGGGTTAAGAAGCTCAGTGAACCTGGCTGACACCTGACCAGAGGACCAATAGGAGGACAAGATACTTTCAAATCTTGGTGGAGGGAAGTCTTTGTTTTTGCTTTTTGTTTTGTTCATTGTTCGCTCTCGTGACTGAGAGGGACAAGACGTATACCCAGGCTTTCCCAATCTTTTTGAATCAGTCTTTCATGTTTCAAAATAGTAAGTAATAGCCAGGCAAGGCGAATCAGTCTTATGTTTGTTTCCTCAACTTGTAAATGGTGTTTTTTCTGGAAGGACTTTTTACCTCTGTTTGCTGTAACCTTGTATCTAAGGCTGGGAGGGGGGTCTCTCTAGTCTATATGAATCTGAGTACCCTGTAAAGCATTTTCCATCCTGATTGTACAGAGATAATTTTTAGCTTTTCTTTCTTTAATTAAAAAGCTTTCTTTTTAAGAACCTGATTGATTTTTCCCTGTTTTAGAATCCAAGGGATTGAGTCTGAACTCACCAGAGATTGGTGGGGGAAGAGGAGAGGGATGGTTGATTCCTCTTTGTTTTAAGATCCAAGGAGTTTAGATCTGTGTAAGCCTCTCAAGGCAACCCAGGGAGGGGAGAGTCTGGGGGGAAAAGGAGGGGGAAGGTTAATTTTTCCTTGTTTTAAGACCCAAGGGGTTTGGGCCTTGGGTTCCCCAGGGAAGGTTTTGGGGGAACAGAAAGCATGCCAGACACTGACTTCTGGCTGGTGGCAGCTACCAAATTTAAGCTAGTAATTAAGCTTAAAAGTAATCATGCAGGTCCTTACTTCTTGAACTCTAAAGTTCAAAGTGGGGAAAAAACCTTTCGTCTACCCTGCTCTTAAAAATCTCCAATGATGGAGATTCCACAAGCTCCCTCGGCAATTTTTTCCAGTGCTTAATCACCCGACAGTTAGGAAGTTTTTCCTAACGTCCAACCTAAACCACCCTTGCTGCAATTAAAGCCCATTGCTTCTTGTCCTACCATCACAGGTTAAGGGCAACAATTCTTCTCCCTCCTCCTTGTAACAACCTTTTATGTACTTGAAAACTGTTATCATGTCCCCTCTCAGTCTTCTCTTTTCCAGACTAAACAAACCCAGTTTTTTCAATCTTCCCTCCTAGGTCATGTTTTCTAGACCTTTAATCTTTTTTATTGTTCTTCTCTTGACTTTTTCCAATTTTGTCCACATCTTTCCTGAAATGTGGCACCCAGAACTGGACACAATACTCCAGTTGAGGCTTAATCAGCGCGGACTAAAGTGGAAGAATTACCTCTTGTGTCTTGCTTACAATACTCCTGCTAATACATCCTAGAATGATGTTTGTGTTTTTTGCAACAGTGTTACATTATTGAATCATACTTAGCTTGTGGTCTACTATGACCCCCCAGATCCCTTCCTCGGTACTCTTTCCTGGGCAGTCATTTCCCATTTTGTATGTGTGCAACTGATTGTTCCTTCTTAAGTGCCAGTTAAAAACTGACTTTCGTGCAATAGTTCAGCCCTTGTCCTTTGGGTTCTGACCAAAACCAGGCAGTACAGAGTAGACACAAGAATCAAAACCTTTTAACGTAGCTTTGTTAGTTTTGGATTGGCTTGTGTGTTGGGTGAAATTTTGGGTCAGTAGTTACTTTATCCCATATGGTTTCCCTTATTCCTATGGTAGTAGAGGCAAATTGGGACGTACTGTTTTCACTTTTCTCACTTACAGTGGCATAAATCGAGAGTAAGTCTGTTTTCTTCAGTAGACTTACTCAGGATTTAACACTGAGCAGAATGTAGCCCGTTGAGACACATTCCTCCTTGTTGTAACTCCCCTGATCTTCATGGAGCTACATCAGTAATCGATTTGGCCTTTTGCATGGATTATGACATTGTTAACAAGAGGAGACAAACAAAGCTGTATTTCTAAAGATACTCTAGGAATGGAAATAAATACTTTCACATGGCTGATACATGAAGAGCAGAGCTGGCCTAAAGAAGTGAGCAGTGATGCATGGATGTGCACTGACATTTTATAATGTCAACTGATTTTTTTTTATTAAGGAATATACATGGTAAAAATCAACTGGCTTAAGGAAAACTGGTGTGAAACAAACACCTGCAGTAACCAGTGGCACTGGCTAAACCCACCACTACATATTCTCTAATGCTATGACAGAGGTTAAAAAAAAAAAATAAAAGTACCGAAGACCCTCAGAGCTACGAACAGCTCGGGAATGGAACTTGTCTGTAGCTGTGAAATGTTCGTAACTCTGAACAAAATGTTATGGTTGTTGTTTCAAAAGTTTAAAACTAAACATTGACTTAATGCAGCTTTAAAATTTTACTGTGCAGAAGAAAAATGCTGCTTTTTACCATCTTAATTTAAATTAAACAAGTACAGAAACCATTTCCTTACCTCGTCAAATCTGTTTTTAAACTTTCCCTTTATTTTGTTGGTAGTTTATGTTTAATACAGAATTGTGCTATACAGCATTTCCTTTTTTAAAATCTCTGCTGCCTGATTGCATATATCCGGCTCCAAATGAAGCATGTGGTTGATTGCTCAGTGCGGAACTCTGGTGTTGGTCACTCTGAGGTTTTACTGTATATGTACCATTCATCTCTGAGCAAAAAAAATTGTCCTGGGACAATTATTCCTTTCTTATTTCTGATTTCAATCCAATAAATACTTACACCAGTTGAAATAATAAAGGCAAGTTCCTTCATTTCTTTGTACTGCAGTTTGTAGATCTGCAAATTGGGTCTAATGTTAGTTAATTACCGAGCTACTGGGGACTGGGGCGGCTCCAGGCACCAGCGCAGCAAGTGCGTGCCGGGGGCGGCAAGCTGTGGGGGGCGGCCTGCAGGTTGCTTTCAGGGCGGGAGGTCAACCTGTGGCAGGGACACATGCGCGGCACCGGCGGACCTCCCGTAGGCTTGCCGCCGAGTCTGTGCAACCCGCAGACTGCCTGCAGGCGTGCCACCGTGACCCGCAGACTGCCCACAGGCGTGCCGCCGAATCTGCGTGGCCCACGGACAGCCTGCAGGCGTGCCGCTGAATCTGCGTGACTTGTGGACCGCCCTCAGGCATGCTGCCGAATCTGCGTGGCCCACGGACCTCCCGCAGGCGTGCCGCCAAATCTGCAGGGCCAGCTCCAGGCCACAGCGCGCCAAGCGCATGCTTGGGGCAGCACGCCGCGGGGGTCGCTCTGCTGGTTGCTGGGAGGGCGGCAGGCGGCTCCAGTGGACCTCCCGCAGGCATGGCTGCGGACGGTCCAATGGTCCTGCGGCTCCGGTGGACCTCCCGCAGACACGCCTGCGGCAGCTCCACTGGAGCAGCGGGACCATCGGACCCTCCGCAGGAATGCCTGCGGGAGCTCCACCGGAGCCACGGGATGAGCGAGCGGCAGATCGCCTCCCCTGGCATGCCGCCGTGCTTGGGGCGGCAAAATTGCTAGAGCCGGCCCTGCGAAACTGCATGACCCACGGACCGCCCTCAGGCATGCTGCCGAAAGCTGCCTGACTGCCGTGCTTGGGGCCGTAAACACCATACAGCTGCCCCTGACTGGGATGTTGGGATGTTTTATTAATTGACAATTTTAAAATACTTTGAGATCTTTGGATGGAAAACACCACAATAGTATTATAATAATAATTAATAATAATAAAAATAGCCAAGGATCACTTGACGTAGTGTAAGACTGTTATCGTTCCCCACCTCATTGTTCTCTTCTCTAGACTAAGCAGTCCCAATTCTTTCAACTTTCCCTCAGAGAAAATGTTTTCTAAACTGCTTAGCATTTTTGCTGGTTTTCTCTGGACTATCTCCAATTTGTCCACATCTTTCTTAAAGTGCCCCTAACTGGACACTTTAATACATCTGGAAGCCTCACCTATGGCAATTAGAGTAGCTCAATTACCTTCTGTGCTTTACCTCTGACACATCGGTGAATACATCTTAAAATGACATTTGTCTTTGTTCACAGCAGCATCACCACATTGTTAGCTTAGGTTCAATTTGTTGATACCCTATAATCCCCAGATCTTTTCCTATAGCACTACCACCTAGCCAGTTATTTCCCATTTCATTTGATTTTTCCTTCCTAAATGTAGAACTTTGCAACTTGTCTTTATTGATCTTCATTGTGTTGGCTTCACCGTATGTGATTTTTCCAAATTAATTTGAAGTAGGGGGCAAACTGGGTTGTCCCAGCATGCATCAGAAAGCTGCCATTCCTTCTAGCTATCTTGAGTCCAAAAATGTAAGGTTTTGTTTTTATAAAAAAATAAAGTCTCTAATTCTTATGGTTGTGAAGATAACCTTCAAAATGTTAGGCAGCTGGTATGCTGAGACCATTGCCTATCATGTTGACCAATATTGTCTCATTTTTTCCTTTTACTCCTCTATCTTTCCGTTGTCTTATGTCTGATACTTAGATTGAAATCTTGTTGGGGGAGGGGACAACTTTTTGTTCTGTTTTTGTACAGTGCCTAGCACAAAGGGGTCCTGGTCCATTACTGGGGCCCCCAGGCACTACTGTAATACAACAACAGTAATGGATACAGTGATGTCTGCCTGAATCTGCAGACAGCCCAAACCATGCTCAGCTGAGTGAATCTGAAGCATAATGACAACATAAATATCTGCATTGTTGGCTGTTGATTGAAGTATGCAGAAAAGAAGAGGGGCAATTGTATTATGAAGAGCTGCACAATGTGCTCCGAGTTTGACCTCATTTCTTCCTCCGGAGTGGATGGAGCTTTGGCTGTGAGCGGAGGTCAAGATAATCCCACCACTTACATTTTTTCCCATTCTGACTCCTAATTTCACCTTTGGGTTACACTGGTCTACAATTTTTGAGAAGTCATCTGCTTCAGAGATAAAATGTGCTGTTTATTATGTATTTTGATGTGCTGAATTTAAATATGACAATTAAAACAACTGATTGGCTACTGTTTCTAAGATATTTAAGTTTTTACATTTTATGTCCATGTATATTGTGTAGATAGTAGAGTTTTAATCATAAATTGTAAACCTAGGTCTTTTCATGTGTTTATGGTTGCTTTACATGATCATATTTCACCAGTCCTGTTTATGGAACACATTAAAAATCAGCAAAAGGGTTATATAAATTAAATGTATTATGAAACAAAAGGCAAAAAACTATTATGTAAATAGTTTAGTCCTATTCAGTGTCTACTCGGCGCTTCTTGGCTTGTCTCTTGTATTCATTAAATGGAGCATCTCTTGTCACTGTCCAGCAATAGTCTGCAAGCATTGATGGGCTCCATTTGCCCTGATAGCCTGCCAGGAGATTCCACTGCTGTAGTCTGGAGCCCAACAGCTCTGCCTTACTCTTGGGTAGTTCCAAATCCCTGACAAGGTCATTCAGTTCACCTTGTGTTATGAGGTGTGTTTCAGAGGAGGAGGATGGGAGAAAATGTGGGTCCTGTGACATTGATGGTTCAGGACCAGAAGTTTCATCCTCTTCCTCTTCCTCGTCTGACTCAAGTGAGAATGATTCTGGTGCATCAGGAACCGGCAGTCCTTCTCCGTGGGGTACTGGCCGTATAGCTGATGGAATGTTTGGATAATGCACAGTCCACCTTTTCTTCTTCGACACATCTTTCCCAACTGGAGGCACCATGCAGAAGTAACAATTGCTGGTATGATCTGTTGGCTCTCTCCAAATCATTGGCACTGCAAAAGGCATAGATTTCCTTTTCCTGTTCAACCACTGGCCAAGATTTGTTGCACAAGTGTTGCAGCATATGTGTGGGGCCCACCTCTTGTCCTGATCTCCAATTTTGCAGCCAAAAGAAAGGTGATAGGCTCTCTTAACCATAGTGGTTATACTGTGCTTTTGTGATGCAAAAGTCACTTCACCACAAACATAACAGAAGTTATCTGCACTGTTCACACAAGTACAAGGCATCTCTGCTCACTTTGCCTAAACAGAAATGTGTCCCTTTGCAAAATCAAACACTGACAAATAAGAGAGCACCACACTGTATGATTTCTAGAGCTGATCTAGGGCAATTTGTTCAGCAGAGTGATGTAAGCTTCGTTATGATTGCATCATCCATGACTTCTAGGAATAACATGATGCAATTCATATCATGTATGATGCAATACCAGCTTCAGATTGCAGCATTCATTGTTTTGCCTAAAAAGCAAGTACTGTCCAAACCCAGTCATAGATTTATTCATAGATCCAGTCAAAGATGTATTTTAGTCATTTCTGGTTTAAATTGAGATTCCTTTCCTTTATAACTCACTTATCCTCCGCCATGCCCAAGTCAAGGGTCATATATACTGACCCAATAGCATATCTTGAAAACTAGAGCCAATCAACAATTTTAAGCATCATTTTCATTCTCAGTGACCCAGAATTAGTAAAGTTGGACTACATTTATTTCAGAAGCATTTTGGCTGTACAGCAGTGTCATACCTAGACCTGAATAGTAGCTGTAATGTGAACCAGCAAGCCTATTCAGCAGATGTTTTGAAAAGCTTTTAGAAAGACTTGTAGCCTAAAATTCTTGATTACGTGATCATGCGTGTGTTTTTTATAAGGAACTGAGCCAACAGCATTTGAATGGCTTGTACAGTCATTAAATGATTTTAAAATTCTCTAAGAATATCTGTCTGCATATTTTACTCACACAATATGACCTTAATGGCTGGTAAAATGTTTAATGTGGTCACAGATGAAAAGAAGGCAGAAAGCACAAAGCTTGTTAACCTATCTGCATTGTGGACCGTGTCTGCCATTTATCTGACATTTTCAGCACACTGGATGAATTTAAAGCAATTTGTTGTCTATTAGGAAACTTACTTTAGACATATCTACTGCCAGTTTTCTTTCAGGTAGATGACTTAGTTGTTTTGTCCTAGCATAGATCATCGTAAGCATAATCTTAATAAAGCATGTGTGAGCAAACATGACGTAGTGCACTCCAGGTTGCAAAGAATTCTTTTTTTTTTTTTTTGCCCCAGATGACGGAATCAGGGAGTCAATGCTATGTTCTTATTTCTTAAATATGCACTGGAATGTCATCAGATAAAAACAATGTCAGCCATGGAGAATCAGAATGATAATACTTTCCATGTGTCGGCTGCACCTGTTTACTGGCAGACTGTTGTATTACAATGGCTGAAATCAAGCACAGCTAGAAGTATGGAGAATTTTCTTTCTCCCAGTTGACGTTTTCTTGTGAGGTCCTGAGTTGCACTTGACTATTTTTGTCAACATGGGGATATAGCAATATCCACACTGGAACAGATCATTGGAACAGATCACTGAACCACCACTCTGGCCAATGTAAAGGAACCTTTAAAGTGGGAATAAAGGCATGAGCATCTGACCCTCTGTGTCTGACAGTGGCTGATAGATGGTTCAGAGGAAGGCATAAATATCCTAGAATGCACTTAGAGCTTGATCCTGCACCACTGTAGCGAATGGGAGTCATGGCATTGACTACCACAAAGGCAGATCAAGCCCTTGTTACACAATGGCAAAGTTTTTTCTTCCTGATCCTAGCTGGTGTCATGGAAAAAATGACCAAGTGTTGTGTTTGGATCAGAACAGCTTAAGGCCCCTTTATTATGAGCATGCAAGGGAGGGGTACCAGCGAACCGGCAGACCCCCCCCGAATACAGATTTACTACAGCTTATATAGTGAAAAACCACAATTAGCAACACATACTTCCTTGTTAACATTTTTGCCATAATTGGAATACACCTTCCATAAAAGGAAGACAGCACCAGCCAGTTATTCACAGTTTGCCCTTTGCGGTTACAAGTTTTCCTAACACCAGCAGCGGACAGTTATATTTCATAAGCCTGGTGATTTAAAATAGTTCTGCTTTGTATTTTTCCATTGCCTTATCGCCACATAACCCCTCCCTCTCTTTCTTTTCTGCCTTCCGGCCACCCATACAATTAACTTGACCAAAGTTTTGGCCTGAGCAAATTTTTCTACCACACTGGTAATTACTACAGTTTGAGGATTGACCATTTTTATCATTGTATCCTAGCTAGTATAATTGTCCATGCTATCCACACAAGCAATAGTCTTCTCAGAAGTCTGACTTTGTCTGGAATCGTGTATGAAAGAAAGATGTAGCAGATACATTCTCTTGTTTGGAATTCATCCAAACAACTGAAACGATTGTTCAGACAGGAATAAAAATGTAAGGGAAACAAACTGCTAATACATAAAATACCAAAATAAAAATGAACACCACCAACACCTGCATCTAATACAGCACTTTTCATCAGTAGATCTCAAAGCCAGTTCAGTATCATCTCCTTTTTACAAATGGGGAAAAGCAGTGAAATGACTTGTTCCAGGTCACCCAACAGATCAGTGGCAGAGCTAGGAAGTAGGGCTGTCAATTAATTGCAGTTAACTCACATGATTAACTCAAAAAATTAATCATGATTAAAAAATTAATCATGATTAATCAGTTTTAATTGCATTGTTAAACAATATAATACCAATTGAAATGTATTAAATATTTTGGATGTTTTTCTACATTTTCAAATATTTGATTTCAGTTTACAATACAGAATACAAAGTGTATCGTGCTCACTTTATATTATTTTTTGTTACAAATATTTGCATTATAAAAATGATAAAAGAAATAGTATTTTTCAATTCATGTCATACAAGTACTATAGTGCAATCTCTTTATTATGAAAGTGCAACTTACAAATGTAGATTTTTTGTTACATAACTGCACTAAAAACAAAAAGTAAAACTTCAGAGCCTACAAGTCCACTCAGTCTTACTTCTTGTTCAGCCAATCACTAAGACAAACAAGTTTGTTCACATTTACAGGAGATAATGCTGCCCATTTCTTATTTATAACGTCACTTGAAAATGAGAACGGGGTTCTCATGGCACCACGACACTGCTAGGTATTTACGTGCCAGGTATACTAAACAATTGAATGTTCCTTCATGCTTTGGCCACCATTCCAGAGGACATGCTTCCATGCTGATGATGCTCGTTATAAAAATAATGTGTTAATTAAATTTGTGACTGAACTCATTGGGGGAGAACTGTATGTTTCCTGCTCTGTTTTACCTGCATTCTGCCATATATTTCATATTATGGCAATCTCAGATGATGACCTAGCACATGTTGTTCATTTTAAGAACACTTTCACTGCATATTTGACAAAATGCAAAGAAGGTACCAACGTGAGATTTATAGAAGTAGCTACAGCACTCGACCCAGGGTTTAAGAATCTGAAGTGCCTTTCAAAATCTGAGAAGAACAAGGTGTGGAGCATGTTTTCAGAAGTCTTAAAAGAGCAACAGTGTGATGTGGAAACTAAAGAACCCGAACCCCCCAAAAAGAAAATCAGCCTTCTTGGTGGCATCTGACTCAGATGATGAACACGAATATGCGTCGATCCACACTGCTTTGGATTGTTATCAAGCAGAACCCGTCATCAGCATGGAACCATGTCCTCTGAAATGGTGGGTGAAGCATGAAGGGACATATGAATCTTTAGCACATATGGCACATAAATATCTTGCAACGCCAGCTACAAAAGTGCCATGCAGGTGCCTGTTCTCATTTTCAGGTGACATTGTAAACAAGAAGTGGGCAGCATTATCTCCTGCAAATGTGAACAAACTTGTTTGTCTGAGTGATTGTCTGAACAAGAAGTAGGAATGAGTGAACTTGTAGGCTCTGAAGTTTTACACTGTTTTATTTTTGAGTGCAGTTATTCTTTTATACATAACTCTACATTTATAAGTTCAATTTTCATCATAAAGAGATTGCACTACAGTACTTGTCTTAGGTGAATTGAAAAATACTATTTCTTTGTTGCAAATATTTGAAATGAAAAATAAATATAAAGTGAGCACTGTACACTTCTGTGTTGTAATTGAAATCAACATATTTGAGAATGTAGGAAACATCAAAAATAATTAAATAATTGGTATTCTATTATTGTTTAAAGAGTGATTAATCACAGTCAATTTTTTTAATCGGGCTATTAATCGCGATCACTTTTTTAATCACTTGACAGCTCTACTAGGAATAGAACCCAGGTTTGAGTCAACGTATGATGATCTAGTCACTAGGCATTGCTGCCTCCCCTTTGTATAGTTGGACTGCATAATAGTCACCTTTGACCAGTAGGTGGCAAGAATTCAGCGCACACAGCAGCAGTGGCTAGACTATGGTAGTGGCACATGGTAGTGGCTAGAATATGGGCAGAGGCACCAAAGTGGTAGGCAGGGAGGAAAGAACAACACGAAGACAATAGAGGACCAGTTTGTCAGATAGTGTACAACATTGTAGATCAAGCTGAGGATTTGGCCCATAATATTGATGGTGCATTTTTAACATGTATTTTTTGGAGTGTGGAAATGTGGCAAGCATACAGCAAGTTCTTGTTTTTCCTTCTGAAACTAAGAGCAGGAAACTCTGTTGGGCCAAAAGTATATGGGGTGAGTGCTTCCAAAGTGAATTTTACATGGAGAGTATAATATTCATAGGCAAAGCTACTGGAGAGCAAGGAACGCTTAGGAATAGTTTACTCTGTGGAGCACGTGTGAGCACAGAGAAGTTAAATGTCTTTGAGCATTAATTCACCTCCCCTCTGTTTTATATTGATGTTTACAGGGGGCTTTAAACAGTGTTTTGTGCCTGTGAAAGTAGGTACTGAAAGAGAGGTTTCTAACCGTTTTTGTATTTTACTTTTTCCAGCAAAGGACAGCCAAGGGAATATGTATTTCTTTTGGTGCCTTAGTGATTTTTCACCAGAACTGGAGTTCCTTGTAAAGATAAAACGGTGCTTTTTCACTGGTATACAGTAGTTTACAAGACATGGATTCATAGATCACAGTTAGGATGTGGATTCATTCTGTTAGCCCGAGACAGTGGGAACTAGGTTTTACTATACAGAAGATAGGCTATCTGCAGTGTTCTACCCGCACCGCATCTATCATTGGTAATTGTGTAGTTAAGACAAAGGCAGATTGAGGTTGCAAACAGTCAGGTGGTATTTATTAAGACTAACAATAACAGGCTAGGACCCCCCCTGCAAACTAAGATACACAATAACAGCTCGGTTGTTAACACAAATGATGTAAATGGGGGTGAACCCCAGAGCCCCGAACCCTATACACAATGGGGTACATAGGACTAAACAAGAAAGACTATACCATATCTTACAGACATTGGACTGCAGAGCAGGAACACAGACAGGAACCAGGATCTCAGGGACAGGTGCCAGGAACAAGAACACAGCAGGAACTGGACCTCAGGAACTTTGGTGACAGGTAAGTAGATGGTTTCTTCTGTCTTCTATTCTTGATCTCGTCGTTCTGCGTGCTGAATGCGGACGCTATCTCACGTGATGATGGAACTGGTGAGTGGAGGTAAGTTAAGGGAACCTTGGTAGGTGTTACTGGTTCACCTCAAGTCTTAATCCCTCAGGGCTCTAGCTAATAGCAAAACTGATATTCTGTGGGAGGGCTTCTATGCCTCGCTGGAATGACCAGCTTTCACAGCATCCAGAGACACAGAGTGCCCTTAGAGGGTGATGCTCTCTTATATGCGCTCTCTGTTGCTAGGCAGATTCTACTGCCATGAGAAACTATCTTTCTTGCCTTTTTCTTGTGTTGGCATCAAAAGTTGAAGGAGAAGGGATGCCAACATGGAGGACAGGTTGTGCTTTTACCAGTCCAAAATGGCGACTGTGTACACTTAATAAATTGAACCTTTCCTACCCAACAATTCCAGGGTTGTTATCAGCTCCTGGCTCAGGCACCAGCATTCCAAAGAATGGTCTCTAATGCAAATCTTCTGTGGTGTATATTTAAAGATATATAGGGCCATTCTTGGATTATTTACATTACAGTAGCATGTACATTTATTTATACAATTTGGGGGTGGGGGAGAATGCATTTTTCTTTTCAGTCAGGAATCATCTTTTAAAAATCATAATGCATATTTTCCAGACAGGAATAAAAGTTGTAATAGAAACAGTTTTTTATAATGTTTCCCTGTAATCTATCATGGGCAGGAGGAAGAACAGAGTCATTAAAAGTAATTGTACCACTTTAGATTAGCTATACACAGTATAAGCTATCAATAAGCCTTTCCCTTTTCTTTTTTTTCTAAGTATAGAACTCAAGATTCAGTACATTTTTATGACATAATAAAACATCTTAATAAAAATATGTTAATTTGTATTGCAGTAGCGCATCAGAGGCTTCATGAGCTTCAGCGTGCTGGGCACTGTACACAGACTTACTACAAGGCAGTCCCTGACCCAATGATGAGTTTACGTCATAAATAGACAAAACAGAGAGTGGGAGAAAGGAAATTTTAACTCTTTTCTACAGATGAGAAATGGAGGCAGAGAAGATTAAGTGACTTTCCTGAGGTGAAACAGGGAATCTGTGGCAGAGCCAGGATTGAACCCAGATCTAGAGTCTTAACCGCAAGTCCATCATTCAAATTAATGAGTGTAAATTAAGTACAATGCACTTTAACAGAAGGTGTAAACAACCTGGATGCTTTTCTTTTCTCTTAGGCCTTTTATATGCTATGGGCACTATAGCAGCATAGCTATGATGCCGTTGCTTTGCTCTGTATATGTGTAATATAGATGCAGACTACAACAATAAAATGAGCTTTTTCATTTGCTGCAGGAACTCCAACTCCCCAAGCAAAGATACTTAGGTCAACAGATGCATTCTTCCATTGACCTAGCTACATCTACACTGGGGCTTACGTTAGCATTGCTATGACGTTTGAGTATGGATTTTTCACACCCCTGAGCACTGTAGCTACATTGACCTAATTTTTATATGTAGACTAGGCCTTAGACTTATATTTCAGTGGAAAGGGGGTATTTGGTAAACACATAGCCAAATAGACCATGGCTCTCTTTAAATTTGGAGAGATCTTACCACTTGAAAACTTGACATTGCTGCCTTCTAATTAATTTACCCTGTAATGACAGTGAAAACATCTGGTTATAAAGACAACACTTTCTGATTTGCTTTCTTTAAACCAACTCTCCTGGACGAAGTTTCCAGGCCAAATTCTTGACTTTGTTAGAATTACTCTGGCTTTAGGACGGTGTCAAACAGAGAAAAAAAATTGATCTGGCTGGCTTAATTCCCTCCAAAAAATAGATATTAAAGACCTTTGCTTCGGTGGTCTAAAAGGAGAGAAAGAGAGGAATTTTGTCTCTTGGAAACCTCATAAAAATCAGTGCCTTTATTCCTTTTGATGAGTTTACTTTAGCTTCAGGCCTCCCAATAATTAAGAGACTCCCCCCTCTTTAAAAATGGATACAGCTCAGTTCACTTAAGAAACAGGTGTAGCTACTCATCATACTGCATTTCAACAAGCAGTGATCAGCACATGTGACCTGATCACCCTGCGTAAACCTGGATTGGTAGAAGTCTGGAGGAAAATAAGCCTGGAGAGAGCAATGATATGCCCAGTCTTTGTTTTCTCCCCCAACTAGAGATGGAAAAGGTACAGAGAATGGTGGCAAAAATGATTAAGGATACAGAACAGCTTCCATTTGAGGAGAGATTAAAAAGATTGGGACTGTTCAGCTTGGAAAAGAGACAACTGAGGGAGGCTATGATAGAGATCTATAAAATAATGAATGATGTGAAGAAAGTGAATAAAAGGAATTCTCATTTACCCCTTCACAAGAGCCAGAAGTCACCTAATGAAATAAATAGGCAGCAGGTTTAAGACAAGCAAAGAAGTACTTCTTCACACAATACACAGTCACCCGTGCAACTCATTTCCAGGCTTTGTGTGAGAGCCAAAAGTAGAACTGGGTTCAAAAAAGAATTAGCTAAGTTCATGGAGGACAAGTCCATCAATGGCTATTAGCCACGATGGTCAGGGATGCAACCCCATGCTCTGGGTTTTCCTAAACCTCTAACTGCCAGAAGCTGGGATTGTACTACAGGGGATGGATCACTCAATAATTGCCGTGTTCTGTTTATTCTTTGAAGCATGTGACTTTGGCCACTGTCAGAAGACAGGATAATGGGCTAGATGGACCATTGGTCTGACTCAGTATGGCCGTTCTGGATATTCTTATCCTGACCTTAGTTAACATTTGTTTTGATTACATCAGAAAACCCCCCACCCATAAATGGATTTATTGAAGACATTGAACTCTCTTTAAAATTTTGCCTTGACTTGCATTTCACAATAACTTTACAGCCATTAATCTTATAACATCAAAGCTGTGAGATAATAGATGTGCTGGATTTTGTCTAATCTGTCTTCGAAGGAATAAAATATAATGGCATGGACAGGGAAATTCTCTGGAAAACTTGCACAGCAGTCTCATCTACGAACGGGCCAAAACACTGATACTCAAGACTGCATCAGTTATTGATTACAAACTGCCTTGCACACAGTGGGCCCAATTCTGCTCTGGTTGAAGTTGATGGGAGTTTTGCCATTGACTCCATTGTGAACAGGATTAGGCAAAGAAGTACTGGAGTAATTTACTGCGTAATCTGCACTGTCAAAACATTGAGGAAATGCAGTTAGTCAGTGTCCATCGTGAATGAACCCCTCTTTATGATGAGTGTGAACAAGTGTATGGAGCTCAGCAGTTGTTGGACAGGGCAGTCTCTCTGGTGCCCATCACCCTCATATCTGACCTTCTTCTTTACCAGGAGATTCCACAATACTGAGATCTGCCTCATGCTAGCAACTTCTACATGTTCTGTTTGTTAAAACCAGATCTTCTTGGCTCTGATTTAAGGCAAGTGAGGCTCCAGTGAGACACATTACCTCAGAGGTATTGAGGTTGTGAATAAGATTTAATAAAACTGATCTGGAGGCTCTTGGAGGGTCATTTGGAAGCAACAAGTAGAAGGGAAGGCTTTGATGAATAAAAGACAAAATTGGTAATAGATCTGTATCAAAATACAATATGTCAGGGCACAGAATGCCTTTATTAGCATCAGTGTTGATGCAATTGTTTTTTGGAATTATAGTAGCCAAACACAACGGATGAGAGAACTTAAAAAGTTTCTGACTCAGTCTCCCTATTAAAGGCTCTACCAGTGATTAACTTGGCCCATAGTAGAAAAAAAGTGTTCCCAAGACTTCAGCTAATGCAATGCCAGAAATAAACACCAATATGTAAAATGAAACAAAATAATCATAGTGCAATAGAAACATGTAAAAGAATAACTCATGTTTGTCTAAAGAATACCTTTGGGAAAGGCATCCAGTCTTGATTTGAAGACTATAAGGGATGGGGAAGCCACCTCTTCCATCAGTAGTTTGTTCCAATGCTTAATAAACCACACTGTTAAAAATGTGTGCCTTATTTCTAATGTGAAGGTATCTGGCTTTAACTTCCAGCCACTGGTTCTTCTGCCTTTCTCTGCTTGATTAAAGAGGCCTTGAGAGTGCTGACATTTCCCCCATCCCCGCCTTTCATAGCTTTGAAAATCTCAACCTTATCTCTTAAGATCAGCTCCCTCGGGGATGCTGTTTAACCTCTGTTTATAGAATTATAGGAAAATAGGAACCACCAGACTGGATTGGATCCATGGTCCATCAAGGCCAGCATCCAAACTCGGACCATGGCAGCAACAACTGCCTCTAGAGGAAGTTAGAAGAAATCTTGCAGAAAGCAGATGAGATAACTAGCCCACAAAGATAGTTTCCTTCTAGTCTCCCATAGTTACTGGTTGATTTATGCCCTGTAGGATGAGTTTATATCCCTTTTAAAACTTATAGTTATTACTGTTCTTGATCCATTTTCATGCACACTGTCTTTTTATCCTTCTCACTTGCTATGTGAGCTTAGCTCTTCCTTTGTTTCCAGAGAGCATAATTTATATCTCTTTTGTATATCCAATATCTTGTTCCCTGCCCCACAGCCCTCCCCATTTATGATTCCTTTGCTAATGATGTTTTGCATCTTCCAAATGCTCCTTGCTCTGATGGAGCAATGTTGTTACCTGCTGTTGCTGCTTCCACACAGCGCACATGGCCATTGGTGGGTTTGGCCAACATCAGACCGTGTAATGGAAGCTTCATTCAGAAAACTGTAGTCTTTGCCCAGGCCCACCGATGGGGGGGCAAAGGGAGAAATTGCCCAGGGACCCAGGGTGCCCCAACCTCCACCACAGAAGGCTTTTAAATCACCAGGGTGGGCTGAAGGGCTCCTAGGTACGCATGGGGTGGTACCAGGAGCAGTGAAGGCAGCTGGGCAGGCATGTGGAAGACTTCGCCATGCTGGAAGGGCGCCCATTGACTGTTCTGTCCTGGTGCTGGGAATTGCTGTCAGCAGCCCTGTCTTTGACAGCCAAAGGAGTGCAAAAAGGGAAAGGTGCCTTCAGTGTTTGGAGGTTGAGGGGAGTATGTTATGCCTCTGCAAAACATAATGCCTTCTAAGAAAAGTCAGCTGAGCCGTGGCACTGTTGGATCTTTGGAAAGGCATAGTCAGTGTTCTCTCAATACATCCCTGCAGGAGCTTAGAAGTGTGCAGTAGTGGGACTGGGTTCTCTGGGAGATGGAGTGCTGCAGTCAGCCCTGGCTAATCTACCCTTGTGCTCGTGCCCTCGCGTTCCGTGTAGCCAGATTGTGGCAGCTTTCTGCATGGGTGCATAGGAGAGATTGGTCTCTGCTCTGGCTACCCAGATCCAGGGGTAGCAGTGGGGAGAGGAGAGCTGCCTTGGTGGGGTTGCTATGTTTCTTAGCCACATGGACATGGAGCAGGAAATGGGTAGAGTCTTGTGTAGTGATAAGAGGATTTTAATTAAATGGTTAAAATATGGGTTCAGGATCTACTCAATGTATTTACCTTAACCTGTAGTAGGTTGTTTTCTGACATTGACGTTTTGAGAGAGGAACCAGTCTTGTTGCTTTTATGGTTTTATTAAAAGAATAAGCACACAAATATAATTAATTTACTTCCAGTTTCCTTAAACTAAACAAATATAACCTGAGGGGCAGAGATGCCTCCTCTGGATACTCTCTGGTGCTTTTTTGATTTCCCTTGGCAGTGGAGTTCTCCCTACAGTCTGTTCATGTGGACTGTTACCTCTCTGTGTTGCTGTTCTGCTAGATTTTGAGAGGTCCTGTTACCAATAAAGCATTCCCCACACTCTGTGTATGCAGGTAGACTGTCTCCTCCCCACATTTGTTGTGAAAAATCACCTCTGTGTACAAGGCCCATACAAGCCTATGCATCATGTAAGTCCTATCGAAAATGTGGGATTTAAGTGATTATGGATCCTCTGCATAGGGGATGGCATCCCTTTGCGTGGATTCTTTGTTGTATTGAACTTCATTCGTAGTAAAGCTTTCCTCACATTCTGGGCATGTCAATAGGTTCTCCTGGGTGTGGATTCTTGGCTGTGCTTTGAGATATTCCCTATGCACAAAGCTTTCTCCACATCCCATGCATGTAAATGGTTTCACCCTGATATAGAGTCTCTGTATTTTGGCATATATCTTGGATTAACAGCTTTTCCTACAGTCATGGCATACAAATGGTGGCTTTCCTATACGATCTATATTGCGTTCTTCAATGGCAGTGAAACTTTTCACTCACTCGGTGAAAGAAAATGGTCTCCTACTGCATGGGGGTCTCTGGTACATCCAATGTGTTCCTTTGGCAATAAAGGTCTTCCCACATAGACGGCATCTGAATGGGTTCTCCCCTGGGCAGATTCTCAGGTGTTTGGAAATTTCCCTTCTGAATGAAACTTTTCTCATACTTGCTCTTTAGGCCAGATCCTGAGCTGGTAGGAAATGGCCTAATGCTATTGAAGTCAGTGGAGCCACGCTGACTTACAGCTGCTGAGGATATCTGGCCGTATCTCTCTTGTGAATTCTGGGTTAATACATGTAGTCCAGGACAGACATTGCTGAGAGTGCTCTCTATCGTTTTCCATTGGGAAAGAGAGTGCATCCTTTTCTTTCAGACTCAGACCTCACCATGATTATCTGTGTTTGCCACCTCAATGATGAATTATTTCAATGTGCTACAAATAGGGCTACACCTTAAAACCATTTGCAAATTACAGCTAGTGCAGCAGGTGGCTTGCCAGCATATTCAATAGTGGTTCCCTCTGGGGGTGCACATTATGTCCAACGCCCCGTGCTCTTCACAGGAAGAAGAAGCTAAATTCTCCATATTTGTTGTCCTTTCATTATATTTTCAGTTTCACTTGGATTCCAAGCTCCTAAGAGCAGGTATCTTGGGTGCCATTGTGTTCTCAGTTACACTAGTCTTACCCCCATTGACAACACCTGAGTTACACTGCTGCAGATGTGGAATAACTAATATCAGCATCTGACCCCTGGTGTGTTCTATAATGGTAGTGAATCTCCTCAGAATGAGTGTATTAGACATTCTGTGTCAGGATCTCTCCCCCTCCCCCGAATATTCAATCTCCTGTTATCTATTTCGGGCCAGGCATTTCTTGTCTATTAATATATCTAGATTGAGACATCCATATAAATCAGTTACAATCCTTCTAGTATGATGGGGATTTTGTCTTTGGCTTCTTCTTTTCTCTGCCTCAGCACAAGTCTAGATTAATACCTTTTAATGGTTGGTCCATTTTCCGTGACCAGTGCAGTCATGTGCACTGTATACCACAGTAGATGCCAGCTGTATAGCCTTACAGCAACAAAAAGATTGAAAAGATTCCAACTTTTAAGTGAGAGTGAAATATAGTTTGAGTACAGGATGTGGAGATGGAAAATTCTACTTTGCCCTAGTGACTAGTTCCAAGACTTTTGTTCTTGGGTGCCTAAAATTAAGCACATATGTCCATATTTAGGACACTTTTGTGTAGGTGCCTGAATTTTAGAAGCTGAGAGCACCTGGATCAGGACTATAACCCCTTTACACGGGGACTCTTTCTCACTATGTGCTGGTACAGCATCTAGCAAATACAACAGGCACTGATCTCAGTTCAGGCTTCTGGACACAAATGTAATAATAAAGATAAGTAATAACTTATGTTCTAATAAGTAATATTAAACACAATGATCCAATCTCATTCCTCGTGTAAATCCATTGAGCTCAGCACAATTATACCAAGGAAGAATTAGTCCCATTATAACTTTATCTTCATCAGTGGAATCGAAAAAGAGAGTGAGTGTTTATAGAAAGGTCAGTTGGATCTTTGTTCTAGACATGTATATTTGTCAGCCTGTATTAGTTTGTTTGATTATTTTTACATGTGAGACATATTAGTTATATATAATAGCAGTTGGTGCTGCGAGTTTGTTTTTGTTTTAGATATTTAGTCAAAGGAACCTGCTTATTCAAACACAGTGTAACATGCTAAGGATCTGATTCTGGAAGTTCTCCAAGGACAGACTTCCTGCGATGTTAATTCCACATGCAACATTGGGCCCTAATTGACCAAGCGTCTTTGCTTTCGGTCATTAAAGCAATATAGAAAATTAATGTTTCATACATCTTGTGTCCAGGTAGTGAATAATGTTGTTGTTGATTGTTAATATCAACAGCTTGATGCTGCATTCCTTGCACATTCAAAATGGTCATCAACTGACTTCACTGATAAAGGTAAAGTCATTTTTCCCTGGTGCAACTCCATAAACTTGGTTTGCATAAGGTAGGGATTTGGCCCAGTTGTTTAATATTGTTTGCTGCAACTTAATAGAAATAACCATTATAGAGTCTCCACTCAGAAATGTGGACCTCTTTATTTAATGTCCTTTTTGTTTGTACACACCACATTGTCCGTATGCCTGGCAGTTGTGAGAGCTGAATTGGCCTATGTTTTTCTCAAAGTTCTGTTCGCTCATGCTAAGCTACATCCTACAATACCCAGCAATAGTACAACTTGGCATTTGGCATGAGCAGATAGGAAACGTGTCAGAATCAAGATACATTTGTTCTATGTTGTCGTGCAAGCTGGGGAGATATCTTCACAGCAGGGCCAGCTCCAGGCACCAGCCAACCAAGCACGTGCTTGGGGCGGCCAATCTTGTGGTGGCGGGGGCGCTCGGGTTTTTTTGTTTTATGTTTTGGTTCAGCTCGAGGTTTTTTATTGTTGTTTTTGTTTCGGTGGTGTGGCGTGGCGCTCGAGGAGGGATGCTTCAGCGGGGCGGAGCTCGGAGGTTTGTGTTTCGGCGGGGCAGGGCAGCGCTCGTGGGGGATGTTTCAGCGGGGCGGAGCAGTTTTGTTTTTTGCGTGGGACGGCAAAAAAGTTAGAGCTGGGCCTGCTTCACAGACCAGTATCTGGAATGCTAGTAGATAAGGAAAGGTACAGAACAACAAATTGAGATACTGGGATGAACTGATGGATTTTAGCGGTGCGTAAGAAGTTTTGTAATTTGTACAATCATCCTATAAGTACTTACTCTTAGCTGCAACGTGTAACTCTGAGAGCACATCTTCTGTGTAAGGTGAATTTTTAACAATGTTGCATGAGATGGTTTCCCACAAACTGGTATTGTATTGAACATTTCTTCCTCTACTCTACTGTTGTTGACTTTTAGCAACAAACCTGACTGATATTGGCTATTTTAGACTCTTTAATGTATTTCATAGTGAGCCAAAGTGTGGTCAAGCAATTGACTGTACAACTTAATTTCAAGGAAGGAAAAAATCATGACAAAGAGAAAGATGCAGCATCTCACTGTCTGTTCTATATGCCGTTGGTTAAAAGATGCAGGCCTTTTTCTGTACATTGAAGAGTGAGTCCTGTCAAAAACCTCTTTCCATGCTGTACAAGCTGTGTGCATAAAGAGAGGACTCCAGCCTCCAGGGCTCTCCATCCTGGAACCTTTCACCAGCACTAAATTCATTCAGAAAGGGGTGGGGGATCTCAGCTGGACCTAGTATTTTCGCTGCATTGCCCATTTACATGCAGTGTCTTTTCTGAAAAGTGCAGGGGGTGATTAACTTAAAGGAGAAGATATACTTCCCAGATATTACAGAGGAAAAATGCAGGATGAACAAGACATTTCTTGCACTGGAGGGCCTCCTGTGATTTTTTTCACGGGAAACCTGTTTGAGGGATTGTGAATTGGAAAGAAGAATCTTTGGAAATTGTGATAAAACTGACCTATGGGAGAGTACAGTATGTCAGATGTTTCACAGCTATTATTTTCTATGGGACCTAGTAATGAAGTAGGTCTTGCAGGATCAGATAATTTTTCCCCCTCTGGAATCAGGGGAGATTTTTTAAAAGACCAGATTTCTATATAATACAGAGGTATGCACCATCATGTATAATGAGTCTAGGAGTTCATATCATTTCAGGAGGAATTCCATTATGAGTCTAGGGAATTTTTTTTCATTTTCAAATACAAAAGGTGCCAATGTAATTTACTGAATGAAGCAAATTCCTTATTCAAACTGTTACCTCATGTGCCTTCAGGCCTTGGCCACAGGCCAAATTATCCCTGGTGTAACTTTATTAAAGCCAATGCAATTATATCAGGGAGTAATTGGGGACTGTATGTGCAATGGACAGAACACTGAGCTGGTAGTTAGAGATCCTGGGATGTGCATCCAGCTCTGCATTAGTGTGCTGCCTTACCTCTGGTAACCCATCATAGAATATCAGGGTTGGAAGAGACCTCAGGAGGTCATCTAGTCCAATCCTCTGCTCAAAGCATCTCTGTGGGCCGTAGTTTGCACTTCTGTAACATGGGGTTAATGATATTCACAGGGTTGTTGGGAAGTTTACTAAATTTATGTTTGCAGGGTGTTTTTAGAGCCTGAAAGTTCCCTGTGGAGCCAAAAAGTAAAAGTAGCAGCAGCAGCTCCTGAAAAATGATTGGTCCATGGAAGCGAGGTGGCACAGTGGATTGGGACAGTGCTGACTTGCAGGCTTTGTTCAGGGTAGGCTTAAACAAGCCATTGCAGCAGGTTTTATAAGAATCAAACCCTCCACCTCTGCCTTTCAAATCACCTCCCATCCTTGCAGCCACCTTCACTGCCCCAGCTCCCGCGACCTACCCCACTTGAGACAGCTGACCTCTTCCCACAAACACACTCCCATCTGTAGCTGAATGGCCTCTCAGTGACTCCTTGTGGGGCTTTAGGGGTACTGTTTTCATGTCCATTATCTTCTTTAGGTAGCCACCCAGTGAGACAGCAGTGTAGCGAAATTGTCATGGCACTTACCTTCACTTTACCTGGCTAATTAGTGGGAAACACTTATAAATGCCCTAACTTCACTCTGTTTAAAAATAAACATTTAGTCATTGTTTGGTGGTTTGCCTGCTCATCCTTTGCCACACCAAATTGTATTCTCTGGGAGTAGTAGCATGAAGAAGGAGATAAGCAGAGATTGTGCTAAAACTAGTAGAAAGGTGCTGTGAAATGCAGTCATTTAGGTAGAACAATGTTGTTTTTCTCCTTCTGGCACAGGGTGCTGGGAAGAGTTGCTTTCTGTAGTGCACTACTCTGCTGACTCTGGTATTGGAAACAATGCTACCCCACCTGTTCAATGTTGTGCTTAATTGGCACCAGGAGCAGCAACATCTCCTGTCAGTGCCTGACATGACGGATGTACTGCATCCAGAGGAACTGACAATGAAAAGTGTGAGATGAGCATAATTGAGGGAGATGTGACAATGGGAGAGGATTCAAATGTCTGTGGTGACAAATCTGTGGCCACGTAGCTTTTTTCTGTGCTAGAGTTTTTAGTCTTTACTTTAAATATGCTCCAAGTTTGGATACCTTGAGGAGATTTCTAGATCCAGGAGTTTGGGTGAAGTCAAGAATATTTTGGAAAAGCTTTTGAACCTTCAGAAAAAAAATATTTAAGTTTTTAGTTACTTTGAGAAGGAGTTGGTGCTTTGGTTTTTGATGCTAAAGAAATGTGTACCAGAAATTTGTTTTTTATTCCTAATTTGATATGAAACAGTTCCAAGTTATTGCATCACATATGAACTTAATCTTGATTTCTAATCCAAATTCACCTAAATCATTCATAAATTTTCTGTTTTGCCTCCTAACTAACTGATTCATTGTTACACTTTTCAAGTGTGAGTCCTCAGAGCCACTGCAGTTCACCTACACTCTGCCTTGCTGCTTTGTTATTAATTTCAGTTTCATGCCTGACCATGGGCAGGCTTGTAGCGAAAGGATAAATGTCTATTGAATTGACTGATAGAACACCTGCTGCAAATCCTTCTAAACTCAGATTTAAAATAATTCATTTTAGAATCAGTTGCTGAACTCTTCTACTGGAAAAGTTAAAGTTATAAGCTATCGCTTCACATTTTTAGGGTATTCCCAGTCCTGCTTTCAGGCTAGGGCAGGCATGGGCAAACTTTGTGGCCTGAGGGCAACAGCTGGGTAGGGAAATTGCATACAGGGCATGAATGTAGGGCTGGGGCAGGGGTGGGAGTGTGATGTGCAGGAAGGGGCTCAGGACAAGGGGTTGGGGTGCAGGAGTGCAGCTGGGTTTGGGGTGCAGGCTCCCACTTAGTGCTGCTTACCTTGAGTGGCTCCAGGGTAGCAGTGGGATGAAGGCAGGCTCCCTGCCTGTCCTGGCCCTGCACTGCTCCTGGAAGCAGCTGGCCTGTTCAGCAGTGGCTCCTGGTGTGGTGTGGGCAGGCAGCTCTGCCACATACTGTCCTTGCCTGTACACCACCTCTGAAGCTCCCATTGGCTGTAGGTCCCTGTTCCTGGCCAATAGGAGCTGTGGGGGAGGGGACAGGGGCAGGGCCAGCACATGGATCCCTCTGCCTCTCCCTCCTCCAGGGACATGGTCTACTTCAGCCCTGCCATGCCACTGGTGTGGCAATCCCACAGACTGGATTGAAAGCCCTGACAGGCCTTATCCAGCCTGCACTTTGCCCTCCCCTCGGCTAGGGGCTTTGTAAGGAAGCATGTGAACTGGGTCTTCCTGCAATCAGTCTGTAAAGAACCAGCCTAGAGGAAGATAGGGTGGAGTTATGCCTCTGTGCATTAAGGATGTGACAGCTCTCTCTCTGGCTGTTTAATGTTCTTGACTTTAAGAAATAAAGTAGTGTTATTTTGCAACCTTCCAGAGAGATTAAAAACAAGAAATATTCTAAATTCTGTTTGCATGCTGTGAACATAAAATAAGGAAAGGAAAAATGCTAGGAGCAGGACAAAGCAGACCACAGGCCTCCTGTTTTTTAAATGCATCCTAATCCTCTCCCAATCAGCTTCAAGGCCTGCATTCTCCAAAATAAATCTTGTTGTCTCGACACCATTTATCTTGATTTACTGCAGGCACCTTCTTAAATAGCCCAAAAACATTCTCTGTTCTATGAGATTTTGAAAACCTTCTCCAGGTGCCAATAAGGTTCCTAACTGAAGTGGCCTTTTACTAAAAAAAAGTTTTCAAAAAAATCAGCTCATAAATTGTGGTGATGTTGAATATTTTTGAAAATCTGGTCATGTACATTTATCATGCTTGTCATGAAGCAGTTCTGTGTGAGTTCCATATTTACTCTTACAGAGGTATATTCTTCCCATGATTTTTTGGGGACCTCATCCTCTAGTGCAACCATTTACATGCATGCAGCCTGGCTGTAAAACATTACTCCTGTGCAAATTGAGTGTGCAAGAGTAGTGCTACACATACTATATTCCACTGTCACTTTACAAACAGAGGCACACATGTCTAATACACAACCATACTAGTAACAAGGCAATGGGGAAATCTATATTAACTTCACCAATCCCATTCATGTATTTGAAACTGCAGAGTAGGTCAGCTTGAAGTCTATGCTGTTTTATTTTATTGCTCAGCTTCAGAATACAGCAGGTTCTGAATTTGCCCTTTGGTAAGTCTTCAGCAAACTTATCTAGTCTGAGACACAAAACCAGAGATTTAGATATTGTGTGAGCATAGAGCTATACAAATAAGGTTTTCAGACTGCAGTTTCACTTGGAAAAGAGACAGGGCAGCTTAATTTATTGTGTCCAGTTCCAGAAGCAAATTAACAAACAAGAGGAATGGATGTCCAAAGACTTCCCCCCCTCAAAACTAAAAAACCCCTAAGATAGGTTTAGTTCAGCCACTGTGTCTTACCCTGCCTATTAAAGAAGGCAGAGGTTACAAATCAGTTTTAGTGGAATGCAGAGGTCAGAAAAGCCTTACTTTGGACTGGCATCTGTGAAGACAAACTGATCTCCAGGCTTTCTGTTTTGTTTGATCAGCAGGGTAGGAGGAGATCCATATTTTTCACAGCTATGCTTCCCTATCCTGCAAGATCCATTGCTTTACCATGGCTACTTCAGGGCATAAGCTGTGTAAAGTGCTGGAATCATTAGGAAGGCATGAAAATGCAATGCAGACAAAGTCAAAGGTTTCTGTATATTACCTGGTGTTTACCATACCATCTCTCCACTTACCTATTTCTTCGGCGAGTAACCCTTTCTATTGAGGGCGACCCTTTATTTGGGACAGGTTAGGCATAGTCATGCTTTCCTGTATTCCTTCAGGAATTACAACATGGTTAAACTATTTCACTACCCTCCATTTAGTACCAAGGTTATTTGTAATTCAACCCCAGCCAATGTTGATCACTGACACTATATCTGCTGAATATGTAAGTTTGCTCCTGCTCTGCTATTTACATAAACACACCCAGAGTCTCTCCCCATCCCAGCAAGCTGTAAGGAAAGTGTTCAGTCAGACCCTGCTTGCACAGGTATTGATTAGACTTTAAATTTTCACAGCAAGCAGAAGGCAGTGTTAGCACTTTTCTTTCTGAAATGCACCAAGACCTGCAGAAAGTCCTATTCAGAAGGAGGACCTGCTCCCAGGGGGAACCTAAGCCCACTGTTTTTCACAATAGTTTTATGCCTTGTCTCTCCTCCTCACTGTAGCTTTGGTGTATAATTGTGCCACACTGGAAAGGATGCAAACAAGCTACTTTTAGAGGAAGACTGGCTATGCAACAGCCGCTAGGAAGGTTACATAGTTATCCTCAGTTTGGAGAACGTAGTCGTGAGAAAGGGAACATTGATCAGAAAAGTTCTAGTAAGGGAAACTGAATGGGGCACTTTCAGCTGAGAACATCTGCTCATATCCAGCTCTGAAGTGCACAGTGAGTGGTCTTCAAAGAGGTTGTTGTTCAGTGTAGAGTAAAGCTTGCCAACTACATCTTGTTTAGGTGATGTCTCACTCTTGCCAACATTTAGGAATAGCACTAAGCAATGAAGCCCTTGCTAGGCCTTCTGAACCAGGCTGATGCTATGTTTGAAGGGATCAAGGAATGAAGTCAAGAGACTTATTTGAGAATGCAGGTAGTATTTATTTCATACAATATCATTTGACATATAGCAGTGGCATGTTCAGCAGAACCTATCACTTCCCTTTAAGTGAGGCAGCAAGACAGTTGTTACAGAGAGAGATCAAGTCTAATCCTATTTTGTGTTTGGGTTCTAGTAGATTGACAGCCACTGTTAACTTGGTCTTTTGCACCAAGTCTCTACAAGGAGGTTTGTTTCCAATACAAGATGCAACCTGAATTGGTTCTTTTGCCAGAGATATTTCTCCCAGAAACTGCAGTCATCAGTTTCTGACCAACACACTGACTTTTGGGCATTAGGGTTACAATTTGGAATTTGCTTTGAGCCTCACAGGCAGCCAAACTATCATACACTAGACCTGATCATAGACTATTTGCACATGCAGGAGTCTACAAGCCAGCAATTGATTTGAGATTGCAAATGTGAAAAAAAAGTTTCGGAACAAAAAGGTTCCTGACCCATTGAATTGGTCAAGAGATGTTGTATGGATGTCAGTTGCCTGCAAGGAAAAGCCACATGTTTATATTATCTGTAGTATGTCAAACTTAGGCTGAAGACTAAAGACCTATAGGTCTGTCATGTTCTTACAAGCAGAGCTCAGAGCTTGTGTTGTCCTCCTTTGTCTAGATGAAGCTAGGATTGTCTAGTCCTTCTCCACTTTATCATCCACTGCAGAGTCTCCAGCTGGAGCAAAGGGTCCCACAATCCATGTGAGGGGAATGTTGTGCACCACATACTCCAGCAGCTCATTCAGAGACTCCTGTGCTTTGGCCACCTTCTCTCTGCTCTGGGAGAGGATACTGCTAGAGAGATCTTGGAATGAAGCAGCCGTAGAGAAGGAAGCATGGAGGTCTTCTAGGCCAGTTAGGATCTCCTGGACCTGATCCTGCACGTTGGCTGGGAGGCCCTGGATGCTGGATACTAGGGTGAGACAGATGGCCTGCAAGTGATGAATGATGTTACGTGAAACAGCCAGTGTACGAGACTCAATCACCTGTGAAGCAGCAAGTTAACAATTAATGGGAAAAACCATGTATAAAACATTCATACATTCTAATTAGAGTGCAGGGTTGAAGGCATGACATCTGAATACTACCCCTGAATTTAACTACTCATAGTCTTGAGCTTTAAACGCTAGAGGTAAGCTCAAATTCCAGACTGTTCTTCAGTAAGGGTGATACCTCTGGCTTTGCAGAGTCTTCGTCCTAACTTGCTCCTATCTCCCTCCTGCTCCACTCCTGCCACATTTGATTCAGCTTCTCTTGGCCATCATGAAGCTTTGGACTCACAGCCTCTTTGGCATACTCAATCTGGAGAAATTAAAAGAAAAGGGATGAGACGCTTGAAGTCTGACTTCAGTGAGAATCAGCAATGTCTTTAGAGAGCTGTGGATTCCTGTGAAAATTCTGTCATCCAATACAGAAAGGTGGGATGCTTCTGCTGTCTTGGTGAGAAGACACCTCTGGTTATTGGTAGATCACCCAGCCAGAGGGGAACTCAACCAGAGGGGAACTAAGGGAAAGAATGTCAAGTGATGGATATTTTAGAATGAAGACTGACAGGAGACATCTGAGCTCTCCCCATCCCATGTCAAGTTGTCCTGTATGCCATACTAAATGCTTTCATGGAAACATTCATGAGAATCACAGCTCATTACAGGTCTGTTGGTCTTGTCTTAGGATCATCTTGCAGAGTACATGGGGAGAAAGTGAGTTCTGCAGTGTGCTGTGAGCCATGCTAAAATTCTACTACAGCTTCATTTTGACTAGAAGTTTAAGTGAACCAGCAACAAAATGGAATGTGTCAGTACAATGGCTGTCTTTTACATCTTACCTGGGAGACATGAAAGGCAACATACATCTTGTGCAAAAATGTTTGCATAGTTTACAAAAGTGTTTAGCAATTAGATGTGTTGGCATCTCACTTGAATGTACTCAGATCTAAAGGGACAGTGTTTTAGAACATGTGATTTATTTTGTCTGCAAGAGATGCCATCAAATCCTGGGGACAAGAAATTGATTTAAAAAAAACCACTGGAAGTGTCAGAATCAGTTTTAAACTGAATCAGACTCTGGAGCAGAAGTCTGTGTTAGAGGCTGATTTCACAAGACATGGCTGTGAAAGCGAGTACATGGGACCCTGCTTATGACTGAGAAAGCTTTTTGCTCACCTCTATTTTCTTAAATAGAGAGAGTCCTGTGGCACTTTATAGACTAACAGATGTATTGGAGCATAAGCTTTTGTGGGTGAATACCCACTTTGTCAGACGCACATATCTATTTTCTTAGTAGATACATGCACCACATGACTGGTGAAACTGAAAACATTTGCAAGTTTAAAAGAATTGGTGGCAAATCCTGAGGAAGCAGTATTTCTCCACCTCTCCAATCCCCCTTGCTTTTACAGACTGACCTGTGAAGCAGGATCCACCACCACAAATGACAATGCTCTAAGCCTTGCTATTGTAGACAAATATAGGCATCCCACAGAAAGCTAGTCATATATAGGGACAGGGTTCAAATCACTATACAACTCCATGACAGAATGCTTTTAGGGGAAAAAAAAAAGCCAAACTATGATTTGCATTCCCTACCAGATCAATGGTTTGCTGAAGCTGGAAGAGAGCCTCCTTTGTGCTTTGTCCAACTTGTTTCACCTTTCCCAGGGAATGCTGGTAGGCTCGTTGGTGGAGTTTGGTTGAAAGGGAACCCAAACGCACATAGTAACTCTTTGGCTGTCTCTGCTGCTTTACAGAGGCCACTTCAAACCCCTCCAGAGATGTTGCAAGCTTAACTGAAAAGAATGAGAAGATAAAGGTTTAATCCTAGCCAAGGCTGAGAGAGTCACATGAAGTACCATGGTGATGGGGCAGGAGGACAAATTCTGATCTGTTGTAATCATTCTGGTGCTAGGAATCCTCCCCCCCCCCCATTCTTGCTTGTGCAGCACAAACACACATTTAGTTAACTCTCAGTACCCAGAGGATTTCATTTGATACACCAAGAGCCAAGCAGGCCATATAATTGAACTAAAATAGGATCAGTCATTTATAGCTAGTGACAGGTGTTCATGTTAATCTAGTCATGAGAGGATTAGTATTTGTGCACTACTGTAGTAAGCAGACTCCCAATGACAGCCTATAATGGGGCTATTTCAGTTACAGCAAAGTGCCTGCAGCCTGTCTCAAGTCAGCCTCTTTAAATGGCTTTAGTACAAGATGATTTGGGTAGGTGGGAGCCATTACCTAGTGGAGTAGTAGGCTAAGAGATCATCATTGCAAAGGTCTGACAGGGTTATCCTGATTACTAGTTGATCAGCTCTTAAAGGCAGTTTCTTAGAGAGTTCATGCTGCTAAAAATACCCTGTATTTGGAGTCCAGACCAACTGTGAAATCTGTTCACTCAAGAGATTTTATACAAAGCATTACATAAGATGGGCTACAATGGAGCAACACCTGCATAGTACTCACCTGTTTAGAAAAGGAAGGGGAACAGGAGCAGTAAATAAAGCTATTTTAGCATCTATTGTATAGATTAAGCTTTGGGATGGTAGAGACCTAGTGTGTGAACAGTCACTATCAACCTCTGTAGTACCTGCAGCTATATCCCCACCCACAAAATCCTAAATTCAACTCAAGTTTGCTGCAGACAATGCAGAACTAGGAAGCCATGCCAATCAGCCCCATGTTATGGGCCAGAAGCTCAAAGCCTGCACCAGGTAGCCTCAGTGAAGACATGTTAATTAGCATCTTGAGATTAGAGATGCATGTTCGTTTCTGTAGAGCCAGAGTTGTAGTTCTGATCCTGCATTCCAAACACCTTCCCCCACTCCTGGTTTAATGCATGCTTTATGGAAGGGACATTTGTTTGTGAAGATACAACAAGTGGCAGATTATACAATTAAGGTATGAGTAGACATTTAACATTCTCCAGGAAGTCAGGGTTATATCTCCTAGATTTAGTGTACTGGGAAAAGTGCACTGACCTAATTCTTCATCTGTTATTGGGAGGTAGAAGTCCACCAGTTCCTCTGATTTCCCCAGCAATGTGTCAATGCTGCTCACAACCTTCTGCCCCACACTGGATTCCATGACAGCACTCATGCTGCTAGTCATTACAGATCTGGTGGCATCCACACTACCCTGCACAGTCTCTTTTGTCTTGCCCATTATTCCAGTTACTACATCCTTTGCTTCTGTGACAGCACCAACAACTGCATCCTTGGTGCCTGTTACCGTGGAAGATACTAGCTCCTTGGTGCTTGAGATCACCTGTGGGGGGGAAGTGGTGTTAACAGATTATGAATAGGTACAAGAGTGGTATTAGTGCAGATGTGCCATGCTCAATCCATACAGATTTCTAGTCTCAGGCTCCAGCACTAAATTCACTTCCTTATTTTCCCCACTAGTAGTTTCTTCCATCAGAACAGCCTTCATTTGGGGCAGCTCCTTACTGCTAGCCTTTGTTTCAAGGCAGCCATGTGGTTTGGCCAAGGCCTTATGACCAGGGACTGCTCCTATGACTGACATCAGGAGCTGCTGATTTAGATTATTCTAAAATCAAAGTAAGACTGCTGCATCCTTCTGTCCAACAGTTCTCTTGACAAAAGTTACCTTATCAGCTGGCTGTTGAAGAATTGGCAGTTTCTCCTCCAGCTTGTCCAGTCCTTTGCAGGCATATTCATTTACTGCTGCAACTGTAAAAAGCCAACTTTAGTCCCTTAATTCTTTTCAGTTTTAGCAGAGTTCAGGGAAAGCTTGGAACTGGGACAACTGATTTCAAGAGTAAGTCAGAGGAGGTCCTGTTACAATGCATACAGTGCTAGACAAACGGGATTTGTCCTGTCATTTAGGACACCGAGGTGCTCCCCTACTACAAAATAAGCAGATTGTGGGTGAGAAGTCTATGGCTTGCTATACCTCTAGGAAGAGGCTGTCAGTAAGTCAATGTTTAATTATGCAGGTACTTTTGAATTAGTGTTTAGAATCATAGGCCTGGAAGGGACATTGAGAAGTCATCTAGTCCAGTCCCCTGCACTTATGGCAGAGCTAAGTATTATCTATACCATCCCTGACAGGTGTTGTCTAATCTGCTCTTAGAATCCCCAGTGAGGGAGATTCCAACCTCCCTAGGCAATTCATTCCAGTGCTTAACCACCCTGACAGTTAGGAAGTTTTTCCCTAGTGTCCCACCTAAGCCTCTCTTATTGCAATTTAAACCCATTTCTTCTTGATGTATCCTCAAAGGTTAAGAATAATTCTTCTCCCTTCTTTGTAACAACCTTTTACGTCCCTTCTCTTTTCCAGAAGGGAAGAAACCCAATTTTCTCAATCTTCCCTGACAGGTCAGGTTTCCTAGACCTTTAATCATTTGTTGCTCTTCTCTGGACTCTCCAGTTTGTCCATATCTTTTCTGAAATGTGGTGCCCAGAACTGGACACAATACTCCAGTTGAAGTCTAATCAGTGGAGAGTAGAGCAGAAATATGACTTCATGTCTTGCTTACAAGACTCCTGCTAAAACATCCCAGAATAATACTTGCTTTTTTGCAACAGTGTTACACTGTTGACTCATTTAGTTTGTGTTCCACTATGATCCCCAGACCACTTTCTGCAGTACTCCTTCCTAGGCAGTCATTTCCCATTGTGTGTGTGCGCGTGCTCAACTGATTGTTCCTGCCTAAATGGAGCACTTTGCATTTGTCCTTACTGAATTTCATCCTGTTTACTTCAGACCATTTCAAATTTAAATGCACTCCAAAGCACTTGCACCCCCACCCAGCTTGGTATCATCTGGGAACTTGATAGGGTACTCTGTGCCATTATCTAATTATTGAGCTATTGAACAGAACTGGACCTAGAACTGATCCCTGCAGGACCTGACTTGTGATGCCCTTTCAGCATGACTATGAACCACTGATAACTACTCTTTGGGAATAGTTTTTTCACCAGTTTTACACCCACCTTATAGTACCTCCATGTAGGTTGGATTTTCCTAGTTTGATAAGGTCATGCAAGACTTTATCTAAAGCTTTACTAAAGATATGCCATGTCTACTGCTTGGCCCCCCCTCCTCCTCACAAGACTTGTTACCCTGCCAAAGAAAGCCATCAGGTTGGTTTGGCATGATTTGTTTTTGACAAATCCATGCTGACTATCACATTATCTGCTATTGTAAATTATAAGTTAGTAATCCCTACTTAACTTGTGATATTGAGGCTTCTGCACTATCAGGCTTTCACTGCAATTTTGCCTGTAGGAGCTGTTACTGCTGTCAGAATCCCCCTCCCCCTACTCTCAGCTGTGTATTCCCACACAAGAGTGGAAAATTGCGGAATAGTAATGACCTAATTACTGCAAATAAGGTCCATTACTACTTTTCTGCAATTTTCCATACCCTCTCCACAACCAAGCCACAATTTTGACAGTCATCCCACAATTCAAGTAGGGCCTTACAAATTAGTGTTTGGCTATGGCAACTCAAACTAGGTTTTTAGTGTTACTATATTGCCTTTAGAATCTTAAAAAAAATCATGTGACTTAATGGAGTAGGATCAATGGCAAGACCTGTGTCTTCAAATTAAGGAATCTAAACAGTGAATCCTAGATTAGGGTTGGAAGAGACCTCAGGAGGTCAGCTAGTCCAACCCCCAACTAAGTCATCCCAGACAGGGCTTTGTCAAGGCAGGCCTTAAAAACCTAAAGATGGAGATTCCACCACCTCCCTAGGTAACCCATTCCAGTGCTTCACGACCCTGCTAGTGAAATAGTGTTTCACAATATCCAACCGAGACCACCCCTACTCCAATTTGAAATCATTGCTTTTTGTTCTATCAATAACCTAGCTCTGTCCTCTTTGGAACCCCCCTTCAGATAATTGATGGCTGCTATCAATCCGCCTCTTCTCTTCTGCAGCTATATAAGCCCAATTCCCTCAGCCTCCCCTCATAGTCATGTGCCTCAGCCACCTAATCATTTTTGTTGCCCTCCATTGGGCTCTCTCCAATTTGTCCACATCCTTTCTGTATTGGGGCCCAAAACTGGAGCAATACTCCAGATGTGGCCTCACAAGTGCCGCATAGAGGGGAATAATCACTTCTCCTTGATCTGCTGGCAATGCTCCTACTAATGCAGCCCAATATGCTGTTAGCCTTCTTGGCAAAAGGAGGCCACACTGTTGATTCATATCCACTCTAATCTCCAGGTCCTTTTCTGCAGAACTGACGCTTAGCCAGTTGGTCTCCAGCTTGTAGCAGTGCATGGGATTCTTCTGTCTTAAGTGCAGAGTCCTGCACTTGTCCTTGTTGAACCTCAGATTTCTTTTGGCCCAATTTATTGACATTTGTCAGATTTATCTGTCCTGGCAAAACCACATCTCAATGAAAACTGCTTAAGGTTTCTCTTCTGTACTGCTGGCTGCATTTCATCTGATTTATGTAATTGAGTTTTGTAGGCCAGTACTGTAGTATTTAAGGTTATGCTTTAGCTGGTTAAGTTACCCAGCTGTTTATTGGCTGGTAAGTAAGCTGTCAACTTGGACAGGAATAGATAAACTTACTGTAGGTTTTATGGATTTGACTGTAAAGTTGAGCAATATTTGTTTGGTATATTTAATAAGACAGAATGTCAGTTTTGATGAGCAAAGTTGCCAAAGGTCAAGACAAAACCCAACTGCCAAGAGTTAAAACCTATAAGGAAAGGCCTGTTAATAGTTTGCCATCTCTCCTCTGTCTGCATGTTTATTTACATTGTAGGTTTTTCAGAGCAGGATTGGTCTTAAATGTCTATGTTGCCTAGTAGTTTTGGGTGCTAAATAAAATATTTTATCCTCCTCCTCTTTGGAGGTGATGTCAGCACATCCAGTGTGAACCTGTGCCATTTCCCATGGAAAGGCTGCTTCACCTTCTTCAGTTCCCACCCAATATGCCTTTTTGCAGAAGTGCCCCTGTCACCCAGGTACAGCGTTACTCACTCCGAGGTTCAAGTGTGGTCAGAATTGGTTGTACACCTCTAACTGCAGCAGTAGCAATTGTCTTCGCTCCCATCTCTGCAACACCACAGACTGACTTGATGAGTGAATGGTCTTCTTTAGCGGCAGTGTAAGTAGCAGAAACCTTGTCATAGGTAGAGCTGACCAGTGGCAGATTGGCCACCCTACTCACTGCATTCTAAGAAAGGGAAAAAGTTAGAGTCTAGTTGGTTAAAACAGATTCTCAGTAACACTTGCAGATTCTCAGGTGTGACCCAGGGTCTTAGGGTTGCTCAATCAGTATCTAACATTTTCAGGGACTCCAGCAAAGGGTTAGTTTCTCCTCCAGATACTTCCTTACCAGCAGTATTTTGCTGAGAGGCCAATGCAAGAACTAATCTATCACTTGCTATTAGTTTTGCAAGTCTGTTCCTGGGATAGAACTAGAATGTTTGCAGACTGAAGAGAGACTTATGTCAGATGTCCCACCCAAGATACTCTAAAGTCCAGGAAAGCAATCAGATTAGTTTAAGGTGCTACTAGCCACACCTGTAGGCAGTGTTGAATCTTGCCAAGAGTGTATAGTAGTTTGATCAGTAGGTGCAATTAGCACCAATCACACAAAAGGTAGGACTTCTCCTTCACCAATCCCAAGAAAGCTTCAGATAAGAGACAAGATTGTGGCATGAGCTGAAGCTTCAGGGAGCCTCTATCAGCTATCAATTATGCTCTACTCCCAGTGAAGTCTGGCTCTGGCAGACCCAAAGGGAATATTTTAGAGACCAGATGTGATTTCATTGCAAGTTCATTATGGCAGTGGTAGTCATTTCTTGTTTAACGCTCATGAATTAGTTTAAGGCAAGAAGGGACTGTTGTGACCTAGTCTTGTCCTGCAGCAGACAGGCTGTAGAATTGCATCCAGTAGTTTGTTCTCATGTCTTTGGGAAGAATTAGAGTGGCTCTTTTTTTTCCTAAAAGAAATAATCTGATTGTGGTTATAGGCTAGTTTACAAGCCTGCTTTAACTCTACTTGCTTAGCAACCAATAATGTACCTACCTGCTTCTCCAGATCAGTCTCTAGGACAGCAGCATTTGTTTTGTTTTCGTCTAGAGACATGATGAAATTAGATACCACTGAAAAAGAATGAAAAAAGTGAGGCATTTTATCCTGAGCCATACCACTCTCTGCAAGATTGAGCTCTAAGTCCAACAGGCTAAAGATTACCATCTACTCCTTCCTGCTTTCAAAGCTTATTGTAAAAAAAAAAAAAAAGCGGGGGGGGGGGGCAAGTGCTGTTCCAAATACAGAGGGGAAGGGGGAAAAAAGGAGAGAGTTCTCATCCATCAGGAGACTTTTGGAGAGGATAGCATATTGCCTATAGCATTGCATATTGTACCTGACATATGATATGATCTATTTGGAGAAAAGACATGCCCTGCCATTCTTACATTTTTTAGGAAACAAGAATTGCTGGTTTCTTTAGTTCTGGTCACAAAGTCAGTCTTTCCTTCCTAATTGAAAGGTTAGTCTAGAACTTTGTAAGTGGGGGCCTGGTGTTACTCACCTAGATAGGGCCAGCTCTGAGAGTAGTCAAATACTGACCACCAGAGGGCTAGCCTTTGGTATGTCCAGTTAGAGGGCTTCTTCTGACAGGTGGTTCAGGCTAGGTCAGCAGTACATAGTGTCAAGTTTTTTTTTTAAGCCTGATGTAGTGGGAAAACCAAAAATTTAGCCAAGATAGTTGAGACTCCTTAGTCCATCTCAACTACACAAGCTAAAAATGAAATAGAGGGTAACAATTGAATTATGTTTGTCAGACAATTCACCACTTCCATGTGAATTTCTGGAAGACTTATTCAGAGAAGTCTGTCTCAACTGGAATTTCTATTCCTGCTTTCAGTGTCACCCACTGCCTCCCCACATTCAGATGGGCATTTCTTCTGATTTTGTTGGAGTCCAAGTCAAGACATCACCACATTAGAGTGAGTTTGGCCTCTAATAGAGCCAGTACACCTTATAAATAGGACTTTCCATAGCCATCTAGTCCAATATACTGTCTCCAGCAGTGGGAAGAGCCAGATGTACTGTTCTGAATTAACATTCATATGGGAAGGTGAGGTTCTTAACCCAATACCTGATTGCTGGGCATTGGGTGCTGAAGCACAAGTCTAGTTATCCTTAGTTGCCACCATGCAAGTCTAAATGTTTAGCATTGCTAAGCTCCGAGTATGTCATTACAAATTGGAGAGAGTCCAGCATAGGACCAAAAAAACACCAAACAACTAAAAAAAAAAAAACTGACTTATGAGTAGAAGCTGAGGGAACTGGGCTTATTTAGTTTGCAGAAGAGTGAGGAGGGATTTGATAACAGCCTTCACCTACCTGAAGGGGGGTTCCAAAAAGAACGGAGCTCATCTGCCACCACTGAGAACAGCCAACAGAACAAGGAGCAATGGTTTCAAGTTGCAGTGGGGGAGGTCTAGGTTGGATAGTCGGAAAAGCTATTTCCCTAGGAGAGTGGTGAAATCTCCATCCTTAGAGGTTAAGGCCCAGCTTGACAAAGCCCTGGCTGGGATGATTTAGTTGGGGTTGGTCTTGATAACCTCCTGGAGGTCTCTTCCAACCCTAATATGCTATGATACACAATGCATTACCAACTTATAGAACTTGCTGGAAGAGGTACATAGTTTTATATGAGTTCCTGTATTAGTTTTTCAAAACCTCTACCACATTTTTGAAAAACTAGGCAGCTCTAATTTTTAGTCTGTTCCTAGGGAAGTTTACATGGCTTAGATACTGACAGCTGTGTTACCCTTTTGATTACTGCTATCTCTATCTCTGCTATGACTAGAAATGAACATTGTATTTGAGGTTAGCTTTTAACACCAGTTTACATAGTAACAAGTTCACCCTTCTGCATTAATTTCAGTTCTCTTTTATTGAAGTTCCACATTTATCAGTACTGCACATTTTTGTTGGTCTCTTCCTCATATACGTAAGTAGATGTAGAACACCACTGGATATGTTGATGTTGAGTCTACTAACATGCATGATCATGCATTTGATTACGTGGATTTGACCCATCTTAGCTTCTTTGTTTTCAAGATCACCCTGACATGCTTCATGCCTCTAGTTTTAGACTAAAATTGTTGTCTATTAGTTCCTTCTCCCCCACCATCTACTGCTGACTGCTCACCCCCTGTTGCAGCCAAGTACATGAAATATTAACTATGGTGAACAGCAGAATGCTTCACTTCTGGTCAGTTTCCTCTTAACTAATTATAATTCAGGACAGACCTTTGCTTTTCACTGCATTAGTTTATTTTGTTAATAACTTCTTGTGAAGCACTCAAGAGCCTTCTGAAAAACCTAAATAAATATCTCCCACTCCTGCTTTCTCTATTAGGCCCTCAAAGAATTAATAGGTTTGAAAGGATAATTTCCTTGTACAAAAGCCACACTTGTTTATCTGATGCTTATTTAGATTTTAAACTTGGCTTTAGTTTGCCTGGTAATAAAGTTCATTTTTACTGGTCTGAGTTCTTAGGATGATTTGGTAGAACATTTTTAGGAGTTACACCAGCTATCAAATATTAGTGCACTTCAAAGTTAGATTTCACATCTGTTATCAGTTCAACCACTATTTTCACATAGCTTTAGAGCCTGTGGTTGAATTCTACCTTGTCGTCTAACTTACTGTAGCTTGATAACATCTATTAATGTCTTAAGAGGATGTGTTGGAAGAAACTAGAACAAAAGTCACAGAATGACTCCCCAGTAGATTCTCATGTCACACTGCCATTAGGTGCAACTTTCTTAAACTGCACCAGGTAACTCTGCACCATTTTTATAGTGTATAGTAATACTTTATACAGAAGCACTATTTTCCCCTCAAGCTTCCATTTGTAGGAGTATAGGTTTAGTATTACCCATCTAATTAGTTAGATTTAAAAAACAGGATTCCAGTCAATGGATTTGGAAGCTCTTCTGCCCTACTGCAACATAATCTCACATTGCTAATTATCTGTTCCTTTGAAAAATTAACAAGATCCATATTTGGGAGCAAGTCATACCTGGTCAAGAAGAACTAGATTGGCCTAAGGCTCGATCTGTACTGGGGGAGTCCCATTCAACATATACATAAGTGTTCTGGAAAAAGGGGTAAACAGCAAGGTGGCAAAATTTGCCAAGGATATAAGATTGTAGTTAAGTCCCAGGAAGACTAAGAGCTACAGAAGGCTCTCAACTGGGTGCAAAAAAAAATATAAAATTCAATGTTGATAAATGCAAAGGAATGCATTGGAAAACAGTCCCAACTATACATATAAAATGATGGGATCTAAATTATCTGTTACCATGCAAGAAAGATCTTGGAGTCAGACTCATAGGCTCTAGGACTGGAAGGGACCTCGAGAGGATATTATTGATATTTCTCTGAAAATATCCACTCAATGTGCAGCAGCAGTCAAAAAAGCAACCAGAATGTTGGGAATCATTAAGAAAGGGACCGATAGTAAAACAGAAAATGCCACATTGCCTCTATATAAATCCATGGTATGCCCACATCTTGAATACTGTGTGCAGATATGGTCACCCCATCTCAAAAGAGATATATTAAACATGGAAAGGTTCAGAAGAGGGCAACAAATTATTAGGGGTATGGAACAGCTGCTGTATGAGGAGAGATAAGACTGGCACTTTTCAGCTTGGATGAGAGGCAACTAAAGGGGTATAGGATAGAGGTCTACAAAATCATGACTGGTGTGGAAAGTGTTATTTACTCCTTCTCATGACACAAGATCTAGGGGCCACCAAATGAAGTTAATAGGTAATCAGTTTAAAACAAACAAAAGGAAATATTTTTTCTATATAACAGTCAACCTGTGGAACTCCTTACTAGAGGATGTTGTGAAGGCCAAGCCTATAACAGGGTTAAAAAATACACTAGATAAATTCATGCAGTATGGGTCCATCAATGACTATTAGTTAGGATAGGCAGGGATAGTGTCCCTAGTTTGTTTGCCAGAAGCTGGGAATGGATCACTTAATGATTACCTGTTCTGTTCATTCCTTCTGGGGGATATGGCATGGGCCACTATCAGAAGACAGGAAACTGGGCTAGATGGATTTTTCAGTCTGACCTAGCATGGTCACTTTTATGTTACATTTTAATGAAGCCTGATTAGTCCCTAGTTTTTTTTTACCTCAGGGCTTAAAGTATTTAGATGAGAATGTTTAGCAATTGTAGCCAGAGCTTAGTTTAAGTACTGATGTTGTTAATATGTTTTACACCTCATCTACTTCTAGCTTTCCTAGAGAGCAAATAAGACAGGTTTCATAACAAACACACTAAACAGAAATAACTTATTTGACTACAACATAAGAAAACATTCCTTAATTCTAGAATTAAAAAGCATCAAACTAGTTTTAAATAATTACATTTTACTATTCAACCCAACTAACACCATAACCCCCATAACAGATTACAGTCCCTCATAACCACTCACCTGACTTTTCCTACTTTTCTCCTGTCTTGCCCTAGAGAAGTAACACTTGTTCAGCTTTTATATGAGACTAATGATATCATCACAGGGTGTGGCAATGTGGGAAAGCAATCAGAAAATGGCAGTCTCCACCCTGACTAATGAGGGCTGGAACCTGTGGTGTGCTCAACAATTATCCTTCCTCCCTCCAGAGTAGGAGCTTCAGCTCCACTCCAACCACACCTGGTCCAGCTTCTTCTGAGTATTGTGAAGCTTCTGATCATTTCCTGTAGTTCATTTTCAGCCTGGAGAAGGACAAGGGATTCAAGAGCGTGAAGGGAGATAGAGCAAAAAAGGACCAAGGAAAGAAGCTAGAGCTATATCATTTTCCACCCACTACACACACTGACCCTTTCTGGACAGTGTCCTTTCAGGACCCAGGGTAAGATGACGTTACTGCAGTAAGGTTGCTAGAGTGAAGGAAAACTAAATGGTCTGAACATGAATGGAAATCTTGCAAAAGGGTAATACTAGTACATATTTATGGTTAGGGCAATCTCCCATAGTTAATCTCAAAATAGCACCAGGAAGAGTGTTTTAAAGAAAGGGGGAAAAGATTCTTTTCCCTACCAAGTCAATTTTTAGATGAAGGTGAGAAAGGTCTTCTGGGTGCTTTCCCTGGCATGTCTCACCTTGTCCAGGGGCGGTTAATAGGCAATGGAGTTTGGTTAAAAGGGAACTCAAACACAACATGTCTTAAAGAGTCACAGTATACTGCCCAATTGCATGGGGACTATTGGACTTCTGCATTGCCACATAATCAGAGTTAGGGATGTAGATAGCTAGCTGAAGGTGTCTTTACAGTTAGGATGAAAAATCAGTTGAGAATTTGAATTTTATTACTGCTAACTTCAGGATCATAACCTACACACAAATGTGCCAAGCAGCTGTGGTGACAGTTTTCCAGTCTATGTACCTGTAATGGGGTACCAAGGAGACTCCACATATGGGGTCACTCAAGAAAAGGTAAGTTACAAAACTTCTCTTTCAGTGGAGTTGCTTTGCAGTCATCCAAGACCAGGCAGGAAAGAGTTAAAAGGCCAGGCAGTTCAGCCAATCAACACTCATCAGCCAAGCTGGATGGACCTGTCCTTTAAACTAGACTGGGAGCATGGTAAAGGCAGATATGGATAGTGACTTTAGGTCAGGAGGAGAATGTGCTGGTTCAGACTAAGAATGGGTTTCCTCAGGCTGACTGGCTTTTGCAGTGTGGAGAGGGGAAACATTTTCAGTTTTGACCAGCTTTTCCATTACAAATACAAAGTAAAGTTCAATTTTATTATGAGCCCCTGTGATTTTCCCCCCCTGCCCCATCATATCTGGTACTCTTTTTATATTGTCTTCTTACTGCCTTAGCTTTTGCAGCATGTCACGGAATCCCCGGGCGATGCTCTAGACCTGCTCCCCACAAAGCCAGTCAGGACTCTGGGGAGCCTCCTCTCCCTTGGAGCAGACTGTCTTCAGGGCAAGTAGCTCACATGGCTCCACCTTCCTGGGTCTGACCTTGGAGCATTCAGCATATGCCCCTCCATGCGCTTCCCGCAACAAATCCGCCCAGGCGGGGTCCTGGGGAAGCCAGGGGGTCCTGCACACACATACCCATTTCGCAGTCAGACATGACTCTTAGCGAGCCAGTAAAAGATGGAAGGTTTATTAGATGGAAGGAACATGGTTGTTGCCAGGAGACCAAGCGTTGGCCATTTATGCACACTGGAGACTTAAGGAATGCATAGGGGAAACTGAGGCACCTACACAGTATTCAGAGGAAATATTAAGAACGGTCCCACTTCATCACACAGCAAAGTGATCATATGAGAATTGTTTTTTGTTTGCTTTTTTAAAAATAAAATAAAGCTTCCAGCCCTCATGGTTAAGGAGAAAAGTTTGAAAAATGTGGATCTTCAAAGCTCAGAAATCTGAAGACAAAAATTTAAAAAAATGTATTTGATTTAAAAAACATAATTTTAAGGGGGCTTCCCCATAACTTTTGAATGAGTGTTGTTAGAAATAGTGAGTCTTAATACATTTTAATTTGAATAAAGATGCTGTCAGTAATTAAACATGCTAGAATCTATGATGTTAACATTTCAGGATATGGCCTGCGAGGAATTAATAATAGGTTAGAAGGCGTGTAAAGCTGTACCATTGAGTAGGAAGGTATTTTCCATCTCAGATCCTGAACTCCTCACATTCAGAGCGCTTATATTAACTATATAGAAATGGCTTTTAGGCACAAATTTTTTGTTAATGTATAGATGTCAACTACTTAGACTCCTTCTAGTGGTCTTAGTCTAGTTTACAGCAGCAGCAGAAAAGAGGTTAGGTTTCTTTGGCCTGAGTCTCTTCTTCCTTGCGTTAACTGGAGCTACTAATGATGTATATCAATGTAAGCAACAGGAGAACTGGACTTCTGAACTGTGCTGATGGCTTCTTCTAGCAGTTTCTCCATGGGGTAGATTTTGCTGACCAGGCCTGCTTCTTTGGCTTCCTGAGCAGAGATCCTGTCTCCTTTGAGGACCATTTCCCTTGCCAGGGACTTGCCCACTGCTCTCATGAGTCTCTGAGTCCTGCCATCTCCTAGAATGGTTCCCAACAAGATTTCAGGTTGCCCAGACTGCGCTTTCTTGCCAGCAAAAATCTCACATTACACATCATGGACTGCTCACAGCCACCGCCCAGAGCATATCCATGTACAGCTGCTATGACCAGCTTCCTGTCCAGAGAGACTCTGTTCCAGTATTGTCAAGGTTCCTTCCCCACTCTGAACTTAAGGGTGCACATGTGGGGATCTGCATAGACACTTCTAAGCTTAACTACCAGCTTAGATCTGGTATCGCTGCCACCATTCTCAAGCACTCCCTTCCCTGGGTAGCCTTGAGAAACTTCCCCAGTTCCCTGGTGAACACAGATCCAAACCCCTTGGATCTTAAAACAAGGAGAAATTAACCACTGGGTCATTCTTACTAGGCAGATTAAGCACTCCACATCCAGAAGCTTCTGGAATTGAGTGTGGATGGTAGTATTGGATCTGCTTCAATAGGTTCTCTGGTGTTGGGGTCAGACTCTGTGAGGGGAAGCGGTCAGGGCAGCTGCTTTGCAGGAGGCCATGTGCCCTGTGTGAGTTGGGAGAAGGTGAGCCAGGAGCAGGAAGCAGGCTGGTGTCCCTAACTCTGAAGCACTTTGCAGCAGGTTAGTGATATTGTTAACCTCCAACAGGAAGCCTGGGCAATGCTAATTATAGCCAGGGGACATTGGGAGGGAAAAATAACCACCTCTATTTTAATTGTAGGCTTTGAAGGTTGTTTTGATTTTAGTCAAACTGTTCCAGTTATATTGTCTCAACTAGTCTGATTCACCAACTTTTCTTTAAATGTAATATCTGCATGGATTCCAACTGAAGGTTCCTACAAGCCAGGGGAGGGAAGATGTTGTTTAAGACTCAGCAGACTGTATAGATTTGGTGATCAAAGACTCTAACAGAGACTTAGGTGAACAAAATCTAAGCTTGGGGGAACTTTCAGTTTCTTCTCACTATATTTCTGTGAAGACTGAACTGTTCAGATTTTTATTTGTTTTTTATTTATGTCTAACTGAAGGTAATGTCTGTGAATTATAAAATAGCCATGTCATGCTGTAAAAATTAGATTATAATTTGTTTCTTTATCATAATATTTGATAAAGTTATTTAATTAAATTCATTTCTTTAGTTCCTTTTGGGACTTGAATGTGGGGAGGTTGACCCTGTGCAATCCTTGCTAAAAATCCTTAGAGATTGAACTCTGGATCTGCAGCTACTTTCTATAGAAGTTGGTGGGTTTTTTTTTAAGGCACTGGAGATGGGAAATGAAGTCAACTCTAACTCACCCAAAGGTTACATATGTGTCACAGACAAGCTAGGATTTTAGCAAAAAGGACATGGTGTTTAAAATATGAATTTGAATCCAATACCTAAAGTGTATAGTTTATACTAGGGTGGATAAAAATCAATAATTTTTTTAAATATAAAAAAAATCAGATTTTTTTTGGAAAAAATGCTTTTTGAAGAGAAAACCTATCTAAAGATAGTTTTAATTAAGACACATTTAATAAGCTCAAAGATGTCTCATACTATAGAATTAAAATTTATAATCCCTATTCCATGATGAGATAATATATTCATGTAATGTTTAAGAAAAAATTTGTAAATGGGTTCCAGTGATTCATGGATTAGGGACCCAATTTTATGAGGTTCTAGGGACATCTGTATAGATTATTTAGGTTAATCTTTCTATCTACCCAATGGGACTCAGAGCTCAGTCTAGAAGATACCATCAGAGATGCTTAGTTTTGTAGTTCTCAAACTGTGTGGATTTGTGTCTCCAGAGATAACATGCTTGTTAACAGCAAAGATGTTTTAAAATAAATAATACATAGAGGTGAGAAATAACAGACCTCAATCCCTCTGCAAATTTGTATACACAGAGTCAATCCCTTACCTCTCTCTAAAAGTGCAAAGTTTCAAAAAGTTCAATGAAGAGAAGATTGTTGGGGGCAGAATAGAATGAACAAGGAGAAGAAGTCTGGAGATAAATGTGAGAAGGAAGGGACAGGCAGTAGAAACAAAAGTGAAACTCTTTGAGCAGCATATGCCAGAAGCCTTGAGGTTTTCTGAGCGTAGCCTTCATTGATTTGAGTCCTACCATACCATTGTCTCACTAGAAGAGAAAACCTATAATGGCAGCCGGCCATAAAAGAGACCCAGTTTGGGAATATTTTAATGAAGTTCCTTTAGCTGTGGGTAAGGCAGGCATGTGGGCAAAATGCAAACAGTGCAACAAAGAAGTGCAAGGCCTGGTTGTCCAAATGAAACAACATCATGAGAAATGCTCCTTCTCAGGAGGAAGCTGCGTTGTAGATGATGAAGGAACATGTCTGAACATGCAGGATCTTCAGGCTGGTAAACTTTTTTTTTATTTCATACTTCTTTCTTAAGGACTGCCTGTCTTCCTTCTGGACTATTCCTGAATTCTCATGTTTGAGCAAAAAACATAGTTGTTACTCTATGGTACTATCATTTTAGCTGAAATAGGCAGATCTTCCTTTTACAATTTCACCTTTAAAGTAGTACTGAGTATCAGTGAATGCAATGAGTAATACTACGTGAGCAGTATGGTAATAATAATTAAATAACTGCATTGATTTATTTTGTTTAGGAGACTCCATCCTTAACATATAGGATTCTGAAGACTATCCATCTTCAAGCTCACTATATTTTCTATAGTTTCAGAGTTATCTGCCAATGATACTATTTCAGTCACATCATGTATATCACATAGCCACAATATATCCTCCTATAGCAAAAAGAAAGAAAAAAATCTCCATCCAGAAACAACCATAGATATATTTGTGATAAGAACCAGCAGATTACAAAAAGAGGTAATTGATGAAAAAATTTCCTGGTTTGTTCATGCAACAAACTCTCCTTTCCGTATGATTGAGAACCCCCACTTCATTAACATGGTTCAGTCATTGAGACCAGGATACAGTCCACACAACAGAGCAGATGTCACAGGCCAATTGCTGGATAAAGTTTGTGAAAGAGAAAGTGAGCAGTGTGCAAAAGGTCTAGAGGGTGAAATTGTTAAGCTGAGTCATAATGGGTGGAGCAATGTCCACAATGATCCTGTTGTATGTGTTTGTGTGACAACAGAAGAAGGGAATGTCTTCCTTACAGAAACAACTGATACATCAGGATATGCGCACACACAGTAGAATACTTACAAGTAGCAGCAGTAAAAGCTATAACAAACTGAAAAAAAATTCAAATGTCTAGTACACAGCTGGTCACAGACAATGCTGCAAATGTATCCAAGATGAGAAGAAATTTAGAAGAGAGTCCCAAGCTGATAACATACGGTTGCAGTGCTCATTTGATGCACCTCCTAGCCAAAGACTGCAGTGTTCCAGAAATAAAGGCTAATGTTGTTGAAACTGCAAAATACTTCCGTAACAACGACTTTGCAGCAGCTGCTCTGCAAGCTAACTCTCCTACAAGACGTGCGATGGAACTCAGTAATGGACTGTTTTTGAGCACTATATCAACAACTGGCCTAATCTGATGACAGTTTGTGAACAAAATCTTGAAAAAATAGATGGCACTGTCACAGCCAAAGTTCTCAACATTGGGCTTAAAACAAATGTTGAACACATTCTGAGTACAGTGAAGTCTATTTCTGTAGCCTTGAACAAAATGCAGGGAAATAGCTGTTTTATTGCCGATGCTGTTGAAATTTGGATGGAACTGAGTGAGAACTTAAAGAGAAATATGCAATAACAGAGTTAAATTATAAGCATTACAAAAACGAATGGGACACACACTATCTCCAGCTCATTTTCTTGCAAATATTCTCAATACTCGGTACCAGGGTCAAACCTTAACTGCTGAAGAAAAGGAGTTGGCTATGACATGGACATCCAGCAATCATCCCTCCACAATGCCAACTATAATAAACTTCAGAGCTAAGGGTGAACCATTCAAGAAATATATGTTTGCTGATGATATATAGAAAATCACACCAGTGAACTGGTGGAAGTCACTTAAGCACTTGGATTCAGAGACTGTTGAAGTGATAATCTCACTTTTAACAGCAGTAGCTTCTTCTGCCCATGTAGAAAGAATATTTTCTTCCTTTGGACTAATTCATTCCAAACCGAGAAATGTTTGGGACCTGAAAAAGCAGGAAAGCTTGTTTTTCTTTTCCAGATTATGAACAAACAGGAAAATGAAGGTGAAGATGACTGAGTTAGTTGCAGAAGCCAATATTTTAAGTTTCTCATGTTGACCTGGCTGATAGTCAATTTAATTTTTTTTTAAATTTTTAATTTACCTATTTTAGTTTAAAACAATTTTAACAAAAACAAACCTGATTTTAAAAATCTTGAATGTTTAACTAAATTCAAAATTTCATATACTTGTTTTGTTAAAATATTATATGTTGAAGAAAAAAATCCAGAATACATAACATTCTTGTTTTAGTTAAATAAAACAATTTAAATGTTTGACTGGTGATGTTCTCCTCCTAATACAGCATGGCAAGAAAATCCTCCAAATATTAATGATAGTTCACCTCCCAATGACTTCATAAATATCTTCTTCAATTACCTTTCTTAAATGAAATAACCAAACAATTATTCATTTTCTGATATAGCTGTAAAACTAATCTGAAAAGTGTTGAAGTGATTTTATTTGAAAAATATATAGTGCGTACCTTCTAAAAATGAAACCTACATCTAAGTTGTGAAGAATTTGTATTCAACAAGAATGCACTTTTATGTAGAAATCCATAATCAAATTGAGTCTTTCTGACTAGTGATTTAAATCAGATTGACCCTGGTTTACATCCACTGAAAAGTACTTCTTATTGGTGTGGGATTCTCTTGCCTAGGTCTGTGGATTGGATTCTCAGCTGGAGTAACTTGGCATAGCTCATAGACTCTAGGACTGGAAGGGACCTTGAGAGGTCATTGAGTCCAGTCCCCTGCCCTCATGGCAGGACCAAATACTGTCTAGACCATCCCTAACAGACATTTATCTAACCTACTCTTAAATATCTCCAGAGATGGAGATTCCACAACTTCCCTAGGCAATCTATTCCAGTGTTTAACTACCCTGACAGTTAGGAACTTTTTCCTAATGTCCAACCTAAATCTCCCTTGCTGCAGTTTAAGCCCATTGCTTCTTGTTCTATCATTGGAGGCTAAGGTGAACAAGTTTTCTCCCTCCTCCTGATGACACCCTTTTAGATACCTGAAAACTGCTATCCTGTCCCCTCTCAGTCTTCTCTTTTCCAAACTAAACAAACCCAATTCCTTCAGCCTTCTTTCATAGGTCATGTTCTCAAGACCTTTAATCATTCTTGTTGCTCTTCTCTGGACCCTCTCCAATTTCTCCACATCTTTCTTGAAATGCGGTGCCCAGAACTGGACACAATACTCCAGTTGAGGCCTAACCAGCGCAGAGTAAAGCGGAAGAATGACTTCTCATGTCTTGTTTACAACACACCTGTTAATGCATCCCAGAATCACGTTTGCTTTTTTTTGCAACAGCATCACACTGTTGACTCATATTAAGCTTGTTGTCTACCATGACCCCTAGATCTCTTTCTGCCATACTCCTTCCTAGACAGTCTCTTCGCATTCTGTATGTGTGAAACTGATTGTTCCTTCCTAGGTGGAGCACTTTGCATTTATCTTTATTGAACTTCATCCTGTTTACCTCAGACCATTTCTCCAATTTGTCCAGATCATTTTGAATTTTGACCCTGTCCTCCAAAGCAGTTGCAATCCCTCCCAGTTTGGTATCGTATGCAAACTTAATAAGCGTACTTTCTATGCCAACATCTAAATCGTTGATGAAGATATTGAACAGAGCCGGTCCCAAAACAGACCCCTGCGGAACCCCACTTGTTATACCTTTCCAGCAGGATTGGGAGCCATTAATAACTACTCTCTGAGTACGGTTATCCAGCCAGTTATGCACCCACCTTATAGTAGCCCCATCTAAATTGTACTTTCCTAGTTTATCTATAAGAATATCATGCGAGACTGTATCAAATGCCTTACTAAAGTCTAGGTATATCACATCCGCCACTTCTCCCTTATCCACAAGGCTTGTTATCCTATCAAAGAACGCTATCAGATTGGTTTGACATGATTTGTTCTTTACAAATCCATGCTGGCTATTCCCTATCACCTTACCACCTTCCAAGTGTTTGCAGATGATTTCTTTGATTACCTGCTCCATTATCTTCCCTGGCACAGAAGTTAAACTAACTGGTCTGTAGTTTCCTGGGTTGTTTTTATTTCCCTTTTTATAGATGGGCACTATATTTGCCCCCTTCCAGTCTTCTGGAATCTCCCCCGTCTCCCATGATTTCCCAAAGATAATAGCTAGAGGCTCAGATACCTCTTCTATTAACTCCTTAAGTATTCTAGGATGCATTTCATCAGGCCCTGGTGACTTGCAGGCATCTAACTTTTCAAAGTGATTTTTTACTTGCTCTTTTTTTATTTTCTCTTCTAAACCTACCCTCTTCCCGTAAGCATTCACTATACTAGACATTCCTTCAGACTTCTCAGTGAAGACTGAAACAAAGAAGTCATTAAGCATCTCTGCCATTTCCAAGTCTCCCGTTACTGTTTCCCCCTCCTCATTGAGCAGTGGGCCTGCCCTGTCCTTGGTCTTCCTCTTGCTTCTAATGTATTGATAAAAAGTCTTCTTGTTTCCCTTTATTCCCATAGCTAGTTTGAGTTCATTTTGTGCCTTTGCTTTTCTAATCTTGCCTCTGCATTCCTATGTTATTTGCCTATATTCATCCTTTGTAATCTGACCTAGTTTCCATTTTTTATATGACGCCTTTTTATTTTGTAGGTCACGCAAGATCGCGTGGTTAAGCCAAGGTGGTCTTTTGCCACATTTTTTATCTTTCCTAACCATCGGAATAACTTGCTTTTGGGTCCTTAATAGTGTCCCTTTGAAAAACTGCCAACTTTCCTCAGTTGTTTTTCCCCTCAGTCTTAATTCCCATGAGACCTTACCTATCAGTTCTCTGAGCTTACCAAAATCCGCCTTCCTGAAATTCATTGTCTCTATTCTGCTGTACTCCCTTCCACCTTTCCTCTACTGACTTCAGTGGAGTTGTACCCATTTATATCACCTGAGGATCTGGCCCTGTCCACCAATGTACCTTAGGCATGATTTTGTGCACACTCTAAGAGAGACTGTGGCTCTCCAAGCTATAGGCCGTATACTCCCCTCAACACACGAAGGCCACTGTCACTGATGTGATGGAGTTTTACTATTAATCAAGCTCTGGAGAAAATCCAACATTTACAAGAAAACCCCGTCTTTGTTGCATACTCATCTCTCATACTTAGGATCCTTATACCTGCTTCCTCCCTTCTACACGAGTGCAAGGCCTAGGCAAAATCCAGCACTCTGGGTGTAACACACCAGTCAGGTGAGCAGCTTGTTGGAAAGTGCCAAATGTGGTTATTAACAACATAGTGGGAAATGGTTGTTTCCAGCCCTGTTAAGAGTGAAAGGAAGGGGGAGGAGATGTTCCAGCCAGGAGCTGGCAAGGAGGAGGCAAAGGTGCCAGGAAGTTCTGTGTCAGTTGATGATCCATGTGTGTGAGGCAGAGATGGGGCCAGGCCCTGGGACAGAAGCCAAGTACCAGGGAGAATGAGTAGCTCCCAGTGCAAGGGGTAGAGAGAATCTCTGACTGGGTGATGATACTTCCCTCTACCCTAGTGTTTCTCAAACTGGGGTCACCGCTTGTGTGGGGAAAGCCCCTGGCGGGCCAAGCCGGTTTGTTTACCTGCCTCGTCTGCAGGTCTGGCTGATCGCGGCTCCCACTGGCTGTGGATCGCCGCTGTGGGCCAATGGGAGCTGCTGCAAGCAGCGACCAGTACGTCCCTCAGCCCATGCCGCTTCCAGCAACTCCCATTGGCCCAGAGCGGCAAACCGTGGCCAGTGGGAGCTGTGATCGGCCGGATCTGTGGACTGGGCAGATAAACAAACCATCCTGGCCCTCCAGGGGATTTCCCTACACAAGCCGCCACCCCAGTTTGAGAAACACAGCTCTCCCCTGCTGTGACACAGGCTCTAGCTGATAGACGGTGTTTTGTGGGAGGAGCAGGAGAGGGGGTCTCTCTTCAGTATGGTAGCTGGGCACAGAGAAGCATTTGGCCAGTGAGAGGCAGCTAGAGGTTGTCTTTCCATTGGAGGCTGCCTCCTCCCCCTGCAGAGTTCAGCAGCTCTGTGGGAATAATGCGGCTCCCTTGATAGGCTACCTCCTCCGCCTCCCACCAGGCTTGGGAAGGCCCTTTCCTGCAGCTGGTGAGGGATGGGGAGGAGATAGGGGACCTAATTCTGTTAATGAAAGACAGGCTTCCCCCCTCCCAGTCTTCTGATTGTAGCTGGAGTCTTCCATTTGTCCTTCCTCTCTCTGCGCCGCCCACCAGCTTTCTGGCAGAATCTTAGTTTTAATCTTCTGTGCTTCTAGCTGGCAGCTGCATTCCAGCAGCCTCAAAAGCATCTCCTAGCTCCCTGGAGAGCAGTGCTCTCCACAGGAAAACAGGGCAGGTGGCTGCAAAGGAAAGTGAATCCTCTGTGGTGAAGAGCAGCCTAACAAGTACTGGAGGGGGAAATTGTTCTTGTGTGCTGGGGAGGTGGAGCATGACCTCTAGGAAGAGGGAGAACATTGTTTTTAGGGGGGATTTATTCTGAGAGGGAGGGGCTTGCTATTTGGTCAAGAGGATTGATTCCATAGGCAGGAATCTGACTACTGTGAGAGAGGTGTTGAATTTTGTGAGGCAAAGACTGGAGGAAAAAAAAAAGAAGCAAACTGATTGTAGCTTAAGGTACGTGAATTGTAGGCACGGCATGTGAGGGGAGTTGTGGCTTGGCTTGGGGGAGCCATTAAGTAATTCAAAACAAGTCTCTTCCCTGAAGGGCAGCGTATCTAAAAGTTTGTTTCAGCATGCAGAAGAAGAGACCTCTAAGTAGGCAGGCACATGACCGTGGGGAAAGCGCCAAAGACAGACATGGGGGAGATGGCAGTGAACTTGCAAATATTAAGGCTTAAGCTTTAAGATGGGCCAATGTAGGTAGGTGGGCTTCCCCCTCTGGACATCAGTAGTTTGTCATGAGGAAGCAGGCACCTACAACTCCTGCTTCGGAGGATGAGGAGCTCACTGGGAGGCTGCTATGACCATCCCATTGAGAGCTCCTTTATTTTGCAGGATGTGACCGTCTGTCCTCTCACCTTGTGGAGCTCCTCAGGTAGATGGGGATCCTGCCATCAGCTACAGAAAGCAGAGAAGCTTCTTTGTTGTGCAGAGATCCATGGCAATGGGTACTTCAGCCTGGTCCCAGCTAGGAGGCAGAACCAGACCTGTTAGACACTGGCAGCAGGGGAAAGCCCTACCTCCCTGAAGTGCCTGCCAGTGCCATTCTGCCAACACAGCAGCAGGTCGGCGCAATCAGACTGCCCTGCTGTTTGAGCTCTTTTTGAGGAAAATCCCAAAGTAGTATTCCAAATTTCTGTCTCACAACTCAGCTAATATTTTGGCTGTCTAGTTCCTAGCCATATCTCAGGGCTGTGTTCTGCTTTTTTGTGGGAGGGGGTTGGCATCCTTGAGGAGTTTTTTAGCACAGTTCTGCATCCCTTTCTCAAATGCTGCGGTGGCTGTTGTCCATGAAAACTTCAGGGAGAAAGATAGGGTCAGGGAGTGTCTCTTTGGACAGCTGGGCCTTTGCTATTGGAAGAATGTGGCTTGCCCCTCAGTCTGGAATAGGCAAGGATTGCTAAGGCATACTCCCCAGGCCAGAAAAAGAGGCAGGCAGGATTGAAAAAGCCAGTACAATACCCAGTTGCACCCACTTTCCTTTCTCCATATGGAGAGTGACAACAAAAGGGCAGCGTGCTAAATGGAAGATCGTGTCTAAGGGCTTGTCTACACAGAGACGTAATGCGCTCTATGGGGGTATGATTTCTAGAGAGCACCAACATGCTGAGCATTAATTGGTCTGTAGACCCTGCTGGTGAGCACTAAAGGTTCTGTAATTTGCTTTAATATACCGCTGTTTCAACCAGCCTTAATTAAAGTGCACCAGCACAGTCTACACAGACAAATAATGCGCAACATGTTGTGCTTTACAAATCATACCCCCACAGAGTGCATTACCCCACCATACACACAAGCCCACATCAGCAGCCACCACTCCAAAAAATATTAATTTTGGAAAAAAGTGTCAATAGCTTGTTCATTTTTAAAAACACTTTCTATTCGGTTCTACCAGTGACAGACTGATCTGGTTCTCTTCCAAAACTCCAATCACATTGAAATACGCCATCTTACTGAATTTGTGACATTACTGTTTGAAAGAAGGAAAGCAACAGAAATCAGTGGAAGAACTTGAATAAAGCCCACAGCTCCAGCAATAGCTAGTGCTATATCTTTACATTGTGCTGAAATTGTGTGGCTGTATCTGAATGGGGTGCAGGAAGTTTTAGACCTGCTGGAGGTGTTTCTTACAGTGTTCCAATAAATCCTTTGATTTCTATAAGAAAGCACTACACTATTAATGAACAGACACTTTCTTCAGCAACTGCTGAGGGAAGGAGAGGACTCGAAAGGTGCACATTTCTCACTGGGTACTGCAGTATTTTTGTTTTTCAGCTGGTTCTTACTGTTGATTACTCAAAAGAAGAGCCCATGTTTCTGCTCTTTCCCAATGACCTGGGTTTCCATGTTGAGAGGTTCTCAACTGCAAGAGAGAGCAGTGGAACTTTAATGGAAGTCTACTGGAATTTTCACCAGGGATATTAAAAGGATGAGAAGTGATTTTCCCCCAACACCCGTTTATGACTGCATAGCACAGCTACTCCTCTGGAGGAAAAAGGCATGTTCCCACTGCCCTTTGATGACACTCTTTCCTGGTTGTGTTGCTCAGCAACTCAGCAGGCGGCTTCCCCTCTTGCTGCTGAGTTCTCCAGATGGTCAGGAAGAGATAATTAGCCTCCAGCACAGCAAAGCTCATTCTTTTGGCAGAGCTATAGAAGACCATCCTACCGTCTTCCAGAGCTCTGCATTTTGGCAAGAGAAGTGGGCACCTTTTGTGACAATCAGAAGCAGTTTGAGGTGATGAAGGCAGGCTCTTTATTAACTCCTAAATCCCCTTCCTGTGCTTTACCTTTGAGAAACCCATTTTTCTTCTTTCTTTAATTTTCTATTTCTTTCCTGCTCAATTCACACTTTTGTGCCTCTTCTCCCAAAATCTCATTCTTTTGTTTTAGTGTATTCCACTTCAGATCCCTGTGCCTCTTAAATTGACTCATCCTCCTTCATATATATTGGAATTCATATTTATACACAAGAATTATGTTTACAAGCATTTTCAAAGGGAAAGTTAAAATGGGAGATATAGGTTCAGATTAGATCTTTAGGGGAAGGTACATAAGAATGGCCATACTGGGTCAGACCAAAGGTCCATCTAGCCCAGTGTCCTGTCTATCAACAGTGGCCAATGCCAGGTGCCCCAGCAGGAATGAACAGAACTGTTACCATCATTTGGTCCATCCTCTGTTGCCCATTCCCAGCTTCTGGCAAACAGAGGCTAGGGACACCATCCCTGCCCATCCTGGCTAATAGCCATTGATGGACTTATCCTGAATGAATTTATCTACTTCTTTTTTGAACCCTGTTATGGTCTTGGCTTTCACAACATCCTCTAGCAAGGTGTTCTGCAGGTCGACTGTGATTTGCGTGGGAAAAAAATGCTTCCTTTTGTTTGTTTTAAATCTGTTGCCTATTAATGTGTTGATTTTGGGTTCTATCTGGGGGGATTGGAAATGGGACTGGAGTCAGTATGAGAATTTTTTATTTTAAGTAGCTGATTCATCTTACAAAGTCTCTGTATTTGCATACCTGATTGTTCAAAGGTCCATATTTATTTAAGCACTGAACATTCCAAAAGTAGTAAGAGTCATTTACTGTCAAAGAAGAAAACTGAATACAAGTAAGTTGGAATTTTTGTTAATTTTTTTGTTTGTAATATACTTTTTCCAAGAACTTGTCAGAAGACTTTAAAAATGAGAGAATAAAAAGAATTGCAAGTTTTGTTAAATCACCCTTTTGTTAAATGCCACATTCAAATCACCTTGTATTTTGCCAAAATATTCTTGTGGCAGAGGATAATGCATGAAAAATTTAATTTAGATTGGTCTAATATTGACTAACTTATTTGAATATAGAATGATCATAATGGGCTTGTGTCATAAACAGATGGCTAAGGGTTAATGTCTCTTTCACCTGAAGCACCTGACCAGAGGACCAATCAGGAAACCGGATTTTTTTCAACTTTGGGTGGAGGGAATTTTGTGTCGGAGTCTTTGTTTTCTGTCTGCCTGCTTTCTCTGAGCTTTGGAGAAGTAGTTTCTGCTTTCTAGTCTTCTGTTTCTAAGTGTATGGACAAAGAGATCAGATAGTAAGTTATATGGTTTCTTTTCTTTGGTATTTGCATGAATATAAGTGCTGGAGTGCTTTGATTTGTATTCTTTTTGAATAAGGCTGTTTATTCAATATTCTTTTAAGCAATTGACCCTGTATTTCATCACCTTAATACAGCGAGACCATTTGTATGTATTTTTCTTTCTTTTTATATAAAGCTTTCTTTTAAGACCGGTTGAAGTTTTCTTTACTGGGAAATTTCAGGAAAATTGAGTCTGTACTCACCAGGGAATTGGTGGGAGGAAGAAATCAGGGGGGAGATCTGTGTGTGTGTTGAATTTGCTAGCCTGATTTTGCATTCCCTCTGGGGGAATAGGAAAGTACTTTTTGTTTCCAGGACTGGGAACGGAGAGGGGGAGTCACTCTGTTTGGATTCACAGAGCTTGTGTCTGTGTATCTCTCCAGGAGCACCTGGAGGGGGGAAGAGAAAAAGGATTATTTCCCTTTGTTGTGAAACTCAAGGGATTTGGGTCTTGGGGTCCCCAGGGAAGGTTTTTCAGGGGGACCAGAGTGCCCCAAAACACTCTAATTTTTTGGGTGGTGGCAGCAAGTACCAGGTCCAAGCTGGTAGCTAAGCTTGGAGGTTTTCATGCTAACCCCCATATTTTGGACGCTAAGGTCCAAATCTGGGACTAAGGTTATGATAGCTTGTAATATGAAAACTGGTAACAGACCCTGACTTTTAAAGTCTGTGCGTTCCTTAATCTCTGGAGGAATTCTGAAACCAAAGAATTTTTTTTTTTCCCCAAACCGGGCAAGTCTGACATCTTTTATAAACCTTATTTGATATGTTAGAGTTAGTGGTGGACCTGGCATGTCCATAACATGCTGACTGTACATTGTTACTTTAAAAATTAATGTTTTAAAATATGATGATCGGTGTCTTCAAAGTGCCAAAAAGCACTAAAGCCTGCCAAAATCTAATGAACAAACCCAATCTGAATTTTCTATATTTCACCTTTGATGAGAGAGATGTGACAATCATGGCAGCATAAGAATTTCCCATACAGGAAAAACACTGAAAATATTCTATTTTTTTAATATTTTTAAATTAGCTTGGCCAAACTTGACACCACCTTGCATGTCAGTTTTTAATTTGAAAGGAATCTTTTCAGAGGATTTGAAAGGAGTAATATTTCTACTCACAGTGGAAATGATGTTCAATCTTAACTGCAGCATCTACTGCCCCTCTGTGATATGTGAGATGATAAATGTGAGATGATATTGCAGATATAAACACAGATATAAATACTTTTATGAAATCACCTAAATAGATCTTCCAAATGAGGCAAACCATATAAATCAGATACCAATATATTAATTTTTATATACAAATAGCTTTCGCTGTCCTAATACTATTTTTTACATGCTGTATAAAAATCAGAGAAAAATCTTGGTGAGAAAAATCATATTTACATTATTATTCCCTAATACTTTTCAGGATAGGTATTGACACATTTGAAGAAAAGTGTCTATTCAATTTTTTAAATTTGGTTAGGTATTTTTTCATTCACATGGTATTACTACAGTATAAGGACTATCTGTCACTAGGAGCCCAAGTTAAGCAAAGTCTTGAACTTTTGAAAAACATTATCAAAAGACTAATTTTTTCCTTCAGAAAACAGCCCAAATTTATTAGCATTTTGTATAGCCCAAGACAAAGGACTCAGGACTGTACCCATACAGTAAATTCTGCTTTATAGAGTACTTAAAAAAAAAAAAAAAAGCTAATATTACAACACAATATAGTTTTGGAGCTTCTATATTTTATTACCTAACTATCAAAAAGATGATGCAGCATCTATCAGCAGTTACAGAAACAACAGGGAAAGCTTTCTAATTACATTATTCTAAAAAGATTTTAAAATTATACATTTACTTAACCATTTTATTTTCTTCTGCAAGTTTCCAGATTACAACTTTGTAAGTGTGTGTCATAAAGGACTCTTAGTTAGACATTAAGGTAGAAAGCCTTATTTGTTACTCCAGTTATGATTTTTATATTTAATTTCTGTCCAGGTGTAGTTCCTGGGTTGGAGTGAAACAACTGGCTGGAAAAGCAGGAAGGACTTTCCCACTCCTTAAGTCTGCCTTAATTTGGTGGTTCTCCCTCAAACTGATCTCAGGTACCAGGTTTATGGCTTTCCCCTCTGAATTTGGTCCTGGACTCTGCAGGAACTAGTGGACATCTTTTAAAAAGGGAAGAAGGAGAATCCGGGGAACTACTGATTGGTCAGCCTCACCTCAACCCCTGGAAAAATCATGGAGGAGGTCCTTAAGGGATCCATTTTGAAGCACTTGGAGGAGAGGAGGATGATCAGGAGCAATCAACATGGATTCACCAAAGGTAAGTCATGCTTGACCAACCTGATTGCCTTCTATGATGAGAGTACTGGCTCTGTGGATATGGGGAAAGTGGTTGACGTGATTTGATACAGTCTTCCACAGTATTCTTGCCAGCAAGTTAAAGAAGTATAGATTGGAGGAATGGACTATAAGGTGGATAGAAAGCTGGCTGGATCATCAGGCTCAACAGGTAGTGATCAACAGCTCGATGTCTAGTTGGCAGCCAGTATCAAGCGGAGTGCCCCAGGGGCCTGTCCTGAGGCAAGTTTTGTTCAACACCTTCATTAATGATCTGGATGATGGAATGGATTGCGCCCTCGGCAAGTTCACAGATGACACTAAGCTGTGGGAAGAGGTAGATACGCTGGAGGGATAGGGTCCTGAGTGACCTAGACAAATTGGAGGATTAGGCCAAAAGAAATCTAATGAGGTTCGACAAGGACAAATGCAGAGTCCTGCACTTAGGAAGGAAGAATCCCTTGCACTGCTACAGACTGGGGACTGAGAAAAGGACCTGTGGATTACAGTGGCCAAGAAGCTGGATATTAGTTAACAGTGTGCCCTTGTTGTCAGTATGAAAGTAGAATGAATTATATAGTAAGAATAGAAAGATTAAAGAAATGTTGTCTGTACCTTTAAGCAAAGTTGTTGGAATGTTGCAACCAGGTGTCAGGAATACAGACATTAACATAGAACAATTGCACCATTTAAGGGCAATTGGTGAAGCATTAGCCTTAGATCGGTAACAGTTAGTAAGGAAATAGGATATGCATGCTGTGCCCCAGGTGAATTTTACTGTTTTGATTTCTTTGTCCCTTTGTCTAATTCCCGCTCTTTTATCTGTATAAATAAGACTGTTTTGGGCCTTGCATGGCCACTCACATATTCTGAATGTTATTGGCGGAGCGCTGCGCTAATAAACAGAGTGGTCTGACAAATTGTGAGTCCTGATTCTAACTTTGACACCAGGAAGGCTAATGGCATATTGGGCTGCATCAGTAGGAACATTGCTCGCAGTTCGCGGGAAGTGATTATTCCTCTCTATTTGGCACTGGTGAGGCTACATCTGGAGTACAGTGTCCAGTTTTGGGCCCCCTGCCACAGAAAGGATGTGAACAAATTGGAGAGAGTCCGGTGGAGGGCAACGAAAATGATCAGGGGCTGGGGCACGTGATTTATGAGGAGAGATTGAGGGAACTGGGCCTATTTAGTCTGCAGAAGAGAAGAGTGAGGGGGGATTTGATAGCAGACTCTCAACTACCTGAAGGTGGGGGGGGGTTCCAAAGAGGATGGAGCTCAGCTTTTCTCAGTGGTGACAGATGACAGAACAAGAAACAATGGTCTCAGGTTGCAGTGTGAGAGGTCTAGGTTGGATATTAGGAAACACTGTTTCACTAGGAGGGTGGTGAAGCGCTGGAATGAGTTACCTTGGGCAGTGGTGGAATCTCCACCCTTAGATGTTTTTAAGGCCCGGCTTGACAAAGCCCTGGCTGGGATGATTTAGTTGTGGTTGGGACTGCTTTGGGCAGCAAGCTGGACTAGATGACCTCCTGAGGTGTCTTCCAATCCTAATCTTCTATGATTCCGTGACACCCACAGATGTCCTATACACACCTGTGAAGGAAGAGAGATGCTTTTGCTTGACCAATGAGTAATTCTGCCTCTCACTGAAGTACCGAGTTATCAGTTGTCAGTTTCTGCTGAGAACCTTTAACTGCCAGCATAGGCTTTCACCCAAAATATTCTTCTGTAGTTACATACTATTTTGTCCAGCTGCTGGACTTTCATTTGTTCCTTTCAACCTCCTCAGTCTGTTTCCTTCTTCTTGAAGTGCTTCTCTCTGTTGCCATAAACAAGTTCTTTTCTTTATCCCCGCTCCCACAAAACATTATATTACTCAAAACAGATAACGATCTTCTAACAAGACTTACTTTTCTGGGAAATGTTCTTTTATTTAAGAACATTCTGCACAGTACATTATTTTTGAAGGACAAAAATACACAGCAAAATTATCTTTAATTCTGACAAAAATGTTTTAAAATTTATTTCACTAGTGTTAGGTATATGTGCCTATGTTATATGACAAATCAGGATTGCTACACTGAGAAAATTCAGATTGGATGGATTATGACAGTGAGGATGTAGGAGATTTAATTTGTAGGTCAGATTAGCAGACCTAACCAGGGTCAGCAGTGAACAGTTATTATCTTCAGTACCATAATCTACAATGGGTGTATTAGGCATACAGAAAAAGAAAAGAATGAAAAATAAAATGGTGATCTATATCCAGCTCTTTGTGTCCACATCACAATGACCACTGGCATCTTTGGGGTCAGTTTCAGATTAGTCAAAGACATTGAGCATGACAGCTCAGCTGCCTTTTCACTCTTGAAAATGGTTTCTTCACATCAGGGTGGGGGAAATTTGCCCTGGCCATGTGTTAAGCTGTTCTCTGGGTCTCTATGGTTTATCTGTTCTTTGAATAATTGAGAAGTTCAGTATGCTGGATTGTCCCTCAACACCTTTGAACAGTGCTAAAAAACAGAGAAATAGACCAAGAGAGAAAAGCAAGCAGGGAATATAGTAAAACTTTTCTTTCAACAAAAAGAAGCAATTTCATTATATCAAAAAAGATGAGTTTATTCACTAAAAATATAACAACTCCATTACCAGCCTCTCATATGCGATCCCCACCACAGTACAGTATTGGAGCTCTAATGGTACCATTCCATTCAGAAAAATATTCTCTGATTTTTTTGTTGCAAACCTATATAATGGTAAAGCCGATTCCAGTTCTAAATAAAAGGACCCAAGTATGTGAGTAGCATAAATAATATTCCTGATAAATGAGAACAGCTAAGCCAAGAACATGTTGCTTTGCTGACAGTCTGCTCTTTCAGCTTTCAAGGTTTTACAGAAAATTACTATATTTTGTAGGATGGAATGTCCTGGCTTCATATCCTGGCTTGATATCCTGGCTTCAGTATAAACTATTCCTTTATGTCATCCCTTTCTAAATAGACGTGCTTATTGGGTATGCATGTATAACCGTTTAAAGCTCATGATTCAGTTAATTGCTTGCTAATGGGACATTGCTTCTAGTTGTGCTTGACCTAAAATTGCACCCTAAAATCAGGCACTTGTAAATTGGAGGAGACTTCAGCTAATAGATTTAACCTAGAAAATGTGTTACAATTTAAAGAGCAGGATGAGTCTGAGAGTTTGTTGGGGTGACATTTCTGTTTCCATTGCTGTACACTTCCCAAGCTAGAGTTCATCAGCCAATAACTAATTCATAATTCTGGTCAAAAGTTACTCAGAACAAAATAACCTTCTGTCTTTTCAAATGAAAAAAACAAGTTAACAATTCCTTCCCAGTCCTACTTTTAGAGTAGCAGAGGCACTTAGTCTTTAGAAATACAATATAAGAACTACTTTTTCAAGATTAAAATATGAATAGACAGAAAACTTCCAGCTGTTTCAAAAGCAGGAAACTTATAAGTATTGGAAAAAGTCACTTATACATTGAATTTTTATTATGTTTAGGGACAATATATATTAACTACCAGATCTGTAAAATGTTTCATGTATAAAAAACTGAGACATTGGTTTATTGAAAGAATAAACTTTTGATGAGGTAAACACATACAGCAAAATACTTGCCCCCACTTCACACAAAGCCAGGAAATGCTAAAGTTAAGCAGATTTAACTCTGTCCTCCTTGATATATCTATTACATGCACAATCTTTGTTCTGTTCTCTTTTGTTGTATCTTTAAACTGGGCATTACAGTCATGCAACTATTATGTTCTCTCAGTTTAGTTTTTTGTATGGAATTTCTGAGGTTTATGTTTTTTAATTGAGAAAGATAGAAAAAAAGGAGCTTCACTCTTCAGGACTTGAAAGCTTTTCTGACTTTCAAAAATAGTAATGATTGGTGGAACTATTTGGTTAGACATTACTGGAATGCCCTGTTCTGTGAACTGTAGAAGATCCATGGGGGTAAGCTGCTGTCTTGCAAAATGTAGGTGCTATGAAGCTCAGAAGGTGCATCAGAGCAGAGAATCCCCTCAGATGCACCTTCCAAAGCCTGTGAGCCCTCATTCTATCTGCCAACTTAAAGCATTATACTTTTTGCTATGTGGCTCAATTAGAGAGGCAATGGATTATTTTTTCTCTTATACCATCCACTGTTGTTATTGCTTCTGCCTTTTAGCTTCCTAGCAGCACATGCATGCCCCAAAATCTTAGTTGCGTACTTCAGGAAAAAAAATATCTAGAGTGCAATCTCAGTATGTTTTCAAAGGCTCATAACTGAGTCAGTTCAAAACCAACTTTTTTCTGGTATAAGCAAAGGCACTTCTTCAAAGTGAAAGCAATTTCATGCCAAAATTAACCTTTCAGTCCGCTGCTAATTTGTCTATAGAACTGTTGATAAAATCAATCCATCATCGTCACCATGGGAAGACTGTACTTCTCTTTGCTCTTCTCCCATGTGTAAAATGGTTAAAATACTTTCTTCAAAATATGTATGAATTTCACAAGCATGCGCATATAATATATAGATATAGATATATAAAATATGATTGAAAATGGGGGTTAGAATGGAAACCATTATACAACCTGATCTCAAAACTCACTGTTGCTATAGTTTTTTTTTTTTTTTAAATTTCAAATAGAGTTAAATCTTAATCATCCCAGTATGTGTTATTTTGGAGTTACTGCCTCAGGATCTATCAAGGACAATGAAACAAGCTGAGATTGGAGGAGTTGTCATGAAAATGTAGCAGCTCCGTCATAAAATGTACTCATCCGCTCTAAACAAGATGGCGATAATGAAAAACCTAGTCATAGTTTACTGGTTGTTTAAAAAAAAAATTACTTGCCCCAGGCAAGTAGAACTTTGCAAGGCAATTGAATTTTATTTATTTAATTGTTCTTTCAGGCTGCACAAATTAATTGCAGCACAAAGGTTTTTAGCTAAAGAACAGAATGAGTAATAGAACAGCTCATTTATTTTGCAGCAAAGTGTACACTTTTTCTTGTCTCTTACTCAGAAGCTTTATTTTTCATTCCATGAAAGCAGTATCTCTCTCTCTCTCTCTCTCTCTCTCTCTCTCTCTGTTTTTTTAAATTGACTAAAATAGAGGTTTTATCACTTGGGCAGATACATGCCTCCTGAGCTCATTATTAAGACAATTTTTAACAAAGTAATTAGAAGGTCAAGTAGCAATGATACTGCCGTCTCCACTAAACTGCACTGTAGAGGATAAAATAAAGGCATGAAAATGGTGAAGTGTATTATTATTTTTTAAAATTCAGGGCTGCTGCAGTTGACTGTGTAACTCCCAAGGCCCAAGATGAAGGACATGAGAGGCAGAAATAAATCTTTCTAATTGTTAGATACGTTCTCCAAATTCACCGCATTTGCAGTGAATCAGGTTCACTGAACTCTTTTAGTTCAGTGCAATAATGTCTGTCATAAAACAACAAATGAATTCATACCTGTGATTCCCTGCTGTATATGCTAGAAAAGAACGGAAGAGTTACTCTTAGCTTGGAAACATCTCCTTGCTAGGATCAGCTGAGCCAAATCTTGGGGAATGCATTTGGAGTTAGGAGAAATATAGCAACTTAACAGAGCATTTTTTTACATCTAATTTTTATACAGTCACTTGTCATGGCATCTGCGGCATGGTCATTTGTTGCCATGTTCACTACAGACATGCAGTTTGGATGTGCCCAAAATCTTGAGTATACCTAAAATTCAGGCAGCTTAAATTCAGGGAGGAGAATCAAAGACGAACACTGTGAAGTGTTATTTGAAATGACATACACATTGATGGTGAGAAAGGAAGATGGAGTCTCTGTCTTCAACTCCTTGGAGATTATTTGAACCAAGTGGCTTCTACATTTGCATGGCCAACTTTATGCATTAAGTGCTTTGGGCACCCCAAAACTCACGTGTTTATAAGCAGCTGTTTTAAGTGGAAGGCACAATCATGTAGAGTTTGTTCATCTAGGTGAACACTCTTTCACTGGAGTAATTTCAGTAGGATTATTTACATGATTAAGTGCTGACCAGCGTGAGCATGGGTTGCAAAACTAGGTACAAAAAAACCCAAATTCTGTCTTGATCCACCATGCACATTGGTAGAAGTACATTTCGCTCCTCCCTCCCCTATCTCTTGTGATCCTTTGAGCCTTACTCATCAGTGGTTCCCTCTTCAGAGGATGTTTTGGAGAAAAGATAGGCAAAGACTGAGGAAATGGCCAGAAAGTTCACAATTTTTTTTGCTTCACTGGCCAAAAAGCCTCACAGGGAAGCATTGTAGAAGCCAGTGATGTCACTGCACCATCCAGGGCACAGAAGTGGTTGTGAAGATGTCCTGGGGCTCTGTATTTAGGAAAAGAATGGAAAATTCTGTACTGAGGAATCCTAGGAGAAAGCCTGGTTACTCTAGCTTGGTGTGTGGGTTGATGCTTTAGCCCAAATTGGCTAATTAAATGTTATCTAATTCCTAGATTTTCTTGCATAAATGCAGTCTGTATGAGTGAATACAATTTCTGGGTCTTCATTTTGTGACACTTTTGATTAACATAGTCTGAGATTCTGGTTTTTTTTTGCCTGGTTTCAGGTTTCACTTTGAATCTTTAGTGAGCATTGCAAGAGTGGTTTCTGGATGCAGTCTCATAACATTAATCTTGTCAAGTTTTTACAGAGTGAAATCAAGCTGTATTTGAATTATTGACCTTATATTATTTGACCTTATAAATTATTGACCTTATAAATCTACAGATTTATATTGATTTAGCTTTCTATAAAATAGTAGACTGATTATTTTTTCTCCAGTGTCAATTCTCCTTCTCTCCCTCCTGATAGGGAAATAGAAAAGATTGGCCTAGTAATTTTTTGTACTGATTGTTTTGGTGGTTGGTTTTTATTGTATTTATTTTAAAATAGAAAATGAGTCATGTCTCAGGAATGGCTGGATAGATATGGGAAGATAGGTTACATTTTTAACCAGGATTGGAAATGGAAACCTTAGGGCAAGATTTTTTTTGATTGCACAAGGGCATATGAGGGGAGAATGCCCCTATGTGAGCTGTTTGGTCATTGTATCTAATCACAGATGTGTAGAGGGTGCTGCACATCTGCTCATGAAAATTGCCTCTGGAATAGCTGGGTGGGGTGTGAGCAGAGCCTCAAATCTGTCTGCCACTGAGTGGAACTCGGGTGCACAGGCAGGGCAGTAATTTGTTTATAATGTGGACCAGTAGCAAATTATTTGTCCATGGGAATAAGGAGGGGACTGTTGTTCCCCAAGCCACAATTCCTATCTGGGATACTTATGGAACAGGGCAGCCATGTGCTGCACCTTATTATGGGCTGGGTCAATCTTGCCCTTAATTTCCCTTCCATGCAGAGGACCTCTGTACCACTTGGTCAATATGTGAGTGAATTTGTCAGTTCTTATTTATTTGCTTTTTTCAATTAATGAGCACCTGAGTGTTACTAAATAACAGCCATCTTCTCTGTTCTCAAATGCGGTGCTCATTCATGGTGCTCAGGTGAGTTTGAAATATGATCTATAAAATGACTGGATCACTATATGAATGGTAATATTTTCAGCCATGTCAGCTGAAGAAGGGGGTAGAAGGAAAACATATCTCAGGCTTTGGAACGTAGGCTAATCGTCTAAGTGGGTCAGGAAAAAATCGCCCTCCTCTATGCATTGCACAAATAGGTAGATCATAGAGAGGTTTGTATGTGCTGAGTTGCCATCCTCTGAAGCATCAGGTTTTGGTCTCTGTCTGTAGCCAGGATACCAGATTAGATGATCAGATACAGTTTGGCAAATCTTATCTTAATTGGTTTCCAATATTCACACCATTAGTGACTGAAGAAAACAGTGTAGTTACTTCTGTCTGTTTGACTTACCATGAAAAAAATAGGAGTCTGAACTTCAAAGTAATGCATTTCATATAATAGTTTCCTGCATGTGTCTGTGTACTCATTAAGCCTGACCTGCAATAAATTGAAACACAATTAGTTTTATGCTAAAATGTCTTTGAACCAATGCTGGAAATATAGTATTAGTTATGCCCAATATTTTCATGAACTTCCCACACTATTCCTGCTTAAATAATGAAAAAAGGGTGAGGAGGGAAGCTAACTTGTCCTGTTGTATCTCCATGTAAGCCAAAGAATTACATTAGAAATTTACTGGGTCCATTAATGTTAACAAAATCTTTTGCAAAGTTATTCTTTGAAAAGACAAATCTCAGCTTTAAATAATTGATCACAAGAGTTTGTGCTGAACATGACAATCTCACAAAACTCTTTCTCTTACATCTTACTCAACATGGAAATCATTTTGCCACCCAGCAGAAAGTGTGTTCATGTACTCCAAAGTAGTATCTATTTTGCACGGCCTTTTGAACATGTTTCTGACAGCAAGTCCTCAAAAGGAATTAGTAGTGTTAGAAGGGCTATGAAGTTTGACCAAGCTGAAAAAAGCATTGGACTCTCATACACTTTCCTATCACCCCTCCCTCCTTCCTATTAGTCATTCTCGGTAGTGTAGTAATTTCATGTACTAAAGAACTACCGCTATGGAGCACTCAAATCAAACCACATACATTGACCTATTTAAAATTGTTACAATCCAAATGTGCAGCAACAGAATCTAAATCAAACTTTACATGGTCAAGGAGTTAGGATATAGATATTCAAGCCTTTCTGGCCTATACTTTAAGAATTTAGATGTATTCTCATCACTTAGGTAAATTAGAGAGATATAAAAGAGAGAATCAAAATCCTTGTCTAAGGGCCTTCTCTCACTGTGACAGTCTAAGGTCCTGTTTAGTCACATTGAAATAAGGCAGTCTGGGGCTGTTAGGAAGGTGATCCAATTTATCACCTCCAGAGAAAGGAAAGCGCCTAGAGCATGTAAAAGGAAATTTAGTTTAATAGCATCCTGTCTGGCAAGAACTCACATCAATAGACACAGCTGGAAAACCCTTATGTCTGTATAGCTGTAGTTGTGAAATCCTCACTTCTGTATTGTTTTGTATGTTTATTTGCATGGTCTCTATCTGGTTCTGTGATTGTTTGTCTGCTATATAATTAATTTTGCTGGGTGTAAACTAATTAAGGTGGTGGGATATAATTGGTTAGCTAATAATGTTATCATATGTTAGGATTGGTTAGGTAAATTTTAGTAGAATGATTAGTTAAGGTACAGATAAGAATATGACTATATAAATTAGGGGCAAACAGGAAGTAAGATGGGATTCGAAAATAAGGAAAAAGGAACTTGAATTTAAGCTTGCTGGAAGTTCACCCCAATGAACATCGAATTGTTTGTGCCTTTGGACTTCGGGTATTGTTGCCCTCTGTTCATGCGAGAAGGACCAGGGAAGTGTGAGAGTGAAGGAATAAGCTCTCTAACATCCAGCTGTCCCAACTGCTAGACAACCCACTAAGAGGTAATGCCAGTTGAAGTAGGCTAGAGCAGCTTCCAACCTATCTAACCTACATCAGGGATCAGGCCACGGTGGAGGTGAACGGCAAATTAAGGGGCTGTAATCGGCTCTCTCCATCACCCTTTCTATGATCAGAAGCAGCAATATAGAATCTGGGTAGTGACTACAGACCCATTGTCTCAAAAGTCTTCCTAGCCTGCATAAAATAAGTTATTTCGCAATAGAAACTCAATAGGATTTGCTCTGCACAACAAACTGAATGTAATGCTTCAAAAGTATAGTAGTCTTCTGTAGGTAGCTGTTTAAATACATACAGGCGATCAAAGGTAGTCTGTAAAGATGATTTCAAAGTACACATAGGCAAAATAACAGTATAGTGAAAGAATACACATGGACACTGGATGAGTTTCTCCAGTAATAGGACTAAATAGAAGAGGGGGATTGGGAGAGATCTGATAGAGCTACAGCTAACAGGCCTGATTCTCAATCACCCATAATCTCAAATATGGCAAGTACTCTATGGCATCAACAGTAGCTTGTCCTCCAGTTTGAATTACGGGATTCACTTCAGTGAATTCTGGTGCAAGGCAGTGTCTGGGTAAATTTATCCTATTATTTACCTTAAACAATTAAAAAATAAAAGGACTGGAGGGGAAAGGTGGCCAATTGGGGTAGTGTACGGATCTTCTGTCTTCCTCCTGATTGGAAAGTGATGGGAAAGAAACGGGAGTAAGAACATGATTAACAGAACAGCAAAAGACCTGGAAACAATTCTGACATATAGAAATCCAGGATTCTGGAGTCAAGGAGGAGAAAGTGATTGAATGTGGGGCTGGGCACAATAAAAGATGCAGACCCTTTGACAGAGTATGGATTAACTCCAAAGCCAGAGATCGTTCTCCCTCCTACTATGGTGAAATGGAATGAAATTATTTTCCTATTGCTTTAGTGTTTCTAAGTCTCTTCAGTCTATTTCTACTGAATATCTTTCAGCAGGTTTTGTCAGAGCAAGTAATAGCTGCAGGTTAATGTCACTGATTTGTATATATGATCACAGATTTTTTTTTCTTCCAATAAGAAATATCTTCTCAGAGATAACCCAAAATGCCGTAGTTGCCAATGACTTCTGTGAACAACATTTGGGATATGGTCCTTTTGCCTGTGAATAAACAACTGTCCCTGAACAGTTCAGTTTCTTCAGTGCCACATAAAAATATCAATTTATTGTGGGTAAGTGCCATAAAACTCCTCTTAGCTGGTGAAATTCAGAGTTTCTAAGTCCAGGAACTAATTTATTGCAGTTTTTGAATTTCATATTTATTGGGGAGTCCATAGCTGCTGAGAGATTCAATCTGGAAGCATCTTTTTACCCCAGAATATAGCATCCCTCTCTGCCATTCAATTTTTAGTTTCTCCTTCCACTCCTTTCCATTTTTTATGTTCTTCTCCTATCCCATTTTCCAGCTGTATATCAAGGAACCTTGGCCTCTCCTTTGTTTTTTTCTGGGTACCTATCAATAGAATTGCATTTGTGAGTGGTGATACTATTTCTTAGTAAACACCATCTGGTGCTTACTATCTTCTCTCTTCCCCTGTTTTTTCCTGTTCCTCTCTCTATCTTCAGTTGCTGCCCTCTTTCCTTTCTCCTCCCACCCTGCCAGCTGTCAAACTTTTTGTTATTGGTACAGTCGAACAGGAAGCCATATCACTCACTAACCAAGAGCCTCCAACCACTATAGCAACAGATAACATGCCCCTTACAGCAGCAAGATTTAGAAAATTAGTTTCCTTCCTAAGGAAGGAAAATGAGAGCTGACCTCCAGGGAGGGAGAAAGAGGTTTCTCCCTCCCTGGAGATTTAGAGTCTTGTCAGGGATGGAAAAAGTGGATGACATTGCAACCTGCAATGATTTAGTAGTCACAGCAATGCAGCAGGAGAAAGAAAATTAAAAGCCAGTGCTGGCTTAATAATTAATAATATTCACAACAAATGTAACTCTTGTTTTGGTAAGCAAATTGTTTGCAACCCAATCCTGATTTCCCACCCCCCTCAAATGTATTTATTACTTGAATAGTGTAGGCAGATAGCATTTAGACTATATACTGCTCATAATTCCCCCGCCCCCATTATTTGCCCTTCCTGCAGTGTGATTGATTGCTTAAGTCATGATACTGTTTATGAACGCTGATCCGATGACTGGAAAGTTTGAAGCCAGACATTAATGACAAGTGAAAAAATGCAGCTCCCAATTGGAGCTTCAAATGAATAATTGGTTGTGATGAAAAATGTGAATTTACAGGATTTGTGAATATTTTCACGAATATCCAGCAACTGTCTGTATCTTTGTGAATAAAGAGTGACTTGTTCTTATTTAAAGCAAACCAAGCTTGGCAAAAATAGAAAATATCTGAGTCTTGTGTGTAATTCTCCTGTTGACCTAGCTACTGTCTCTACGTCTACACTACCCGCTGGCTTGGCAGGCAGTGATTGATCTATCGAGGATCGATTTATCGTGTGTAGTGTAAACGCTATAAATCGATCCCCGATTGCTCTCCCGTCGGCTGCTGAACTCCAGCTCAGTGAGAGGTGGAAGCAAAGTTGACAGGGGAACTGCAGCACGCCACTAGGACATGAAGTAAGTAATTTTAATTCGATCTAAGATGCGTCGACTTCAGCTACGTTATTCTTATATCTGAAGTTGCATAGCTTAGATCGATCCACCTCCCCTAGTGTAGACCAGGCCTAAGGGAGGTAGATTACCTATGCCGATAGGAGAACCCCTCCCTTCGGTATAGGTAGCATCTCACTGAAACTGCAGTGGTGCTGCTGTAGAAATTTATGAGTAGACAGGCCCATAGGCTTTCATTTCCCATCAGAGTTAAATACGTTAGATTAGCAAAGGGATTTGGATATCTAATTCCCTTGGGTTCCTTTGGAAATCTCAGCCTTAAACTTCAGTTCTTTTGTGAGTGAAATTCAGGGGACTCTATCAGGGCTAGACACCACTTACATTCACCATAAGTGTCAATTGTCCTGTTGTGAGGGCAAAAGTTGTGTGTCGTCTTTGTGCATGCCCTCAGCATAGGGGTGAATTTCATTCTAGAAGACATATGTTTCAGTGCATGGATGGACCTTATTTCTCTGAGCATTTATGCAGATTGCTATCTAGCGTGCGAATACTGCACAATTCATTGGGGAAAATATTTTTGTTTTCACATTCAGGCCTAGAGTTTAGATTTTAGATAAATTCAGTTCGACGGGTAGAAAACAAACATGATGGTGTCTAAATATGTAAACCACATGAATTTCAGGAGCCAGGATGGTGATTTTTTTTTAACTAATCTGAATATCATAACAGCAAATGCCTCTTAAAAAGCAAAATGTGAATAGTGTAAAATCAAAATTAGCAGCTGGTACTGAAAGGCGGTATTTGGCTTCCTGTTGACATTAAGATAATTGCCGGAGACTTCTGCTAGTATGGTCCTGAAAGTCTGCAATGATGGTCTCTGAGAGTGACAACCAATGTTATTTTTGTCTGATTTTTTTGTAAGCAAGTAGTTTTTAAGTGAGATGAAACTTGGGGTATGCAAGACAAATCCGACTCTGGAAAAAGTACAGTAATCTGGAAGTGTTGAGAGTCACTGCTCTAATATATGTATGTGCACACGCATAGCCCTCCCGACAGCGCACATCCATCCTAAATTCAAGCTGTTACATCTTGTACATGAAGTGCCGCCTGATAGAGCTACTGGAGGAAAAGATAAGAGGACTGGAGATGCAGGTGGAAACCCTGGCTGAGTTTAGAAGGGGGTTTGAGCAGATGATGGAACACAGACATGATGAGGCACAGGGGATAAGCACAGATGAGCAGATAGAAGCAGGACCAAAGAACTCTGAGGAGGAGCTGCTGGGTGAGGAAAGTGGACGGTGGAAGCATGTGACTAGGAGAACCAGGCAGAGGAAAAGACGGGCCAGCGATGGAGAAATAGAACTCAGGAACAGGTTTGCTGAGTTGGAAAATGAAGGTGGAGCACAGCAGGCTGCTGAAGGAGAGAGGGCAAGGAAAAAGAGACGAGCAGCTAGTCCTGCAGAAGGAGGGGAGGAGTCAATGGAGGCGACACCAAGTATGAGCCCTAGGAGGATTGTAAGGGCGAATACAAATCGAGAGGAATTGCAGCCAGGTGGTGTGGGGGATAGACCGGAGAATCACACTGTCGCCAGGAAAGGGCAAGTCTATGTGATTGGAGACTCTTTACTGAGAAGAATACACAGGCCTGTAACTAGATCTGATCGGGAGAACAGAAGGGTGTGCTGTCTGCCAGGGGCTAAGATACAGGATGTGGATCTGAGGCTGAATAGGATCCTAGCGGGAGCGGGAAAGAATCCGTTGATTGTCCTTCATGTGGGAACGAATGATACGGCTAGTTACTCGCTGGACTGTATCAAGGAGGACTATGCCAGACGGGGGAAGACGCTCAAAGAAATCAAGGCTCAGGTGATCTTCAGTGGGATTCTGCCAGTTCCTAGAGCAGGGCGACGAAGGACTGACAAGATTATGGCGATCAACAGATGGCTCAGGCATTGGTGTTATAAGGAGGGCTTTGGCATGTACGGTCATTGGGAAGCGTTTACGGATAGACAACTGTTCGCTCAGGATGGACTTCATCTAAGTAAGGAGTGAAATAGAATTCTAGGCTGGAGGCTCGCCGACCTCATCAAGAGAGCTTTAAACTAGGAAGTTGGGGGAGATGGTTGGGAGATGTTCAGGAGATCTCCACGCCGGAATATAACCTGGAGAGGGAAGTAAACAAAGTGAGAGGGGATACTCTTGCGGACCAAAGAACTGATCCAAGGAGGAATAGTGGAGTAGAAACCAGAGTAACGGGTGATGCTGGTGGTAGAAGGTCTGTGCACAACGGGGGAAAGAATGTCACTGACGCCAAACGCCAAAAATTAAAATGTATGTACACTAATGCGAGGAGCCTTCGGAACAAGATGGAGGAACTGGAGCTACTGGTGCAGGAAGAGAAACCGGATATTATAGGGATAACCGAAACCTGGTGGAATAGTACTCATGACTGGAGTACAGGTATTGAAGGCTATGTGCTGTTTAGAAAAGACAGGAAGAAAGGCAAAGGTGGTGGAGTAGCCTTGTACATCAATGATGAGATTAACTGTAATGAAATAAGAAGCGATGGAATGGATAAGACAGAGTCTGTCTGGGCAAAAATCACACTGGGTAAAAAAGCAACTAGAGCTTCCCCTGAGATAGTGCTTGGGGTGTGCTATAGACCACCGGGATCTGATTTGGATATGGATAGAGACCTCTTTAATGTCTTTAATGAAGTAAACACAAAGGAGAAATGTGTGATTATGGGATACTTCAACTTCCCGGATATAGACTGGAGGACGAGTGCTTGCAAGAATAATAGGGGCCAGATTTTTCTGGATGTGATAGCTGGTGGATTTCTTCATCAAGTAGTTGAAGTACCTACGAGAGGGGATGCCATTTTAGATTTGGTTTTGGTGAGCAGTGAGGACCTCGTAGAAGAAATGGTGGTAGGGGATAACCTTGGTTCGAGTGATCATGAGCTGATTCAGTTCAAACTAGATGGAAGGATAAACATATGTAGATCTGGGATTAGGGTTTTTGACTTCTCGAGGGCTAATTTTAAAGAGTTAAGGAAATTAGTTAGGGAAGTGGATTGGACAGAGGAACTTGTGGATTTAAATGCGGAGGAGGCCTGGAATTACTTTAAGTCGCAGCTGCGGAAATTGTCAGAAGCCTGCATCCCAAGAAAGGGGAAAAAAACCATGGGCAGGAGTTGTAGGCCAAGCTGGATGAGCAAGCAACTCAGAGAGGGGATTAGAAAAAAGCAGAAAGTGTACAGGGAGTGGAAGAAAGGCAGGATTAGCAAGGGAAGCTACCTTGGTGAGGTCAGAACATGTAGGGATAAAGTGAGGAAGGCTAAAAGCCGCATTGAACTGGACCTTGCAAAGGGAATCAAAACCAATAGTAAAAGGTTCTATAGCCACATAAATAAGAAGAAAAAGAAAAAAGAAGTGGGGCTGCTATACACTGAGGATGGAATGGAGGTTAAGGATAACCTAGGCATGGCCCAATATCTAAATAAGTACTTTGCCTCAGTTTTTAATAAGACTAGTGAGGAGTGTAGCGATGACGGAGGGATGATAAACGGGAATGTGGATATGGAGGTGGATATTACCGCAACTGAAGTAGAGGCCAAACTTGAACAGCTTAATGGGACAAAATCGGAGGGCCCGGACAATCTCCATCCGAGGATATTAAAGGAACTGGCGCGTGAAATTGCGAGCCTGTTAGCGAGAATTTTTAAGCAATCGATAAACTCGGGGGTTGTGCCATACAACTGGAGGATTGCTAACGTAGTTCCTATTTTTAAGAAAGGGAATAAAAGTGATCCGGGTAATTATAGGCCTGTTAGCTTGACGTCTGTAGTATGTAAGGCCTTGGAAAAAAATTTAAGGGAGAAAGTAATTAAGGACATGGAGGTCAATGGTAATTGGGACGAATTGCAACATGGATTTACTAAAGGTAGATCGTGCCAAACCAATCGTGACGGATTACTTAGATAAAGGAAATGAGGTAGATATAATTTACCTCGATTTCAGTAAGGCGTTTGACATGGTTCCACATGGAAAACTGTTAGTTAAATTGGAAAAGATGGGGATGAATATGAAAGTTGTAAGGTGGATAAGGAACTGGTTAAAGGGGAGACTCCAGTGGGTCGTACTGAAGGGTGAACTGTCAGGCTGGAAGGAGGTCACTAGTGGAGTCCCTCAAGGATCGGTTTTGGGACCAATCTTATTTAACCTTTTTATTACTGACCTTGGCACAAAGAGCGGAAATGTGCTAATAAAGTTTGCGGATGACACAAAGCTGGGGGGTATTGCTAACACGGAGAAGGACAGGGATACTATTCAGGAAGATCTGGACCACCTTGTAAACTGGAGTAATAGTAATAGGATGAAATACAATAGTGAAAAGTGCAAGGTCATGCACTTAGGGATTAATAATAAGAATTTTAGATATACATTGGGGACGCATCAGTTGGAAGCGAAGGAGGAGGAGAAGGACCTTGGGGTATTGGTTGATAGCAGGATGACTATGAGCCGCCAATGTGATACGGCTGTTAAAAAAGCAAATGCGATTTTAGGATGCATCAGGCGAGGTATTTCCAGCAAGGATAAGGAGGTGTTAGTACCGTTATATAAGGTGCTGGTGAGACCCCATCTGGAATATTGTGTGCAGTTCTGGTGTCCCATGTTCAAGAAGGATGAATTCAAACTGGAACAGGTCCAGAGACAGGCTACTAGGATGATCCGAGGAATGGAAAACCTGCCTTATGAAAGGAGACTCAAAGAGCTTGGCTTGTTTAGCCTGGCCAAAAGAAGGCTGCGGGGGGATATGCTTGCTCTATATAAATATATCGGGGGGGTTAACGTTAGGGAGGGAGAGGAATTATTTAAGTTTAGTACTAATGTAGGCACGAGGACGAATGGGTACAAACTGGATATAAGGAAGTTTAGATTTGAAATTAGACGAAGGTTTCTAACCATTAGGGGAGTGAAGTTCTGGAACAGCCTTCCGAGGGAAGTAGTGGGGGCAAAAGACTTTTCTGGCTTTAAGACTGAGCTTGATAAGTATATGGAGGGGATGTTATGATAAGATAGCTAATTTGGGCAACTGATCTTGGATTATCACCAGATAGGTCTGCTCAATGGTCTGCTGGGAGATGCTGGATGGGATGGGAACTGAGTTACTGCAGAGAATTCCTTCTTGGGTGCTGGCTGGGGAGTCTTGCCCACATGCTCAGGGTTTAGCTGATCGCCATATTTGGGGTCGGGAAGGAATTTTTCTCCAGGGCGGATTGGCAGGGGCCCTGGAGGTTTTTCGCCTTCCCCTGCAGCGTGGGGCATGGGTCGCTTGCTGGTGGATTTTCTGCAGCTTGAGGTCTTCAAACCAATTTTGAGGATTTCAATAACTCAGTCCTAGGTTAGGGGTTGTTATAAAAGTGGATGGGTAGGGTTCTGTGGCCTGCCTTGTGCAGGAGGTCAGACTAGATGATCATATTGGTCCCTTCTGACCTATGAGTTTATGAGTCTATGAATCTATTTGTAAATCCGTATTGGCAACACACACGCTCGTGTGTGTATGCATGCACGTGCATGTAGACATCCAATATAATAAACACAATATATACATTTTAGTACAAAATTGGAGCCAAGAAGATATATGTGGCTATTTGTCAAAAGAGCTTAAAGGAGTTAGTCACTCAAATCTCATGAGTTAGGTGCCCAGCTTTCCTTTTTACTCCTTTGAAAATCCCGATGACATATATCCTCTTGGCTCCATCTTTGTACCACCTTCTGCCCTGGCTTCACTGAGATGCATGGATGTAATTTGTCTTTTTAGTTTCAATCTGTTAAGAGTGGAACTGACAGACTGTAAATCTGACCAACTGAGACTTGCAGTACGAATGCCAATAATGGCAGTACTAGTGGTAGAGTAAACTTTGACTGAAACATCATTAGGCAATTGGATTCTGTATCAGTCTATACGTTCTGTCTGTATGTTTCCAGGAAGTGATGCTAGATACTTCATTAATTAAAGACATATTTTTTGATACCATTAAACCTAACTATTATACCATGCAGTTTTGTCACCATTCATATACTTTGCAATAACGGAAGATAGTCTTATTCAACAATTGATTTTACCATTATGAATTAATTTAGTTTGGAGAATGGTTGGCTTGAGTCAGCCAGGGATACACAAGGGTGTGTGACTAAAAGCTCATATAATTTGAGTCAGCATCGACTTTCATGTTTTTGTCCATGGTTTGAAAGTGTGTATGTGTGTGACTTTTTTTTTATAGCTCCATCATATGCCAGTACAATGAGAAAAATGAAAACCAGAGCTTGAATTTTATTTGGCTGCATCAGAGCCTAGACGGAGAAGTGAACACTTTTCAGCTTAGCTATCTGAGGGTTTGCATTGCTCTGTTATTGGCATCATCATGAGACAAATGGAACACAAAAATTCTCTATCCAAAAGAGTGGCACAACAGCCTTGGTGCCTCTGTCCTCCATGAAAAGAAAGGTGTGGGAGAGGAGATGTCCATTTTTTTTTTCTGAAAGAAAGAAGCGAACATATTGGATGCAAAGTGGTTGTAAGTATCTCAAGTGCTCTTATTGATGGACATTAATGACTTTCACCAAAAGATGCTGTGATATAATTACTGCACACTGTGAGGAGGATTGCAGGTTTAACTCATCAGAAGTGCGCTTGTAATGAGAGTCATTTGCATTTAACTATGCACCAATTTATCATTTCAAATAAGTTGAAGTCAGGCTATTGAGAATCTGCTTCTTAACAGGTTCATTTTGTGTATGGTGCCTGGACATGAGTAATGTTAAAGGCGCCACAAGGTGTCACAAAAATTAAGTACCTCCTCTATCAGCGCACCTTTGAATGCTATTTTTATTTGTATTCAGCAAATAACTTAGAAATTGCACTGCAGTTCCACATTATTTTATTGCAGGAGCTACTGGATTTGTGTTACATTATCATATTGCAGAATCTGGGGAAAAGGGGGATGTTTGTTTATATATCATGTGTGCACACACACACAGCAGAACATTTCATCTTGCCTTTTTCATACTGGAAGATTTGTGCTTGGTCAGTGTTAGCGATAAAGAAAATGGGCAATCTTCCTTGCTCTACGGAATACATTATAATGTGCAGCTCAAATATAATTCAGGCACTACACATGGACTGGGAGGCACCTCCCAAGGCACAGAGATCTGTTCCACTGTTGCAAGAGCATGGGAATAGATCTCAATTAATTTTTAGCCACCAATGGTGGGAGGCAGAAAAGCTCTGTCACCATTAACGGCTGAATCCTATGCAAGATTTTTATTTTTCTCCTTGAATAAATAGCAAGAGAAGGGGGGAAAACACATGCTGTCCCTGGGCATGATCCTACAGCTACTGCACAGGCAAAAAATGCCTATTTGTATTAGCAGTCTCTAGGATTGTAAATTACACAGTGCCAGCTTCTGCCACACTCGCTGAGTAGTGCCTTAACTCCAGTAGGATTACTTGAGGAGGATGACCAAAACCATGACATTCCTTCTGTGGCATTACTCCTGTTACTGGACAGGAATGATGTGCTCAGCCACGTACCAGCGTTCTCCTTGGTACAGAGTTCCCATGCACTCCCTGTGTTGCTCATTGTATGTGCCAGGCTCCACAGCTGCTCGGTGCAGGATCAAGCCCTAAAGCAAAGAGCGATCCATGAGCGGCCAAATGAGGCACGTGAAACTGAACTCAAATCCAATATACTGGAAGAAAAAACATGCTAATTCATGATGGATTATTTCTAAAATGGTGTCTAGTTTAAATATAAGTTCCTGCAAATGACTTAGGGCCATATTTCTGTCACCCTTACTCACACTGAGTAGTATCTTACTTCTCAAGTCGTCCCATTGATCTCCAACTGGCAGTATTATTTGTCTATGTCTACTTACACGTGCCTATTCATTCACACCTCTTTGCCATTTTATCTCTTAAAAAATAAGGAGGTGAGCAAGGAAGGGTCTAAAATACTCAGCTCAGAGAATTGCCCAGTGCTTAATCTATCTTATGCCCATGCAAATCTTCTGCTCGTCCTTGTTCTCCAGTACATGTTCTCCATGTTTTAAAAACTCTTGACAACTATTTTTGAAAGGTATTTTCTGTTTAAACCCTTCTTCCCTTCCCCCCCATGTCAGCCCACCTCTTCTTTTTAATGTTGCCACTTTGACTTCTGAGCATATTAGTTTGCTTTTGCTTTATTTTAATACTGTAATGTTAATTGAACACTTTGTGCATCAGACTGAGCACCTTAGTTCATATTTATACTACTGTGCTATGAAAATACTAGAGTAATGTTCTATCTAATGAGAACGACTGCTTTTAGATTCTTATTTAACTTCACATTATGGGCGAGATCCTCAGCTTGTGCAAACTGTCATAGCTCCATCAACTTAATATATTTTGTAGCCAGAAAGTAACATTATTATAATCGAGTCTGGCCTCCTGTATCACCCAGACCATAGAATTTCACCAAGCGATTCTTGTTTTAAGCTCAATAATGTGTAGTGGAATTAGAGCATATTTTTATAGAAGGACAGCCTGTCTTGCTTTTTTTAAAAAAATCTTAAGGGATGGAGAACTCCAGCCTCTTTGTAAGCTATTCCAGTGGTTAATTCACCTCATTGTAAATTTTTATATTAACAGTCTGAACTTTCTTAATTCCAACTTCCAGCCAATGGGTCTTGTTCTGCCTTTGACGCCTAGGTTAAAGAGCAGAAATCTTTTCTGCATGTAGGTACTTATAGATCACGACCAAGTCACTACTTAACCTTCATTGGAACTACCCTACATTGAAGTGTATCTTTCCTCTAGCCAGAGTGAAATTCACCCTGGTCTGAGGTCCAGCCCAAGGCTTATGCACTTAATTCCCATTTAAGATCTACTTTGAAGGCTGAACAGAGACTCAAATGGTGACTTGACTCCTCCCGCTGGCACTCTGCACAGGGAAAAACATCGCTAGGTCTTATTGGTTTCACGGCGTTGGGTACTACTCTCTGTAAATGAGGATGATAGAACTGGGACCTTTACCTTTTTTACTGACCCATTTAAACATGACATTCTGCTGAGATATAGGTAAATAATCTGTTCCAAGTGTGTGTGACAGCCGATTTAAATCCCAAAATCATACTCTGATTAGCTGGCTTAGTTTAGATCTACGTTCATTTTGAAAGGACAGCATTACAGAAATGGCTATTGCATTTTATATTTTCAATCCATCTCTTGTGAGTCTCACTGGGGAAAAACAGCATGGGGGAAAAACAAATACTGGAAGTGGGCCCAGGGCAAGCAGTTAGAGGAAGGATGGTGCTGAAGGAGACAGGGCTAATAGTAAAAGGATTGTTTTCCCTATGTATTATTAGAAGGGGCAGGATTATTGGCTGGAGTAAAAAGACACCCAGGGACAGAACTGATAGATAGAAGCTGGAGGAAACTCACATCAACAAGGAAGCTTGAGGATTCCCAAAGCAGCAGGCTTGTGGCAGAGGTAGCATTTTTCGTAGGATGCTAGAGGGAACCAAAAGCCTGATTGCTTGGAGGATCTCAGTATAGGAGACAAGCGATAAAGAGTCTGAGGATCAAGGAGTGACATTAGTCCCCTTGTCTCAAGCTTTTAAAGAATCTTCTTTATATTGGCCATGGGCATGCATATTGTAGCTGCATTATTGAAGCTCTCTTTAACTACAGGCTAGATATTCTGGTTCCATTAACCATGTCCTCTTGATTGCGAGCTACTCTTTAGGCTTTCATTATAATCCTTTTTTGGTGTTTCAATTTTCCATCAAATCTAAAATATGTAGGGACATATTCTGCTCTCAACTGCCTAAGTGTAAATCTAGAGTAATGCCACTGATTTAAATGGAGTCAGTCCATAGTTACCAGATTGCACATAGAGTAGAACATCTGTCCAGATTAATTAACACAAAGAGAATGGACTAGACCTTTTCCTGGGGGAACCTCATTGAAGTCCAAGGGAGAAAACCAGGAATTAATTTTGTCTAAGGTCCATACTTCCAAAACAAATGGAAGCTGTATAAACCCCAAGCCAAAGCCTCTTGAGGTCAGTGGAAAGACTCATTAACTTTGCAGGGCTTTGTATCTGGCCGATAGTGAATTCAGGACATACATTTAAGGAGTCAGTTAAAAATGACAGTAACAATGAAGTTGTAAATCTATCTTCTACCCAAATAAATTAGGGCCTAAATGTTGCTCTTACCCTCTTAATCCATATTGCAAAGTACTGGTATAGTGTTAGTCGAATGGTGTTTCCCAGAAGCCCAGGGAGCCTCATGCAGATAGAAGAAATTATATGTGGCACAGACAACTGGTCCTTCAAAAAGAGGAATATTATCGGCTCCCAGATAATGAGTTAGTTCCACACTTGCAAGCTAGGTAGATATCCTCTTCTGCTACTGTGTGAGTGTACTGGGGGGAGGAAGAAGAGGATTCTTCTATCTTTCCCCACCAAATGACCTGAGCATCCCTGCTTTGGTACAAGATCTACCATTAGGTAAGGTGTTTGTGTGTATCGATGGCCAGCTCCATTTTGCTCTGTGAAGAACCAGAGCTGGCCAACGCACACGTTCTCATTTTGAGCAGCAGCATACAACAGGTAATGCCACAATCCAAGACTCAGAATTTGCCTCCCTGGCCAATCTGATGGTGTCACTGTGAAACAGTTATGCACCTATACTCTGAACATAAAGATCTTCAAATCCTGCATGTATAAAAGACTAGAACTCAGCAAGATATATTAAAAGTGGGCCGGCGCTACTGTCTGTTGTTAAGGTTGCGCAACACCTCTCGTTATAAGAACCTGTTTTCAATTGCTTATCACTTTTGCCAAACTACCATTTGGGTAGAAATTTTCCGTGCAGGGTCACTTTTTCTCACGCTGGATGTTTTGGGAGGATTTCAATCAAAACAGTTCAGTTGTTTTCTGGGAATGAGATGAGGGGGAAAATACATTGGTTTGTATATGTTAAAAAATTGGGGCAACTTTCCCCTCAAGAAGCTTTAGTGCTCCCATACTTTGATCCAGGGAGTATAAATTGAGCAGGAGGGATGTGCTTTTGTATCAGGGATGTGCCTTTGGCTGTCTTCATGAAAATCTACCCAAATTTGGCCAAATGAGCTTTTGAAAAATGAGTTTGCACCTGCTCAGTTGAGACTTAGATCATGCTGCTAAATTCCCTTAAGATTCTGTCGGCACTGAGCATCCTTTTCTTGCAATTACCACTCTGGATTGCTGTGCACTATGCTGGGTCTAGGCACCTGAATTGAGAGCAGGGACCATTTCTCCCCTGTGCTGTCAGGGACTCTCCTGCCAGATGTAGGCAGCATAGCGGAGGAAGCTGCCCAGTGTGTATACAGAGGCAACAAAAGCCAGACCTGAGGAAGAGAGGAGGGAGGAGACTGGGGCAAGGAGCTTGGGGGAGACTGGGACTTGGAGGCTACCAGGTGGAGCGGGGAGAGAAACTGGGTCTGGAAGTTGTGGGTGTAGGGGGAGATAACTGGTAATGGGAGCCAGGGGGTGGAGATTGGGACTGAGAGTGAAAAGGGATTGGGGTGGGGAACTTGGGAGCACTTTCTGACTTCTGACTGCTTGATTTTGTAACCTTAATGTTTTTTAGCAGAGTGGTTTGGGTGTAATTCACTCACCCCCGAGCAAGGTCTAAAGCTCAACATGAGAGCATGTCTCTGTCTGTAATGTGATAACTTTGGAACATTGCATCTTATCAATTCCAAAGTTTCAGGGAACGTTCCAGTCATTAAAGGGCACAACCCTCTTGATTTTGGTGAAAATCAGAACCCCAGAAAAGTCTGAATCACAGGAAAATTTAGGGTCCCCAGATTGCCTGGTACAACAGGCGGAGGAATCTCTCAGCCATTTTTGCTGATGGCTATTCATAACAGAGGTCGCAGTTTAACTTGCTGTTTAGGAAAACTTGGCTGCAGCCTGCACTGTGTCTACACTGCAATTAAAAACAGGCAACTGGCCCATGCCAGATGACTTGGGCTCTCAGGGCTCGGGCTAAAGGGCTGTTTAATTGTGATGTAGCCATTTGGCTCTGGGACCCTCCCACTTTGCAGGGCCCTAGAGCCTAAACTCCTGCCCAAGCCTGAATGTGGGTGATGGAGAACAGGAGTGCACAAAACGCCCTTGGCATGTTGGGATGGGAAGAAGGGAATGGAGTGCTGTGATGGAGTATATACCCCTCATACTGGGATGAAAGGCAGTAAGGAGCAGTTCTTGGCCCAGGGGGCCCCACTCCACCAGCAGAGCTTGCTCCAGCAGGAGGAGGAGTTTAAAAGAGCCAGGCAGCTCAGAAGGTAGTGGCAGAAGCTACAAAGTTGCTAAACTTTAATATATGAACTAAAGACTCTTTCCAAAGCTACCTGGAGGAAACTTGGATGGAACGTTTTTCCAACTGTAAATTCAATATTTATCAGGCAGCCTTCTAGCTCTCTACTAGGAAAAGCCCTTTGGACACTTCTCAGAAATACCAGATTTAACAGTGATTTATCTCAGCTGAGTGGTTTCTGTAAAATAAATCTAGGCACGATCTTCATTGCTCATTAATAGTATTACAGATTCCTCTCATGAAAGTGTTTCAGTCTGTAGTCCTTTCACTCTTCAGCTTTGTGATATAGATTGAAAATGCCATGACTGGGATGAGGGCAGTCATGCTTAGTGGTCAGAGCAGTAGTCTGGCTTCAGGCTGAGTCATGTACAGAGTCCAAGATTGGCCGGAGGGTGAACCAAGAGTCAGGTACTGGGAGGCAGGCAGGATCAGGCTACCAGAAGATCAGGGTTGGGTACCACATTATGGACAGCAATCGAATAGCAAAGCTGAGGAGAAACCAGGTTCAGAGTCTATTAACAGCAGGGTCAGGAGCAGAGGTGGGGAATCAGTCTGGGTTGTGGCTCAGACAAGGCATCCTGGTTTATATACTGGTATTGGCTGGGTGGTACTTCCTGTGAGGCTGGGCTTGGCAGGGTCCTCCCAGGGAGCTCAGCCTGAGGCCCCTGAGGCAATTCAGAGGTGTTAGCATCCTAGGCCCTCATGGTTCCTTTCCTACAGGTTCTAACGAACTTTTAATGTCTGCTGAAAGTAACGCCAAAGGAGCACAAACCTGTGGGCATTTTTTGAACATAAAAAGGAGTTCTTAAGTCCTGAGGCTGGAATCAAAGTGGTCTCTTCTGCGTCTTTGCAAAAAACTAGCAACAGCTCACCAATAGTAGACATTCCTGGTAATGTTCCTTTGAGAGGTACTCCAGTAGTAAACTCTCTCTGTGAAATACTATGCAGCAAAAGAGGATGGGTTTAAGGTTTAAATCTTGTATATCCTCCATTTTGTACTTGTGAAATGTAGACAAAGTTAACTGATGCATTTCCATTGGTTTTAATGGATTTATGCCACAGATCTGACCCCTTGTCATTTCTTCATGTTTGCATTTTTTCCACCTCCAAGTGTTATTTATTATGGGCTGGATTCTACTCTCATCTACACTAGGATAAATTCAGAGGAATTATGTTGCATTCAGTTGAGTTACTCCAGACTGATGCTCTTATAGTTGAGAACTGAGTTTGCCCACGTATATTTTAGATTCAATTAAAAGTTTGAACACAGAAAAGATATCTGTATTTCATTATGAGTGGTTTATTTTTTAAAAATTGCCTAACAATCTCCATTAAAGGATTCCTGTGCCCTTTTTCCCTCAAGGAGCTCTTTCATTGTTTGCAGAAGGGAGAAAGCCCTTGGGCTAGAATAGCATTTCCCAAACTTTTTTGGCCATGGAACACTTTTTAGCCTATTACGGAACACTTACAATATTATTTTGTAGTTGTTTGGTTTTCTGGTAAAAAATGCGTTATTTATGCTCAAATATATTTTATTTTATAAAACAAAGCAAAAATACAAATTTAAAATAACTTGAACTAACAATTTCTAACTGGAAAGCGCGTATAAAGTAGAACAGAAATCAAGTGGAAGAGTTTTTCACGGAACACCTGTTCACATCGTGCACAGTTCGGGAAACGCTGGGATAGAGAAGTGCCTTTTCTTCCATGAAATTCCCTCCAGGCTTAGCTGGGTTATAAACTGTTTAGTCACCTTTTCCCTTCTGTTGCTTGCATTGCTCAGGAAGATTTTGGCAGCCTGTCAAAGTAATACGTGAAACACAAACATTTTAAAGAACCAGATCTATGGTACCACCAAAGCAGCAACAGCAGCATACACTGTACTGGGGCCTGCATGAGTGGCTGGAGCAACAGGGGTAGAGGGCAGATAGTCAGGCCAGTTTCCCCAACAAACAGCCACCTCCCTGCCCCCAATTCAGCACATAGCCCCAGCATCCCATCCCCATCACCTTGTCCTCCTACCAGCTAACATACTTAATCCTGTTTCTTGAGTGGTAGGTGTCTGTACTGCATTACTGAAGGCTCAGGGTTCAAACCCTGCTGTGGATTTTGTTACAGTTCAACATAACAGAATTTGTACGGACCTGTTTCTTCAACCTAGGAAATTATATACAAAAATCGATGCTGAAGGAAGGTGGTTAGATTGCAAAGGTAAGCATATGAAAGTTAGGAAATGGCAGCTTTATGGCTTTCTGTGCAACTCCCTTTGCTTCTCTCAGTACACAGGATGGATGGATGCACAAGGTGACAGAATGAAGGTTACACAGGCAATGTAAATATGGCACTTGCTAGCTTTTGAGCACTTGACTTTGCAATCTAAACACCTTGCTTTGAACTTAGGAAATAAGTGCCCAGTAACCGGGAGATGTGGTTCATACATGCGCTAGTTCTGTTTGAGCTAGCATGCTAATATAGCAACATGGCTGTGGCCACGCTGCTAATTTTAAGTTCTAGCTCAAGCAGAGCTGTGATGTGTATGTCTACCCATGCAGGGTATTATACTTCCCAGTGGTTGTGTAGACATAGTATTCTATGGGTAGGCTATGTACAGTCAATGACTTCAGATAGAACTGAAGATAATCCAATGACTATTATATGTAAGCAGAGTCAGGATAAGCTCTACACTGACATCTGGTGGAAAGAATTTCAGAGAGTGTATTTGCATAGGCACGCCTACCCTATCCCAGACTCCCAAGCTGTGGGACTGCTTGGTGACAAATTGCTCACCCTCAGTTGGGCGGTACTGGCTAGACATGGGACATGGGTTCCAAAACCCAGAGTATTGAGAGAGGCTGGGGACAGGTATTTGTGCCTGGTGGTGCAGTCTCCTTGTGGAGCCAGAAGCACCAGTTGCACCCCCTCCTCTCTCCACTGTGGAATGTCAGAGATGATTTTTTTATTCCCTCAATAATTTAAATACAGGTTACTGAGCTGAAATCACTTTGGGCTAATGGTGCACTAGCACTGGGGCTCCCCTACTATGAGCTGGAATCACTAAGAGCTGAAAATCACTAAAAAGCTAAAATCACTGAGCTGAGAGCACTGAGTATGGTGCTAACTAGTGGGGAGCCCAAAGCTATACTGTGGAACAGAGCTGCTGGCGGAGTGGAGCAGTTTGTGGGGACGGCTGGAGCGGATCACGGGACAGCTGGTGGCAGCAGAGTGGCTGACAAAGCGGAGTAGCTGTGGGACGGGTGGAGCGGCCCACAGAGCGAGCGGAGCCGAGCAGTTTGCAGAGAGAACCGGAGCAGCTCATGGAGCAGAGCAGCTGGTGGAGCGGAGCAGTTTCTGAGGACGGCTGAAGGAGCAGCGTGCAGCGGCTGGTAAAGCAGAGCAGTTCGTGGAGAAGGCGGAAGCAGAACCCACGGAGAGGCAGGGCAGTTGGCCCAGGACCACGTAAGGTGCCCCTTTCTATCCAGGCTGGGGGGAGGGACCTCTACAGATAAACTCTAGAACTCTGGGGTGGCATTGACCAGAGACTTTTGGGTTGTTGGACTTTGGGGTGATTGGACTTAAAACCCTAAGGGGAAAAAGGACAGTGCCAAAAGTATTTGGAGGTGGGTTTTTGTTTATGGTTTGTGTTATAACCCTGTTTGTGGTGTTTCTCCAATGGGATGCCACATTAATTCCTTCCTTTATTAAAAAGATTTTGCTACACTCAGACTCCGTGCTTGCGAGAGGGGAAGTATTGCCTCCTAGAGGCGCCCAGGGGGGTGTGGTATGTGAGTGTCCCAGGTCACTGGGTGGGGGCTCGAGCCGGTTATGCATTGTGTTACTGAAACGGAACCCCTGGATACTGAACCCGGCCCTTGTTGCTGCCAACTCAGAGGGGCAGAAGGGTTACATATACATTTCATATACTCTGTGCACCTAATTTTCATTTACAGAAAGACTGCTATACTTCGCTCTGGCAATGCAAAGGGATCTTAGCATAACAGAGACTCAGGCTCTGCATATTCCATGGAACGATGCCAGTCAACACCTATTGCAAGCATCCGATGAAGTGGGCTGTAGCCCATGAAAGCTTATGCTCAAATAAATTTGTTAGTCTCTAAGGTGCCACAAGTACTCTTGTTCTCTTAACACCAATTGAGAATCTGGTCCTGTATTTCTTAGTTGTCGGTTTCTACTTTCTACTATTTCTAGAGATTCCCTTTTAAGATAACCATAGGAAAGTGTTTGGGGGCGAGTGTAAAGAAAATGCATATTATCGATTGTTGCAGCCCTGCAATTTAGACTGAACACAAAAGACCAACATGCCGCTTCTTGTAGCATAGAATCGTTTATGCTAAATTTAAGCCCACAGTGAATGCCAATGGCCAATTTATAGCATACTTGACAATGGGTTTAGAATGGAAATGATGACACCTCCTAACTGCGGTGAGGCTATTGGTGCCAGTGTAATTTATGTGGAATGTTGAAGCTAAACAAAAAGAATGAGCAATAATTGATAAAGGAATGTCCCTTTTAATCAGCTTTGCTCTGGATTAACAAAACACAGTACATTTTCACCAGTACTAACATGTACCTTTTTATTGTTTAAGTCAATTAGTGCTATTGAGATCAATGGCAATATCAGACAAAGAAGTTGTTGGTGTCACTAGGTAGAAATCTTCTTGCTTGAGGCCTGTGTGAACCAAAGTACCTCCATGTTAATAGCCTTTGTTTTAGCCTCACTAAACTTTTGTAACCTTCAGTACTAATGTGCTGACTGTAACCACCTGTGTTATGAGCTGACTGCTAGACAATAAGGCCGTAGTTAGCAGGGCCAGTTAATACTGGATACTGCTAATACTAGATAAGATAGATGAAAAGCAGATGTTATGGCCAAGGCCATGTGCATGAGGAAGTAGCCCACACAGTGGGAAAGTACAGAAAGAAAGATACGGGGGGGGGGAGTATAAATACTAGTGCCCCACCTGCGTGCGGTGTGCAGGATTTGAGATTATTTCTCCCTCGTACCTTATTTGAGCTCAAATAAACTTGTGTTTTGCTTCTCCACCCTGGTGTGTTCATTGGCGCTACGCAGTCTGGGCAACGGACCCCACTGTTGCTTGCCTCGGGCACCCTGTGCCGGCAACAAAGTTAATCAGAAATTGATGTACTAATAGATGGCTTTGTGACAGATCATAATGTCGATAGATAGGTTCATTGCTGCATACAAAGAGGAGCTCAGAGTAACAAATGTGCTGGGATTTCTGTGCCTGAGTATAGCTGCTGAGAGCTGAGCTCGATAGATAGATTCAATTACTAAGAAGGCTGCTGTGCAGCAGGAGAGCTGAAACATTCTTTTAAAGTCTTTCTTTTTAAAAAACCATAAACTTTTCAGCAGAGTGGGATAGATAAGTGATGTCAGAAAACGCTTGTTCTGTGTAAGAGCCAGGCGTTTTCAATGTGACCAGAATATTCTTGCTTGCGCTATATGTAAAGATTAAATCAATTAATATTTAACTAATTCCTTCAAGCTCATATTTTTTCCTTGGCATTTTAAAAGCTGGGGGAAGGAAGCTCTGAGGTTGTTGTTTTTTTTTAAATTGCCTGCACTACTGGTGGAGGCTTATATTAAATTTACTGCAGTACTTAGGGTATTTTTGTGATGTATATTTGTTATGTCAAGTATGCTTAAAGCAGATGGGTGGGCAGGTGCCCTTCTTAGCACATGCATACATCTAAATAAATAAAAATAAGTAGTGAAAGAAGAGGAGGAAATGGCAGATTTTAATTTGGTGTGTTCCCACCCCCAGGGCCTTAAAATTTCCATAAAAATGGAATCTCTCAAAACTACTTTAAAAAGGAAAATGTTAACAAAAATTGCAGATGGTCATGATTTTCTTGCCAGTGCCTCCAGTATGTCACATGGCTTCCAGCTTTGCTCATATACTGACTTGGAAAAAGCTATTTTCACCTGGAGAAACTGCAAAACCATACTGGCAAAATATCAAAGATCAGACTTATTATAGATACCCAGTATTCTTCCATATGGAGAGTTACTACTGGTTCCAGTCTGATTTTAAATATAGGGAACATCTCTGAAATCCATAGTCTTTCAAAATGGAAGACACTTTTAAGATAGCAATTCTATTTTTAAAATATTTGTACATATGGCTACAGAGCTAGCAACACCTCTTGCCCCTTTCTGGTCTCTCTAAATGCACCCACCTCAGTATTAGGTTTTTAGCCTCACAGTAGAATCATGTGAATCAACTGCTCCTAGGCCGTGTCTACACTCCGGGCACTGCAGCAGTCCTGCTACAGCTCTGCAGCTAGGGTTGCCAACTTTGTAGTATTTAAAAATCAGACACTCCAGCAGGAGGGCTGGAACTTCCTGTTTGCTCCTCTCCCCTCCTTTTCTGCCTGGGTCAGGAGGGATTTGCCTGTGGAGTAAGGGCAGGGAGCAGCAGATGCCTGAAGCAGCCCTGAGTAGTGCCTCCTTCACCTACAGTAACCGGACTTTGGGTGTCCAATCAGTAGATCTGACTGGATACTGTCAGGTCCCCTGTTCAACCAGAGTTTCTGGTGGAAAACCAGACACCTGACCGTGTGGTCTTCATCTATACCGCTGTTCATCTGTACTGTTCTGTCACTGTTGTTAATCCACCTTTCCAAGCAGCGGTAGCTAAATCAATGGAATAAATGGAAGATACTATACAGAGTTGTACTGTAATAACTGCATCTCAATTGATTTTTTTTTCTGCCCTCCTGAGTCATATGCAGGCATATCCCAACTTCAGTATTGCTCTTGCCGCATTTGTAACAGGCTGGATTCTCAGCTGGAGTAAATCAATGTAGCTACATTGAAGTCAACGGAGCTACACCAATTTCTACCAGTTGTGGAATGGTCCATCATCTTTAATATCAGCATCTGCAGTTCACACAGGAACCCCATTATTCCCAGAGGATTAATTATTGCTGGATTAACAGTAGTTTTAGATCAATAGTAAACTTTTTTATGCTAACAACATTATTCTTTCTTAGTGCTTGAATATATATGTATATTAAATCCATTTTTAAAATGAATTAAATTATATCATTAATATATTCATATGTGCAATCTACTTGAAATTATTAAGAAAATGTACTGCATGAGGCATACATATTCTGTGAGAAAACTTTCTCTTTCAAGGTAAAAGTCAGCTGGCAGCAGTTCGTTACTGGTAAACTCCACACTGAACAAGAACATCCATGCTTCACACAGAACATTTTAATAATGATTACTGCATTTATTTAGGGCTTGATTGTTCACCCATTAAATATTACCATTGTTTCCAACGGCTGCACATTCAAGCCCTTATAAAGCACTAAAATTCATTTGGCACTTTACAAAGATATATGAAGTTGAAGGATATACACATATCCTCAGCAGGTGTATATTGAGGTAGCTTCACTCAGATCAATAGAGCTACATGGATTTATATGTATTGAGCATCTGGCTCAAGATGCTTTCCCTTAGAGATTACGATCTAGAGATGCAACTACAAAGCACATGCTTAACTTTCCTCACATGAGTAGTGGGACTACTCATATGAATAAAATTATACCAGTTGCTAATTTTTGTGCGCACAAGATCTGGTTCTAAACAGACACCCTTCTTGTTGCTTTGTTTTTTTTCATCCAAGGACAGAAGAACAAAGTGTCTGGCAAACACTTCCTTAGTTCTAAAGGCTCTTTTTTGGTTATTCACTTTTATTTTTAATGTTTGTCATGGTATAATTCCCCACTCTGAACCTTAGCGTCCAAAAGATGGGGTACCAGCATGAATTCCTCTAAGCTCAATTACCAGCTTAGAACCTGTAGTGCTGCCACCAACCAGGAATTCCAGTGCCTGGTACACTCTGGTCCCCCCAAAACCTTGCCCGGGGACCCCCAAGACCCAGTCCCTCTGGATCTTAACACAAGGAAAGTAAACCCTTTCCCTCACCGTTGCCTCTCCCAGGCTTCCCCTCCCTGGGTTACCCTGGAAGATCACTGTGATTCAAACTCCTTGAATCTTAAAACAGACAGGTAAATTCACCTTCCCCCCTCCTTCTCTCTCCCCCTCCCAGACTCTCCCTGAGAGAGAAAGTAATCCTAACACAGAGAGAAATTAACCTTTCTCTCCACCTTCCCTCCTTTCTCCCCACCAATTCCCTAGTGAATCCAGACCCAGTCCCCTGGAGTCTCCCCAGAATAAAAAAAAATCAGGTTCTTAAACAAGAAAAGCTTTTAATTAAAGAAAGAAAAACAGTAAAAATTATCTTTGTAAATTTAAGATGGAATATGTGAAAGGGTCTTTCAGTTATAGACACTGGGCATACCCTCCCAGCCTAAGTATACAAGTACAAATTAAAATCCTTCCAGCCAAATACACATTTGCAAATAAAGAAAACAAACAGAAGCCTAACTCACCTTCTCTACCTAGTACTCACTATGCTGGACATATAAGAGACTGTATCAGAGAGATTGGAGAGAAACCTGGTTGCACGTCTGGTTACTCTCAGAACCCAGAGAGAACAACAACCAAACACTAACAGCACACACACAAACTTCCCTCCCTCAAGATTTGAAAATATCCTGTCCCCTGATTGGTCCTCTGGTCAGGTGACAGCCAGGCTCACTGAACTTGTTAACCCTTTCCAGACAAAAGAGATATGAAGTACTTCTGTTCTATTAACTCTTACTTATCTGTTTATGACAATGTTTCTCAAGAAAAGCCAGTCTATTGGAAGTTACCACTGATGAGTGGCTGAAAACTCACATCACTTTACAGCCTCTACTGTAATGCTGAGAAGACAACATGAAGAACTTCCTGCCAGCTCATAGATTTGAAAGACACAGAGAATGAGGCTGGTCAGGACCTATCTTTTATACAAGGGAGGAAGCGATTGGAGAAGAATACAAGATGGTTTGAAAATGGACTATTAACACACTGGGAAAAGATCCACATTAACTGGGATGAGGCATGAATAACAATGAGCATCTGGTCAAAATGGTGCCACCCAGTTAGATAAACAGCCATGATAAGAAAACAGTGCAGATGGATATTACAGATTTTGAGAATAGAACAGAACCAGGTCTAAGATGCCATGATGGAGATAACAGCAAATTCTCAGACAGTATGTCGAGTGACTCTAATAAGTGGTAGAAATGCTATATTTCCTAGAATGACCATTTGCTGATAGTACAGTATTTTTATCTTGAAAGGAACGCTGCTATAAGCCATATTCTCCTCTCAGTGTAAGTATATCAAGGTTCCATTTACCCTACTGGCTGTTTAGCTGAGTACATACAGAAGAGAATAAAGCCTTCCATTTTGACTCCTGTGAGATAGAAGAAATGGAAGACACTGATTTTCCTATTACAATCATGTGAAACTTGTCATTTCTGGCTTGTATCTTGGGGTTTGTGGGTTCTTGGGTTTTTCTTTACCTTAGTTCACATCCCATGAGTTTTTGGGTTTATTTAAACTCCATTCTCAAGGGGAAACTGTCGGTCCCCGTGAAGTTTTCACTTCATTTTGCTTCACAGTTATAAAGTGGCTTAGGTTCTCCTCTGATTAGTTCCACCATCATTTGAAAGCTTTATAGATATTATTAAAACTTTCAGTAAAGATGGGCTGAGTCTCAAGTTTCTAGTGAATCCATAATATTTCCCCTAATCCTCCTAATTTGCAAACATTTCCCATACACATTATTGATCAGAATTTTTAAATTTTTTGGAAGACTTCCATTTCTCCAAATCATCATGACTGTAAACACTAACATATTTCACTTTCCAAAACCATTATGAATATTTCTACTGTATCTTAGGAAAATATATAGTCACTGTATATGAGACTTTTCAATAACTTTTCACAGAGCCGTAATGAGTTACTCAATAGTACAGTATCATCCTCCTTTTTACAATTAGATTTTGCTTAACCGTTCCTCCATGGTATGGAGTTCTATGCACATGGAAGAAATCTTGTTGTTGGCTTACCAAACACTAAAGCTATTGCAAGAACCTGTATTGCCAGAGTGCATTTATAACCACATGATGCTATAAGAAAGGAAAATGGCTCAATGAAGATAAAACAACTTGCCAAAACACTCAAAGGTCATTGTGAAGAGGGATCTCTATTCTCCCTGACCGCACATGCAATGTATTTTTATTAGCATCTAATCTTCATCATTCTTCTAGTTAGCGCTTATAGGAAAACTACTGAACAAGACAATGTTTATGTACTTATGAAAGATTGCTCAACCTTAACATGTCAATGTATTCAGGGGGTTAGGTGAATAAAAGAAACATAACAAATCTGCCTAATGTGTAGAGAGAGGTTTTTGATCCAAGTTAGATGCATTCTGGCTGATGGAGCTACAGTAGAAGTTGCCATTTAATTTAAGATTCAGGGTTTCTAAGATTACAGGTGAAAACAGAAAATGAAAAAGCCATTTTAATTTTAACCATGCCACTTGCATCTGTGGTGCTACTTACCATAAGCTATCATTCATTGTTATTTATTTTATTTTTTATATGAAAAGGTGATTTCTCCTGCATAGCGCAGCTCATATATTTTGCAGATCGAGCATTACAAATACTCAGATGTAGATGCAGACTATGAGTTGTATCAATAATTCAGTATCAGAGGGGTAGCCATGTTAGTCTGGATCTGTAAAAGCAGCAAAGAGTCCTGTGGCACCTTATAGACTAACAGACGTATTGGAGCATGAGCTTTCGTGGGTGAATACCCACTTCGTCGGATGCATGCACAAGACTCTTTGCTGCTTTTAATAATTCAGTACTTGAAACTCGGTGATCTGTTATAACCCCATACAACACTAAAGGGAGATTTTTCAAAGAAACAGGACGGGGTGTTAAATTTCCATTGAAAGTGAAATGAGATTTGGATGCCCAACTGCTTGTTAACTCCTTGAAAATCTCGCCTTCAGATAATTGATAAAGGATACTGAAATGTTGTAAAGGCCCAGTTCTTATGGGCATCCTACTCTGTACTGGTCTAATCCAAAGCCCATTGTCATGAATGGAAAGATGCCTACTATCTTTAACATGCTTAAATTTAGCTTAGTCACCGTATGGCCTTATCTGACTGTCCACCATGTTTATAGCTTAAGTATTTCTGTGTGTGAAATTACACTTGAAAGACTCTCTGCTATAGTTTGGCAAATCGCACGCTGCAAAATACAACAAACCAAATTTAAGTCTAGCGGTGAAACACAAAGATTTAATTTTCTTTAATGTGAATTGCAACTGCCTAAACTAATGGTGAATCTGCTTCAGCGTCTTTCAAACTAAGTATACAAATCCAATGAAAATAGCAGCAGTGCCTAATTCCATCTATACTTGTGAGACTTTAAAATAAGAGTTGAAGAAATTTTGAAATTCAGAAATTACCAATAACATTTTTAAATGCAAGGGATATACACTGACAATATTCAACATGCTGTAGGGCTAACAATTTTTTTATTTTTCAAAAATTTTCTGTAATGTTTAATTTCAAAAATTTAAAAAGGCAATTTAAAATAATTGCGTAATTTCCTACTTCTTATTCTCAACCAGCTCTGGTAGATGCATATATAATCATTTTTGTATCTGTTATTGTGCATTGTCATATAATGCATTTACAATCCATTTTCCTAATGGGTTTACACTGGAGACAAAAATAAAACCCTAATCAAGGTCATGTGAATAATCTTTACTTATATGTGTAAGGGCTGCAGAACAGGAGCTGCTTATGATACTTTTACAAATGCCATTACAAATGCCCACCCTTCCCAACAGAAACCAAATTTCATCTATAATTTCCATGGGATGTTGTCTAGCTACAAACATTGCAGTCTCCTGTAGTGGTGTGTTTATCTTACCCCAGCCTTGAAAGAGTGAAGGGGGCTAATTAACTCGATAGCCAAACCTGAGGGGAATTAGACTGGATAATCAGCTCCTGATTTGGAATAGAGCCCAGCTGAGAATTAACAGGTAGAGCTATGATAGAGCCAGGAAGCTAGCAGCAGAAAGGGGCTGAAAAGGGACCCTGGCAGCTCTGGTCAGCACTGTTGACTGGACCTTTAAATGTCTGGTCTGTGGCGCAATGGGACTAACACAGACTCCCTGCCTGCCCTGGCTTTCTCCCAGAAGAAGCGACATGTCCCTGCAGTTTTGGGAAACGCAGCCCAATGGGAGCTGCGGGGCAGTGCCTGTGGGTGAGGGCAGTGCATGGAGCCTCCCTGGCCTTCCCTCTGCTTAGGAGCCCCCCCAGGGACATGTGGCCACTTCTGGGAACCACCTCAGGTAAGCACCACCTGTAGCCCGCCCTGCACCCTGAACCCCCTCCTGCACCCCAACATCCTCCTGGAGCCTGGACTCCCTCCTGCATCCCAACCATTTGCCCCAGCTCTGAGTCCACTCCTGCACTCTGAACCCCTTGGCCCCAGCCCAGAGCCCCTCCCCCAAATCCCAACCTCCTGTCCCAGCCCAGAGCCCCCTCCTGCATTCTGAACCTCTCAATTTTGGCCCCACCCTGGAACCTGCACCCCCAGCCCAGAGCCCTCACCCCATCCCACATCCAAACCCATTGCCTCAGCCTGAATCCCCCTCCCACACTCTGAACTCCTAATTTCTGGCCTCATCCCAGAGCCCACACCCCCAGCTCGAGCCTGCACCCCCATCCTGCAACCCAACCCCCTGAGCCAGCCTGGTAAAAAACGAGTGAGTGAGGGTGAGGAGAGCGAGTGACAGAGGGAGGGGGCTTGGAGTGATTGGGGGTGGGGCCTCAGAGGAGGGGTGGGGCAGGGGACTGGGCAAGGGTGTTCGGTTTTGTGTGAGTAGAGAGTTGGCAACCCTAGTCCATGGGCTGGAATCTCAAGTAGTGGGTGGGCCTGGATTCCCCTACCAGCCACTGGGGAAGTGGCACAGTCAGGGAAATGGATCTGGAGACTGCGCTGGATGGTTTGTCCTGGGGGACTTACGTACCCTGGAAGGGGAGGGCTGTAGTAACCTAGTTGGATGGCCAAGTGACAAAGAGAGAGCACCCTGAGCTGCAGAGAGATGGCAAGGTGCATGCATGAGCAGCAGAAGGGGGTACCTGATGTGAGTGTAGCTAGTTCTGAGAGCAGCCAGGAGGAGGTGCCCCTAGGGGTGAGTGTATCCTGTGATCACTCCATGTTAAATAGAGGGCTAAAGGAGAAAAAAAAAGTGCCCTATCATAGATTTTGTTTTCTTGTGCTTGTAGTCAGGCCTTATGTTGTCACTGAGACCACTTGATTCTTGTTGAATTTTTTTTTAATCTAAAAAAGATAAGGGAAAGGCGATGTTTTAACATGTAGGTTGAGAAAGAAAGATCTGCCTGGCTGCTCTTCCGTGGAATTGTATGTTGACATGGAGAAAATTTCCTTTGGAGATCAACCTCAATCCTCCAGCTGTCCAAATAGTAAAGATCACATAGTGTAAAAAAGATATACAGCTTCTCTCCATGGTGCTGGTGATTCATGTCAGATGTCACTTTTCCTTTGAGGAAGCACTAAACAAATACCCTAGGATGGTGCTAGGAGCGGAAGCTTTAGATATGCTAACATTTGACTGAGATGTACAACTAGACTTCTGACCACTTGTGTTACTTCAAGGTTCCATAGTATTTTTCACAAGAAAGAGATTTTAATCCCAGTGTCCTGACCAAATTCAATAGGTAGCTAATTTCTGCCTCTCTGAAACTTTCCTTAGAGTTTTATTTTGATGTGATCTTCCATTGTCTCTCCTAAACTGCTGAATAGTGTAATCTGACACTATGCTTTAGATTCTCCCTGGAGATGGCTTTACTTCAATGGTGGATGAAGTGTTTTCTGCATGAAACCAGTAAACTCTCAAAAAAGCTTTCAGGAAAGAAGACCCCACATAAAGTATTATTCGCTGGCTATCATTGTCATGGTACCAGCAGTATGCTTTCTTCATCCTCTTTTAGCATCAGTAGCCTCAGAGGATTAGTCTTTCAGTTTAGGATGTTTGCTGTCATGCAGCCATTAACTCAGTTATGTAGGACATTAAACTATCCTGCAATATATGGTACGCTCATGTTCAAACAAGCCTCATATTTAATTGAACTAGAGGCTGATATGTTTTATTATTGCACATGCAGATAAGCTTTCTTTGTCCTTCGTATCCTATTACTGGCTTGGTTTGACTTGAACAATCTAAACTTGTGAGAATGAACATTGAGAATTTGGAAAATATATATTCTAACTAGAAATCTCTATATTCATTCATGTGATATAGACTTGATACAGTTTGTGGGTTACCCAAGGAGGACAATTTTCATTTTAACTGGGAAGAACTCTATGCAATAAACATCAAGAGTACAGTTGTACAAAATAGATATATGGCTTTAAAATATTTAGTTTGAAAATGACCTTGCTAAATCTTGCTAAAAAGTTATATTTCATAGTGCAGTGATAAAATGCCATTGTCCTGGAGGTTTTTGTATATAAACGACTTTTTTTTTCATTTGAGGAAAATACAATGCAAGTTCTATTCATATTACAAAATGAAAATATAAAACAATGTGTCAGGAATTCACTTCTGGTAAAAGGTTTCTTGCAATTCATAGGTCAGTGTCATCTGTAAAGATTCAGCAGGAATTTAGCCCTAGTGTATGTCAGCTTTCACATAGCTGGAGAAAATAACTAGGCAATCCCATTTTAAGTAAAACTGTTCAATTGAATTGGATTCAATAAAGATATTAAAAATAATCCACCCAGTAATGCTTCAGATTTAAGACCATTTGCATTTGAATAGTTATAGTCCATGTAATGGAAAACTTCTTTTTAGAAAAGACAAAGGCACCGCTGGAGCAAATCCTAATTTATGAGATCAATTCCAGTAAGATTCCACATTTTGGATTAAAGACCCAACTGACATAACACTTAACTTCTCAGATCAGAAAAGGCAACACAGAATAACTACATGACTTAGTGTTTGGTGGTATGTTTTCCAGATGTACTAAGAGCCCCGTCACAGAGTGGGATGGTCCCTTTGAGGGAGTTAGACAAACCCCTGCTCATGACTAACTAGGCTGCCTCCCAGGTCTTAAGACAAAAGACCAAGAAGTAGCTTGGAGGGCAGAGGGATACTGGTGTTGATGGTCACCTTGGCCGGAAGCCCTGAAGTCAGGGAAAGGTTCTGGAAGAGGGCTTACCAGAGCAGATAGATGAAAGACCTGGCTGGGGATACCTGCTGCATAGGCAGCAGCAGGAGCCCTATGCACAGAGGTTGGAGGTCAGACTTGGTCTGGTTTACCTGTCTTGATTGATGTAGAGCTGTGTGTGTGAGCAAGAAATGAATCCCTTGGAAATGGGAATGAAATACCGACCATGGCAGGAACTTCATTAGTGCACTGACCGGTGACTTGATCTCTTGATTAAAGTGAAGATTGAGAAACTGAGGCAGAGGCTGTGTCTGATGCTGGGTGTGGGAAGAAATTGTTCTGGACCTGATTCTGGCATCTTTACTTGTGCTGATTTGTACCTTCAATTGGGCTAGATATTTGAGGGGAGGGGTTATTTTGTTTCTCCCCAGGTACCCTTTTCTTTCCTCCCCTGTTTTTGCCACTGGAATGGAGAAAGACAATCCAGAAAAATGGAAAACATCTTAGGGTTTTGGGTTAGTGGTTGTTTTTTGTTGTTGTTTTTAGTTTTTTTTGCAACCATTCACAATTTTGATAAAATATCTTTTCAATCCAAAAATTTCCATGAAAATTTCTCACCATTTGATGAGCTCCAGTTATCACCTCTAAATCTGTTTATAAATCCTAATTTACATTAATGTATTATAGAAGTAATAAACGTATTAAGGCTGGAAGGAAGGACAGTTGCATGCCGTATTCTTCCCTGTAACTCTTTCATATCTCAAAGGAAAATACCCCTCGCACACAAGCTTGAAGTCCAAACTAGCAAAGCCAAAATTTACATGCATGTAAGAGAAGTTTGGAGTCATAGGCAACATGATGATAAAGCATTAGCAATACCTCTCTTCCATCGGTGCCTAATTGTTTACCTGTTTCTTGGAGTAACCTGGAGACAGGCATGTGAGTGAGCTGAACGAGAAGTGGAGCAGTTCATTTTAGGTGCTAAGGCTGATTTCCAGTTACCGCTAAATAACTTTTTTTAAAAAAGGAATAATGAATTGTGAGCTGCAGGTCCTGAGACTTCGAAACCAAGCTTCTTGGCCAGATTTGTGCCTTTCCGTTTTATTCTCTGGACACAAATTGAGTCCTGATATAATCATACAAAACCTGCATGTGGAACTACTTCCTTTAGGGGTGGCTCTTCCATTAGGGGTGCCGTAGGATACGCCTACACTGCAGCTGAGATCATGCTTCCTAGCTTCGGTAGACGGACATGTGCTAGCTCTGTTCTAGCTAGAGTGCTAAAAATAGCAGTGTAGCCTGGGGTAGCGCAGACTGCAGCTGAGGTTGAGTATGTTCCTGAGGGGTCTGGGCAGATTTGTACTCAGATGGCTAGCCTGAGCTGTTGTCCATGCTAAATCCGCCTACACTGCTATTTTTAGTGCCCAAGCTAGTGCATATGTCTACCCAAGCTGAGAAACACTATTCTGGCTGTTCCTTAGCGGCAGGTATCTTGTATATCAATTAATTCAGCCATGAGCATGCCAAACTTTATCTTTAATCTCACATTGAAATGACGTACATTAATATAATAGATATTTCTCTTACCTGGTCATGATTTCTTGTGCACTCAGACTTCTACAAATTGCATGGTTAATTTGGATCATATCAGCTAAAAAATTATTGGAATATCAGGTCTGCAGTGCTTGTTCTGTAACTGCTGCCAGTAAAGTCTCATCTATGCTATAGAACAGGGGTAGGCAACCTATGGCACGCGTGCCAAAGGCGGCACACAAGCTGATTTTCAGTGGCACTCACACTGCTCGGGTCCTGGCCACCAGTCCTGGGGGGTCTGCATTTTAATTGTAAATGAAGCTTCTTAAACCTTCTAAAAACCTTATTTACTTTACATATAACAATAGTTTAGTTGTATTTTATAGACTTATAGAAAGAAACCTTCTAAAAACATTAAAATGTATTACTAGCACACGAAACCTTAAATGAGAGTGAATAAATGAAGACTCAGCACACCACTTCTGAAAGGTTGCCGACCCCTGTTGTAGAAAATACTGTGCCAGGGGACTTGATTATATCACTAAAGCCTTGCACAGTGTTGGGACAGAGGTTTTCTAACTGTATGCCTGAATCTCTTAATTCTAGAGCAGCAGTAGTCAATAGGTGGACTGTGGGCCAAATCTGGATCACCAGATGCTTTTGAACTGACCCCGACATCTTTTTATTTACTCATCATTATTGTGGGGTTTTTTTATTATTACATTTGGAGAAAGAACAGGAGTACTTGTGGCACCTTAGAGACTAAAAAATGTATTTCAGCATGAGCTTTCGTGAGCTATAGCTCACTTCTTCGGATGCATAGAATGGAACACACAGACAGGAGATATTTATACATACAGAGAACATGAAAAGGTGGAAGTATGCATACCAACAGGAAGAGTCCAATCAATTGAGATGAGCTATCATCAGCAGGAGGAAAAAAACTTCTAAAGTGATAATTAAGATGACCCATAGAAGGTGTGAGGAGAACTTAACATAGGGAAATAGATTCAATTAGTGTAATGACTCAACCATTCCCAGTCTCTGTTTAGGCCTGAGTTAATTGTGTCTAATTTGCATGTTAATTCGAGTTCAGCAGTCTCTCTTTGGAGTCTGTTTTTGAAGTTTTTTTGTTGCAAAATTGCCACCTTCAAGTCTGTCACTGAGTGGTTAGAGAGATTGAAATGTTCTCCCACTGGTTTTTGAATGTTATGATTCCTGATGTCAGATTTGTGTCCATTTATTCTTTTGCGAAGAGACTGTCTGGTTTGGCCAGTGTACGTGGCAGAGGGCCATTGCTGGCACATGATGGAATATATCACATTGGTAGATGTGCAGGTGAATGAGCCCCTGATGGCGTGGCTGATGTGATTAGGTCCTATGATGGTGTCACTTGAATAGATATGTGGACAGAGCTGGCATCGGGCTTTGTTGCAAGGATAGGTTTCTGGCTTAGTGTTTATGTTGTCATGGTGTGTGGCTGCTGGTGAGTATTTGCTTCAGGTTGAGAGGCTGTCTATAAGCGAGGACTGGCCTGTCTCCCAAGACACAGACTAACAGGGCTGCTACTCCGAAATATATCTGGAGAGTGGACCTTGACTATATCTTGATGGAGAATTTGGACCTTGGCAAAAATAGACTACCTGTGCTGCAGAGCTTTGGCCAAGAGCCATAGTCACTCTGTCTGATTCTGGTTTGCAAAACGCTGTCCTCAAATAATCTAGCAGACAAAGGCCTAACAAGATGCAATGGCTGGAAATTGTAGTTAAACAAATTCAGACTGGAAAGAAGACTCAAATGTTTAGCAGTGAAGGTAATCAATCACTGGACAACTTACCCAGGGTTGTGGTGGATTCTCTGGTGGTGGAAATCTTTAAATCAAAGTTGTATGCTTTTATAAGACATAACATTGTTCAAACAGGAATTAATTTGAGGAAGTCCTATGGTCTGTATTACAGAGGAGGTCAGACTAGATGATCACATCGATCTCTTCTGGCTTTCCAACCTTGAATTTTCAAAAGTAACTTAGGCACTAAAGGCTATGTTTTCAAAGGTATTATGATTTCAATGGGACTGAGGTGCCTAACCTGCTTAAGCAACTTCAAAAATCCAACTGGGTGCCTAGCTACATCCTTAAACACATAAATACATGTGAAAACATAACTTAGTGCCTAAATCACTTTTGAAAATGGGACTTGAGTGCCCAAGTGACTTAAGTACTTTTGAGAACTTTACCTCTAGTTTTAGATGTACTTCTTCCACCTCTGTGACCAGACATTGCAGTGTTCTATGGATCAGTACAAGCTCAAAGAATATTAAATTATTTGACTTCCTGGTAATAAGCGTGCAGAGTTGCAGTCAGATAGATTGTGTTGTATTAGGTTTTCTAATGTTGTAGATTTCACTTACCATTAATGAACCAAATGCTGGGTCAGGCTAATAAGGCACAGAATATCACAATATGTGAGATCCCAAGTTGTTTCCTCATGACAAATAGAAAGACTCCAACTTCATCCTGGTCTCTTTCCCGTTTTTGGGCTCATAGCTTCCATGAATGTTGATTGTAGGAATGCTTGCTTATTTAGGACGTAATGGATCAAAAGTCAGTCTTGTCTGTAACAACAGAAATGAGGTCCCAAAAGTATTGGTTGGCTTACCATGAGGGGACAATAGAAATAACTTTGATTCTCTCCGTTGTGACCACTCTCCTTACTATGCACTCTCCTCCCTCCTGGAGTCAAGTACTCAGTGAACGTCAATGAACATAACTGCCTCCAAGTCACTCCCATCAACTGAGGCTCTGGTCCCTAGTGTTCAAGAGAACTGGAGGAAGGGGAAAGGATGAGGAGGCTGCACAGCAACAATATTGCTACAAGTGATGGTGATACTCCTGTTATGGCATACACCCAGTGAATCACAAAGTCTTCAATGGACCAATATGGCCCAGAGTATTTTAAAACACCTCCAGCAAAAGTCCTTGATCTGATTGTGCAGCACAAATCATGGCTGAGTCCAATTCAGAGTCGCTTTTTAAACCTGTGTTTTGATAATGAGGTTCACAGTGCATTGACTTGTTAATGTGAATGAAAACGCTGGGACCAACTTCCTGAAACCTCAATTTTTCAAAATTACAGCCCTGGTTATTTCAAAACCTATTACCAGAATGTTTATTCTCTTCCTCTCCCTGTGTTTAAATAACCATTCAGTTGGAAGGTAAAACGCTCTAGTTAGTCCATTGCAGAAAGATTAGCATAAGCCACCTTTATAATGTATGAGGAAATTATTTAATCTAACTATTCATTCTTTGGTGCCAAATAACTTCAAAACCTATAGTTTTTGGAGGCTGCAACTTTCTGATCTGACCTCAGCAATGGGGACATGGCACTGTGAGATTATTGGCTGGCTTAATCAGTGTCACAGTTCCTTCTAATTAACAGTCCTGACAGTTATGCTTAATAATACAGGGGTACCTGCTACAGTGTATTTAGGCATTAGAGGAAATTGATAATTACGGCAGAGCGTACAGAGTCTGGATGTAGTGGGAGGAGTAGGATACAGTGGCTGTTCTGGCTTGTGATCAAACAAAATAGATTTTTGCATAGTAGTGATATCTGGAACCTAAAATTATTCAAATTGAAGGCAGCGGATCAGCGAGTTCCCATCCTCATCACTCATTTCTATTAATGCCTCATTTGAATCTCATACTTAAGCACGTTTAATAAGAAATCTGAGAAACTACTGTGATCTTCAAAGGAGAATGTCAAAGGCACAAATAGCAGTGAGTGGCCACCTCCCACTGACTTTCACTGTCCTGAGTGCCTCTGAAAACATTCTCCTTCGCTTGCAATTCTGTACTGAGTCCAGGGGGCTTCTCCTCCACCTCCATATAGGGAGCAGCCGTGATAGCGGAGGGAAGCTTTTGCAACCTTTTGCCATCATTCACTCAGCTCAGAAATTTGGTCCTCTAGGTAATTTGTTCAGTGTTTGTTCTATTGCTACTGGTGGCATTTTGTGCTTGATACCACGTCTCCTACTTTGTGTTGTTTAGCTGTGCTCTCCTTGCCAGCTCTGCTGCTTCTTAGAGCTGATTGGCAAAGGCTGGGGGTGGGGAGCAGAGGGAGATGCAAAAATTGTGATTCCTAGAGCACTACTACACATGATGAAATCCCCCAGCCACCCCCTGGTAATCTGAATAAGAAAGCATTGGTAATATTGCACCTGTCCAGATTGGGTGAGTGAGCACTGACAAATTCAGAAGTAAGTGAATTGCTGCTAAATGATCTGGAGCTGGTTTAGTAACAAATCTCTGTTACACGTTACCAAATGCATTTTTTCAACGAAGTGCATGTGTCGATTGCTGCTGTATTTGCTCATCTTTTATTTAACAGCAAAGTCAATATTTGCATAAAATCAGCTCAGTCTCTTTTTGCTGGGACTAAAGATCATTTATGCATGCTAGGCTTCCAGGGATTTTTTTTTTAAATAAATACAAATACAGCCCTGGGTATATACAGTACCCATTGAGTCCTGAAATAATGTGTGCCTCTTGGAGTGCTCTGCTGCTTTGAGAAGATGGGCACAGGGAGGAAACAGGTCAGGTAACACAGAGCAAAAGTGGTCTGTAAACTAATTCACTCTAATGTCAGGATAAGTGAGGAAGGATGTGCCCTCCCTCCTCCCGCCCCACTGAGCTAAAAATAGGCAGGTGCCACTTTAAATTTTCACCAGAGAGCAGCATTTCATTGTTCAGTACAAGGCATGGAACATTGCACAAAGTGATGACAACATGCTGTGAGGTGGTGCCTTTTCTCTTTCCTTCAGCAGTAATTTTGGCCATTCTGTTTCTCCAGATCAGGCTTATCTAGTTTTGTAGTGTTTCCCCCTGCACCCCCCAAGCTGGCTAGTCTACTATGGGAAATGGGACATTCATTCTGAGTCAGCTACTTTCTCATACAATGTGACATTAGCTGAGTCACTGCACAGACAAAGCTTTATAAAATGACTAGTGTCATGAATGGTAAGAAACATCCCAGTGTTCTGGGATGGAGAACAGAGCTTGGGTAAAGGACCAACACTTCTCTCGCACTCTTGATTGTTACAAGCTCTGTGTGGTGTTCTCAGACGCAATTCATGCTTGGCAAGGCACTTTGGATGAAAGGTGTGATGTAAGTGTAAAGTAATGTAATCATCTTGTGATAGGGCCAGCTGTTTGAGTCACATTCCCAATCCAGAAAGGCCATTTGGTCAGACTGGGAGGCAGGACACAGTTCTTGGTTCTGTCATTGACGTGCTGGGTGACCTGGGTCAAGACACTTCACTTTGGTGCCTCTGTTTTCCCTTATTATCAGTTATCTGTCTAGACTGTAAATTCTTTGGGGCCTGGATTGTGCTTCACTCAGTGCATGCAGCGCCTTGTATGATGGAGCTCTGATCTTGAGTGGATCTCTCAGGTGCTACTGCAGTGCAAATAATTATAAAGTAAATGGCAACGAACACTGTGAATACAGCATGTGGCTTTGGAATGTGTAGTGAGGACCTAACTCCAAAGGAGCTGAAAACCCACAGCTCTCATTGGCTTCAGCTGGACATTTGAGTTCTCAGCACCTCTGAAAATCTGACCCTCAATATATAACTCTCCAATATTCCCTATTTGGAAAGAAAATCTAAGGTACCAATGGAAAGACCATCACATTCAATGGAAAGAAACCCATTACTTACATTGTAAATTCCTTGGAGCAGGGGTCATCTTTTGTTCGGTGTTTGTGCATCACCAAGCACAATGAGGTTCTGGTTCATGACCAGGCCTCCTAAGTGCCACCACAATTATACTAATAATTGACTCTCAAGGACTTTAGATCCAGCCCTGCAGTCCCCCACAAAGCTCCAGATAAGATACATTCTTTAAATTAGAATTCTCATTCGGGGAGGGGCTTGCAAACTTTACATTACATTGTAAAAATCCTCTACAAACAGTAAGCTTTTCATTTCAAAGGCCAATTCAAAATAAAACCTTGCAAAAGGATGGTAGCGATAAGTGACTGCGTTATGGATGCTGAACTGCCGCCATCTTTTTAATTCTTGCTGCTTCCACCTTCTTATTACACTTCTAATAATTTTTCCAAATGCTTTATCAATAAATAAATCCCTCTTAAAGAGCTACTTCAGTCAACAACCTGCTTACAGTGGCATTGTATATTTTATCATTCCCTCTCTCAAGGCGCCTTGGAACTAGTATGAGGGAGCTAAAGCTTTAGAAGTTTCCTTGATAGAGATTCAGGTGACACAATCCTTCCAATACATTTATTGGATTCATTTTGTTTCAGCGTGGAGCCTGGATGATCATGATCCTTCAAAGGGGGAAAAAACCATGGGCAGGAGTTGTAGGCCAAGCTGGATGAGCAAGCAACTCAGAGAGGGGATTAGGAAAAAGCAGAAAGCTTACAGGGAGTGGAAGAAAGGCGGGATTAGCAAGGTAAGCTACCTTGGTGAGGTCAGAACATGTAGCGATAAAGTGAGGAAGGCTAAAAGCCGCATTGAATTGGACCTTGCAAAGGGAATCAAAACCAATAGTAAAAGGTTCTACAGCCACATAAATAAGAAGAAAACAAAGAAGGAAGAAGTGGGGCCGCTATACGCTGAGGATGGAATGGAGGTTAAGGATAACCTAGGCATGGCCCAACATCTAAACAAGTACTTTGCCTCAGTTTTTAATAAGACTAGTGAGGAGTTTAGCGATGATGGAGGGATGATAAACAGGAATGTGGATATGGAGGTGGATATTACCACAACTGAGGTAGAGGCCAAACTTGAACAGCTTAATGGGACAAAATCGGAGGGCCCGGACAATCTCCATCCGAGGATATTAAAGGAACTGGCGCGTGAAATTGCGAGCCCGTTAGCGAGAATTTTTAAGCAATCGATAAACTCGGGGGTTGTGCCGTACGACTGGAGAATTGCTAACGTAGTTTCTATTTTTAAGAAAGGGAATAAAAGTGATCCGGGTAATTATAGGCCTGTTAGCTTGACGTCTGTAGTATGCAAGGTCTTGGAAAAAATTTTAAGGGAGAAAGTAGTTAAGGACATAGAGGTCAGTGGTAATTGGGACGAATTGCAACATGGATTTACTAAAAGTAGATCATGCCAAACCAATCTGATCTCCTTCTTTGAGAAGGTGACGGATTACTTAGATAAAGGAAATGCGGTAGATCTAATTTACCTCGATTTCAGTAAGGCGTTTGACACGGTTCCACATGGGGAACTGTTAGTTAAATTGGAAAAGATGGGGATGAATATGAAAGTTGTAAGGTGGATAAGGAACTGGTTAAAGGGGAGACTCCAGTGGGTCATATTGAAGGGTGAACTGTCAGGCTGGAAGGAGGTTACTAGTGGAGTCCCTCAAGGATCGGTTTTGGGACCAATCTTATTTAACCTTTTTATTACTGACCTTGGCGCAAAGAGCGGAAATGTGCTAATAAAGTTTGCGGATGACACAAAGCTGGGGGGTATTGCTAACACGGAGAAGGACAGGGATACTATTCAGGAAGATCTGGACCGCCTTGTAAACTGGAGTAATAGTAATAGGATGAAATACAATAGTGAAAAGTTCAAGGTCATGCACTTAGGGATTAATAATAAGAATTTTAGATATACGTTGGGGACGCATCAGTTGGAAGCGACAGAGGAGCAGAAGGACCTTGGGGTATTGGTTGATAGCAGGATGACTCTGAGCCGCCAATGTGATACGGCTGTTAAAAAAGCAAATGCGATTTTAGGATGCATCAGGCGAGATATTTCCAGCAAGGATAAGGAGGTGTTAGTACCGTTATATAAGGCGCTGGTGAGACCCCATCTGGAATATTGTGTGCAGTTCTGGTGTCCCATGTTCAAGAAGGATGAATTCAAACTGGAACAGGTCCAGAGACGGGCTACTAGGATGATCCGAGGAATGGAAAACCTGCTTTATGAAAGGAGACTCAAAGAGCTTGGCTTGTTTAGCCTGGCCAAAAGAAAGCTGTGGGGGGATATGCTTGCTCTATATAAATATATTAGGGGGGTTAACGTTAGGGAGGGAGAGGAATTATTTAAGTTTAGTACTAATGTAGGCACGAGGACGAATGGGTACAAACTGGATATAAGGAAGTTTAGACTTGAAATTAGACGAAGGTTTCTAACCATTAGGGGAGTGAACAGCCTTCCGAGGGAAGTAGTGGGGGCAAAAGACTTTTCTGGCTTTAAGACTAAGCTTGATAAGTATATGGAGGGGATGTTATGATAGGATAGTTTAATTTGGGCAATTGATCTTGGATTATCACCAGATAAATCTGCTCAATGGTCTGCGGGGAGATGTTGCCCACATGCTCAGGGTTTAGCTGATCGCCATATTTGGGGTCGGGAAGGAATTTTCCTCCAGGGCAGATTGGCAGGGGCCCTGGAGGTTTTTCGCCTTCCCCTGCAGCGTGGGACATAGGTTGCTTGCTGGTGGATTCTCTGCAGCTTGAGGTCTTCAAACCAATTTTGAGGATTTCAATAACTCAGTCCTGGGTTAGGGGTTGTTATAAAAGTGGATGGGTAGGGTTCTGTGGCCTGCCTTGTGCAGGAGGTCAGACTAGATGATCATATTGGTCCCTTCTGACCTATGAGTCTATGAAATGCCATTTCTCAGGCAAATCATCTCAGACTGGCAGTGGCTTAGTATTTTCTTTAGCTTTTAGTAAATTGGCTAAGAAATATGATTTAAAAGGGAAGCATCACAAAAGGGGACAACTGAATGTGGATGGATATGCAGACAAAAGTTTGGCCTAGTCAGAAGAGAGTTAAATACATTTGTTTGAACTATGGAAAGCCATTCCTAAATTCCATGTAAATTAGGGAGAGGAAAAGAGCAAATGTTGGTTCTCATCATGTCCTGCCTGACTCTCCTCTCCTTTCTCCACCCCATGGTCTGCGCAAAGTTCTCATTTCTTCATGCATCTCTAGAAGGTTTTGTATGCATGCGTCTGTATAAATAAGTTTTTGTGGCAATTTTGGGCCAAGTACCCTCTGCTCTAAACTTAAAGGGAAATTATCATTTAAACCCCCCTAAACTCTACTTGTCTGCAAATGTTACTTACTAATTATCAATATGTCAGTTGCACTTGGATGTTCTAACCAAGATCAGGGTCCCACTGTACATCTATATAGTGACAGACAATCCCGGCAGCAAAAAGCTTGCAATCTAAATAGATAGGACCCTTGTTATCATCCCCATTTTACAGATTAAAGGTGAAATCCTGGTCCCAGTGGCAATAGCAAAGCTCCCAATGACTTCACTGAGGCTACAGTTTCACCCTATGTGACTTGCCTATGATCAGACAAGAAGTCTGTGGCCACAGTGGAGTTTGAACCCAGATTTCTTGAGTCTTAGTGCAGTATCTTAATAGTCTTTACTCTCACCCTTGCACTCAAAGTAACAATCAGCCTTGGAAAAAGACAAAAATAGTGTCCATCTTTAAAAAAGGGAAGAAGGAGAATCCAGGGAACTACAGACTGGTCAACCTCACCTCAGTCACTGGAAAAATCATGGAGCAGGTCCTCAAGGAAACCATTTTGAAGCACTTGGAGGAGAGGAAGGTGATCAGGAACAGTCAACATGGATTCACTAAGGGCAAGTCATGCCTGACCAACCGGATTGCCAGGCTCAGTGGATATGGGGAAAGCAGTGGACGTGATATATGTTGACTTTAGCAAAGCTTTTGATACAGTCTCACAGTATTCTTGCCAGCAAGTTAAAAAAGTATGGATTGGATGAATAAGGTAGATAGAAAACAGGATCTCATTTTCATTTTGCTGTGGAATGAAAACAAACTTGAAACATCAATTTTTTGTGAAACAGAATTCTTGTTTCTGTTAATGATCTGGATGATGGGATGGATTGCACCCTCACATTACAGCTGAGTGCTCTAACCAATGGGCCATTCTGGAACATGACTATGGCTTTCCAGGATCTCTCTTTTTGACAGAAAATTAGACTTTTTAGATCATTAATGAAGATGTTGAACAAAACTGGCCCCAGGACCAACCCCTGGGCACTCCGCTTGATACTAGCTATCAACTAGACATTGAGCTATTGATCACTACCCATTGAGCCTGCTTGTTTTCTGTTCAACCTGAATTGTTTTACTATGTACTTGCAGCATGGAAACTCATGAACTACGAGTGAGAATTGTATTGAGAAAATGCTGAAGATCAACTCATTCGATTTCTTCTAAAGCTGGAGTTTAAAAGAGGCATACAAATTGATACGCTGTATATGTACATCCAAATTTAACACAAATGTTGTCATTTTTTCTAGAAATATCCAAGAATCTGCACATACATCTGCATGACTTCTGATATCAAGATTCAAGTTAACACTGTTCAAAATCTTCCTATATAATTCCTTAGAACAAATTTCCTTCTGCTCCACTTCCACTTTTAAAATGCACCACGGACTTGAGCCAAACCGACTCACACACCATTTCTCCCTCTACTCATCTCCCTGCTCCTTCCACTAATTTAAGCACCACCATCCTTTCTCTTTCCTTTCAAGCAGTTTTAACGACTATTTGGTTCTAGAGCCTCTTTTTTGCAACTCCTACCTTCTGGACCTACTTTTTATTTTTCCCACTTGAAAACATTTCTTTATTGTCTGTATTCTTTAATTTCTTTACTTTTCTAGTGGATTCTGTAACTTCATTAGTCACCTCTAAGATATTTTTTGAGATACAGTTTGTATGGAAGATGCTCTATCTAATATAACTGCATTGTTTCAGCAATCTTTTTCTCTTCTAAACCAAAGCTTTGAATGGGTGAAATAATCCAAACTCTTTCTTGATTGGAAAGATTTCAGAAACGGTAAAATTAATGACCAGACATATCCCCAGAATATGTTTCCCATGTGGTGCAGATGTTTGATTTATTGACAAGTCAATATGCCGTGTGGGAATAGCATTCAAAATGTGAGAACAAGAAATGCTATTCTTATAAAGCAATTTCAGGTACAAAGATTTCACTGGCTTCCGTAGTGTTGGAGAAGCTGTGTAACCATGCAGTAGAAATTAGTTGTATTTTATCAGTTTACATTTTCAGGTCTGATTCTATTCAGTTATGCTTCTTGTTTATCATATGTATAATGAATATGGTTCCCTCATTATCTTTATTTTTTCTTGGACTGCCACAAACAGATTAATCTACAGTAAAGGGGAGAAGTATGAAATAAAAGTCTTTATGGGCAGGGAATGTTTTTGCTTTATCATTCATCTATAATTCACATATTAAAATAAAGATCAGCACAAAAGCCCTAAACAGTACGTTGCACTTCACTCTGGCTAGAATATGTGTAAGAGCAGCTGTGGAGACCTGTCATAGATTTTTGCAGTCATTGTAGTGTTTCTCTGTATGACTTGTTTACTTGCCACAACTCTATCACTCAGTTCCGTTTTCTCATTCTCCTTCCCTCTGTTCTGATGACTGTGACACTCATGAGGAAGCAGATGTAAACTGGAACATGACTATAGCTTTCCAGGATCTCTCTTTTTGACCGAAACATAGACTATTTTTTTGTGCAGAAAATTCATCAGAATCTATTTTCCTATTTATTTTTTAATGGGGAACCCCCCAAATTATTGGGAATTTTTTTTCCAGGAAAAGCAAAATGTGTTTAAAATTTTCAGCAGACAATAGAATGTTCATTTTCATCTGAACCACTGCTAAACATGGGTGTGCCCTTAGCTATGTACCCACTCACCCCCCTTCTAGCTACCTCCACATCCCATTTCTGAGTTCTGTCTGAGATGTAATTGCAATTGGATTTCCATTCTGCTTATCCAGAATACTGGTCCAGTTCTGGGAGAACACTTCATCCAGTTCTCTGGGATCTAAAAACCTCTGTTTGACTCCAGATTTCATCATCCAAGTTCCTTTATTTGGCATACAGCAATGCTCCACCGAATTGGTCAGAATCAAACATGGGAGGTGGGTATGGGTGTACCACACATCCACAGTTATGCAGAAAACCTTCTCCTTTATATACATTTGCACATTACATTGCATCACATGTTTCTGGATCAGCTTGGTTACTTTGCAGGAATCAATTTCTGTGCAGCATGCTCTGTCCTTACTCTGGTCATATAGAACATGATCTTTACATTCATTGTTAATTTTGCCCTTTGTCCCTAGCACCAGGGTGTTCTTGCTTATCTTAACTAGCAAGATATCCTGATTCTAGCATACTGCTTATTAAGCCCCTGTTGACAACTTAACCTTCCATTCACCTTCCCAATCATGTCCACTAAGAAATGAGGCAAGTTACATCCGTCAAGCCAGACCTACAACTGCTAGCATCTTTTTCCCAGGGTAGTCATTCGGGTGTCACTTTACATCCATTGTGACAGTAAAACGCTGCAGCTGGCATCATCTGTAACATGCTCAGCTGGGCTCTCTAACAGTAATGGTTGAAATGGATGAGAGCAAAAAGGTACAGAGATGTTGTACTCTACAAACAGTCAAAATGAATGAGCCTCCAGCCAGATGAGTTAGACTTGGCAGAGTGCCCCACATGAATGACTGACTCTCATCAACGACTAACCATGTACTAAAAGGGGTCCTTGTTCATATATTTGAACCTTCTTAGCAGGGATTCTGGATTTTTTTTTAGCATACCTTCCTTGCATAACACACCTTCCTAGTTTGCCAGCGGTTTGAATTGTCCACTGGAATTTAGCATCAATAATGAATTAACTAGCCTTGTTGGTAGTGGAAGCTACACACCAACTTTTCTCTACTTTCTCAAGTGGCTCTTTCATTGTGGAAGCCCAGGATCCTAAATTTTTATGCTGAGTTAGGTTTCCTCCTCTTCCGTGGCCTGCCCCATCTATTGGAGTTTCATTCCTTTTTCAGAGTTTCTCCCATACACTCAGGAGTATTACATAAAAGGCATATTGAAGTATATCAAATCATCTCTCTTCAGTGCCAGCTGCTGCCTCTAATTATGATGTGTATTTAACTTCCGTCCACTCATTCTAAAATGAAAAACTAGCATTAATTAGTTGTTTAAAAACACTCTCATTAGCTTCTACTGGGAAACACAGACGCATTTCAATGAAAATGTGACTTCTGCAGTCACTGGTGAGACAATGCAATATGTGCAAACTCACCTGAATTACTGCCCCCTCAAAAAGGGGAAAAAAATAGGATGTGATCTTGTAATTAGAATGTTGCATAATGTGTTTGCACAAGGGAGATAAATTAAGGTTCACAATCAACCTTAATTCTGGCATTCCCTAACTTTTTCGAGAACTTCACTTTGTAACATTAATGTTGTGTCCTGTAAATACAGCAATTAATGTATTCCTAATTCATTAATTTATACCAGAATCTGCAGAGTGAGATCTTCAATTAGAATCCTCCTTTCCCTTTATAAGACATTTTATAAATACAATAAATAAAACGATTGTTTTCTCAAATTTTAGCCATAGTTTTGAAAATAGCAGTATGCTCCATATAATATTCAATGGACAAATTCTTAACTGGCTGGTATAGCAAAATACATTCTGATGTATCCCAGCCGTGTAGTATGACATGCCATGAATGGATTTACTGAAAGAGGGCTAAAATGATGGTGCTGCTGCCTAATGAATATATTTGTCTTTGCTAGATTTTCTGGCTCTCTTTTTATAGCAGTTCCAGCATTTGAAATTATCCAGGACAGAGCTTGCTTACTTTGAATTATTAAGTAGCACAGCAATATTTTTTTTCTAGGATCTGAATTCAAAGCATGTAGTAAATACAGTATCTTTACAAATATTTTATTTTGCCAAAATCAGACTCAGAATCATAGTTGATCCCTGCAGTCAAGATGATGAGATGGGTAAATGTTGACCTCTTATCCCGGTTTGTTCTGTTTCCCATTGGAACCACTTCTGCCACCACCAAAATTGTCATAAGCCCTCTAGCAGTATGCTTTGAGTAAGATGATTAGATGCATTTAGCCAGCAAAGCAATGAGTAGCAATGAAAAAGGGAGAGACCAGTAAAATAGAGAGGATTCTCTGTTCATGGGAGGAGGTAGGAGGAGGAACAAAAAATTCATTTTTTGTCTCGAGTTGTTAAAGTTTCTTAAACCCATATATTGGAGAGTTGCCAGTTACTTTTAACGTAATCTTCTAACACAGCAACAATATGTTAGTTTTATTTTTGGGTGGAATTCTCAAAAGTACTCCCATCTTGAAATCAATGGTAGTTTTCCTATAGATGTTATTGGGAGTAGTTAAGTTGGAATTTTCACTAGTGCTTAGTTCTGGTGCGAATAAGCGAACTTGCTCTCTAGTATATAATCACATTACATATCAATATTGTTAGACACTTTTATACTATGTCTTGTCCTCATGTTTCTATCAATCTCATGCAAATACTTGTGATGTGTGGAAGAATTCCAGAAAGCTTTGGCAGTGGTGAGATTTGGCGCTAGTGAGAAAAACCCTAGCGTAGATGCTTTCTCTGGATCATTGAAAACTACTGAATCTTCAAAATGGGGCTAAGATCGTGAAATTTGATCCAGACGGGTAGACCCCTGCACCCATGAAAAGCCTCAGTGAAACATGGAGAGAATTGTAGAATGGAGGACCTAAGAATTTAATTTGGCAAGCCTAGGATCTCTGGCAAGATTTCTGGTATTTCTCTTTTTGGTCACTGGAAATACCTCAAGGACAATAACTTTTTTTGGTTTGTTTGTTTTTGGCTAAATATAGAAATATTTTGAGTCAAACCTCAAAGTATTTACAAAAGCTACCTTCCTTTAAACCTCAAAAATTCACTTGGAGATTTTGGTTTTGGCCAATTTCAGTTTTACATGAACCATAATAAATACAGGTATGAAGAATGAGATATTTCTTCATTAGTCTGAGTCACTACCTCAAGCATGTTGCTGGACATACAGCCATTTGGAATGTCTCAAATAACACACATTAACATTTCTGTTTATTTGCACATGGCATATGCTGTTTATTACAATTTATTTTCTCTTGGATTCAGGACTTTGATAGCACACATCCTTATTTCTAATCGGGAAACCTGTGTTCAAGGAATGCATCACTTCTGAAACTGAACTTTAATAACTGCCCCACAGAAGTAAGAACAACCCTTTGCTGTTACAGAATTTCGGTAGTAAGAGTATTAAGGTATGTGAAGGGGGATATTTCTAATCGGTTTACTTTAAAGCATGCCCATTGTTGTGCAAGCATAGAGCTTGATTGTAAACAGAAATTGCAGTGGTTTAATGGGATGTGACATTTCTCTAATTTAGTTAAAACAGTGCAGCTTTATGTAGACCAAGCCATTGCAAGTTCTCTGTTTATAACCAGCCTTCTTCCTCACTTGAGCAATTTGATCTCCACTCTGTGGCCGTATTTGGAGACAGAACTCGTCAGTTCATCTGCAGTGCCTCAAGCCACCGTTACGCTCCGAGATCTGTTTCAGAAACTGAGAACGATCCTGCAGGAGTGTAGTGGGGACCTGTAGAGAGATCCCCCTCTGAATTTTTTTATATAAAGTGAGGCAGTTAAGTCTGAGGATGCCCCAGATAATCATCCTGTTGACCCTTCCCCAGATCTTAATCCTAGCCCCATACATAGCAATGGACCTTCATGGAGAGGAGTCTGTTACAGGACTCTTAGAGGAGGAAAATTATTTTGTAGACCTACCTTAATTCTAGCACTGGCTCAATTTCCAGCCACTTGCGATTTTTTCCCAAGCTCAGTGTACATCCTTCACAATATCAGCCTGTATCTAGAATCCTCCAGTTCTCTTGTCTTCCCCCCCTAACCATGGATGCTCTGAAACTGGAATGAAAAAATAGAGCTACTCTGCTAGTGATCAACTGCTCGTACTATTTCACTTAGCCTTCAGTTATACACATTTTCAAATGTCTAGAAATAAATCCAAGTAATTGGACATTAACATAATAGTACACAATTGTGAGAAAATGAACATCCCATCCTTAAATTGTTCCTACAGCTTATATTGTCACTAAGCCAAAGCAAGACGGTGTGGCTCCATCTAGTGGTTTTCAAAGGGAGTGCGTTCCAAACTAGCCTGGGCCCAGACAGAGGAGTTCTGTTCTAGCATAATATTTGTTAAAAATGCTTGGACTGAATTTATTCATACTGCAACCTTAACTATTTTTCTCTAAAGAAAGGCAAGAGATTTATTTTTGGGTGAGGGGGAAGATGTTTTCCATTCAGTTACAATGTTTCTTTCTCCATTTAGATTTCATTCATTTTCATTCACACAGATCTAGAAGCTCTGAACTCTATAATTGCAGTTCATTATTGTAAAAATGTTTCTGGTTTAGGCTTTTTATGTGCAAAACAGAAATATCACTTCTGCCAATATTGCTGCTAGGTGGGATTTTATCACAAGGATTTATTTGTTTTCTATTCAAACAGCTGGCTTCTTGCTATTAATAAGAGAGAGAATTAGCCCAAGCTTTGTCTGATAAAGTGCCCAGGATAAACATTAGGGCCATTGGTTATAAAGCTACCTAATGCACTCAATCAAGAATGACACTTTCATTTAGAAAAGGGCCCAGGCATTTCAAGTCTACTCAAATGTTAAGTCCTGGCTATATAGTGATTTTAAATATTTCTCCTAATATGGTATGAAAGTAACTGTGAATCTCAGTCAAATTCTAATCACTAACTAAAGAGGTGACAATTTTTAGATCTCTGGTCCTTAACCTTCAAGCTGGGACCTTTCTTGATTCGCGAAGGAAGATGGAGGGCTTCCTAAACCCAGGCCAGCAGTAGGAAAGGAAGAAACATGATGTTATCATAAGTTTTTTTTTTTTTTTTTTTTTTTTTTTTTTTTTTTTTAATCATTCTGTAGCCATATGTTCCCTCTGAGTCAGTAACGTGCCTGGATGGAGGTAAAGCTTGATTCAAAGCTCTTGAGCTCAAACGCCTTTTGATTTCAGTGAACTTGGATCGGGCCCATATACAACAGATCCCGACTATTTATGGTTGATAATGATCCATTTTTGTAAGCATAGGATTGTTGTCCACAGAAACCCTGGCCACTTTCCATCTTATAGCACCTGCATTCAGCCTTCTTAATGTCCTCCTGCAGTTTCAAGAAGATACAGTATTCTTTAGAGTCTCTCAAACTGTGTTGTGTACTATTAAGCAACTCTTGAGTTTCACCCCAGAGATGGTCTGATCTGACTAGCGTAAGCATTTTTAGTGCAGGCACTGTGGTATCCAGGCACTGAGGACTGCAATTTAGCAGTGGGTGAAAGTGATTCCTAAATGTAATTCACATACCATTTTAAGCATATAAAACAGGGGTAGGCAACCAAAGGCGGCATGTGAGCTTATTTTCAGTGGCACTCGCACTGCCCGGGTCCTGGCCTCCGATCCCAGGAGCTCTGCATTTTAATTTAATTTTAATTGATGCTTCTTAAACATTTTAAAAACCTTATTTACTTTACATACAACAATAGTTTAGTTCTATATTATAGACTTATAGAAAGAGAGATTCTAAGAATGTTAAAATGTATTACTGGCACATAAAACCTTAAATTAGAGTGAATAAATAAAGACTCAGGACACCACTTCTGAGGAAACTTCTGGCTTCACACCATTGCTCAACTGTTATACTTTTGACGACTTATAGATCTGCTTTCTCAGTAGAGATTGGTAGGTTGTCAGTAAGTGTGTGCCCATTGCTTCTCCGTTTTCCATGCTACTCTCAGCATCTGGTTAATACACACTAGATCGTGCATCTGCCATGACTTAGGTTTTGTTCAGCGCCTGACTTGGAGTAACTGGGACCTTTGTAATCTCAATAGCCGTTTGTGTGTTCTGAGAGGAGCTCGAATCACAGGTTTTTCACACAGTGGCTTCTATGGATTTATGGTCTCTTTGTAACTCACATTAACAGCCATACTCTTTCATGCCCAGCTATGAGAAAAAGCTGCTTTTTCAAGAGCACTGAATTTGGAAAAACTACATCCAATCAGAAACACAGAGAGTTGAAGCACCAACAGGGACTCATACCCTTCGTGAGTCATCATCAACCAGTTTAGCTGGCTCGTTTCGACCAAAGCAATGCAAAATGACTGGCTAGCGCAGTGGGGATCTGATCTTTGATTTCGGCCCATTAATGACTCTGCAGTAAATAATAATTAAAGGGAAAGAGTGGTGAACTGTTGGAGACAAAGATAAAGCAAAATATAATGAAGAGGAAAAGATGGATAAGATTTGCAGATAAGTAAACCTTTTCCTTAATGCCCTCTCCTCCTTCATCTGATCTTTCCTTTTCATATCCAGTGCTAAAAGGAAGAGGCTGGTATTGCTGACTCTGCAATCTCCTTAGCAGTTGCAGAAACAGATTTTGTAAGTCCATCTCTAGCACAAGCTGTCAGCTGTCCCTAGTAACGCTCTGTGTCAGCAACTCAGAAGCACAGTACTCATCTCCTACTTAGGATGTTGCCTGACTTGGCCTAAAGACATTCCTTTAATGGCTTTGGGTGAGCCCTGGAGCCAAGTAGTAGCATGTCTATAGTGGGACATTGAGGCTGCATTTACACGTTGGAAATTAGACTGGCAGAGCTGTGTCAGTTTAGCTCTGCTGACATACTCCTGTAGTGTAGACACAGCCTACCGCAATGGAAGGGGATTCTTCTTTGGTGTAGGAACCCACCTCTCCAAATGAAATTAGCTATGTCGATGGAAGCATTCTTCCATCAACATAGCTTTACACTGTGGGTAGGTCAGCATAGCTACCTCAACTAAACTTTTAAGTGTGGACCTAGCTGCAGGAAATATAGGTTAATCAACTACAGGTGTGGAGTCAATGCACACATGTTAAAGCATGTTAACTCCCCTCCCCCTGCACAGATTCGGGGTAAAGTGGCCTTAATTCACTCAGGAGGAGGAGAATTTAGGGCTTGTCTACCTGGGGTGGAGGGATGAGGGGTCTGACGTGCATATGTATGTTAACTAACATGTAAAGATCAAGCCTCACTAATAGGGCATGCCTGGAACGACAGTGCCCTCCTTCAATTCGTTTAATTGTATACACAAATGTGTGACATTCTCAGAGGGTATCCCATGGTCCTTTGCTTTGCTGCAAGCAGCATGCATTCTGGGATCTCTCTCACTGCACATTGTGGAAGCCAATGGAATAGTGGGACTTGGGATTTTTTTGGAATTACACCCCATGATTCCTCTTTCTCCATCTGGTGGTTTAACAGTGTTTTCAAATTGCTATCAGCCAGCATGGACCCAGTGTTCGCACCCTATCCTGGCAACCACAAATATGCAGAGGCTGCTTGGAATGTATTTGAGTTCTCAAAACTAGTGACTTGGGTTTTGGCTTTTGCTCACCACACCACCGAGTGGATGATGTGGCAGCAGCAGTAGGGCCTTCGGCTGCAGTGGAGGAAGTGGGATGAGAATGAAACCAAGCAACTATAGGAGCTGTTCCTGAAGCAGCTTCACGTGTATCATTGTTTCTGGCTCAGGAAACCAGTACTGATTGGTGGGAGAGGGTTGTTCTGCAGACCAGGGATGACTAGCAGTAGCGAGAGAATTTCAGGATGGCGAAGGCAACCTTTGTTGAGATGTGCTAAACCAGCCCTGGAGCTGCGGGGGCAGTGTACCAACATGCAGTGCCCCATCCTCATTGAGAAACAGGTCACCACTACCATCTGGAAGCTGGCTACCCCTAAATGTTACCAGTAGGTAGCCAACCAAATTGACATAGGGAGATCGACTGTTGGGGCCTTTGTCCTGCAAGTATGTTGTGCCATGCAGAAGGTACTGTTGAACTGGATTATGAATCTTGGAAATGCACAGGTGATTATTGACAGCTTTGCACGTAGGAGGCTCCCAAGCTGTATTGAGGCAATTGATGGGACCTATGTGCCTATTATTTGCCCCTGCATCAGGGCTCAGAATTTATAAACAGAAGTGGTGTTTCTCAGTGGGTGCTCCAAGGCCTCGTTGACCACAAACATAAATGCTGGGTGGTCTGGAAGGGTCCATGATGTGACAATCTTTCATAACTTGGCTCTGTTGACCCGAATGAATAAAGGACAGTTTGCCCCAGGATCACAATGGACATGAGTGGGGTGGAGATTGCTCTGGTTATCCTCGGAGACCCATCTGCCTCCCTGGTTAGTGAATCCTTTCACAGGCCACTTGGGCATTTAAGTTGAGCCTCTATAATGGTGTCTTTAAAAAGTTTCCATGCAGCTTGCAGGGATTTCACTTTTGATGCTTTACCTTTACATTTCTATTTAACTAACCTCCTCATTTTTGTGTCATTCCCCTTTCTGAAATTAAATACTACAATGGTGGGCCACTGTGGTGTTTTCCCTGCCACAAGGATGTTAAATTTAATTCTATTATGGTCACTATTACCAAGAGGTCCAGCTACATTCATCTCTTGGACCAGATCCTGTGCTCCACTCAGGACTAAATCAGGAATTGCCTCTCTTCTTGTGAGTTCCAGGACTAGCTACTCCACAAGCAGTCATTTTAAGGTGTCAAGAGCTTTATCTCTGCATCCCATCCTGAGGTAACATGTACCCAGTCAATATGGGGACAGTTGAAATCCCCCATTATTATTGACTTTATTTTACTAGCCTCTAATCTCCCTGAGCATTTCATAGTCATTATCAGCATCCTGGTCAGGTGGTCGGTAATATATCCCTACTGCTATATTCTTATTAGAGCATGGAATTACTGTCCATAGAGATTTTATGGTACAGTTTGGTTCATTTAAGAATTTTACTTCCTTTGATTCCACACTTTCTTTCACAGATAGTGACACTTCCCCACCAGCAGGACCTGTTGTGTCTTTTCAGTATATTTTTTGTATACTTGCATTACTGTGTGCCAATGATTATCCTCTTTCCACCAAGTTCCTGTGATGCCTATTATATCAATATCCTCATTTTAATACGAGACACTCTAGTTCACTCATCTTATTATTTAGACTTCTAAAATTGGTATTTAAGCACTTGAAAAAAGTCCCATTCATTTACACCATGTAATTGCAGATAGCTAAAAAGTGACAAGTTTTTAATTTGACTGTTTCTCATCAGATCCCACCTGTATCTTCCATCCTCTTCTCCTTACTAGGACATAGATAATCCCCATTAATAGATCCTCCCCTAAGGAAAGTCTCCGTCTGAACCGCATGCTCCTCCACACCTGTCGGCTTTCCCCCAGTGCTTAGTTTAAAAACTGCTGTATGAGACCCTGCAGTTCTGCCTGTCTAACTGACCCTGTACGTGGAATGGGAAGCATGTCAGAGATTGCTACCATTAAATACTCTACTCTTGGCGGGAAAAGGCAGTAGAAGAACTTTGAGTTACAGCTGTCTCGCTTGAGCTCTCTTACCAGATAAACCAAAATAAATGTGGCACATTCTGGTATGAGCCAACTGTTACAGTTATTTTCTTGTAATTCCCTTTGAGATTTTTCAGCAGTGGCGGGAGCTGGAAGAGTTGGGGTGGTGAAGACGCAGTTTGTTCTTTTGAGAAGTCTTGGCACATTTAGTGAGGGAATAAGATTTTCTTTGGTTCATTTATTTTGATGGTAGAGGGGGAAGTTAAAATAAATCAGGCTCCAGATATTGTGTCATTATGAGACTGTTGTGCTGTATCCTCTTTTCATCAGCCCTGTTTACTGTTTATGGCCTTGATTCAGCAAAACACTAAAGTCTGCGATTAAACCTTTTCCTATTCAGCAGAACAGTTAAGTACATGCTTAGTGTTAAGCACCTGCTTAAGTCATGTTCAGATCAATGAGATTTAAGCAGGTGCTTAACGCTAAGCATGTACTTGAGTATGTTTACTGTATTAGGGCCTATAGGAGGCTTGAGTGGCTGATTGTCCATTCACTGAAGTCAATGGCAGCACGTTCATTGGCTTTAATGAGTAATGGTTGAGCCCTTAGACCCTGATTTGTAAAGGTATTTAGGAGTTGCTGCCCTCAGCATTGCAATGTCCAACTGATTTAGGAGCCTGAGTCTCATTTTCAAAAGTGATCTAGGCAATTAGGATTTTGGCTCCTAAGGGCCTAACTTCCTTTTGAAAAATGAGATTTAGGCTCCTAGATCAGTTAGGCATTGCAATGCTGAGGGCAGCAACTCCTAGATATCTTTACAGATTTGGGCCTTAATGTTTTGAATACTTACTATGTACCTGTTATGTCCATGAACCAATACAATTTACTTAAAATCAGCCTTTATGAACACTTGTTATTAGCTCTCACAGCATTTATACCCTGGTATCTGATCGCTTGGTGAACTATTCGTAGTGAGTGATTTACAAGATCTGACAATTTTTGGTCCTTTGATTAATATGTGAATTATTTCTGAACATAAGTTTTATAAGTGTATACATTAGGTCACATCATCAGCTGCTGTAGATCAGGGTAGTTCTTCTGAAGTTAAAAGATCTATATTGATTTACACCAGCTGAGGTTCAAGCCTATTATCCACAATTGTTTGACAATATTCAGTTTGATTGTAGAGACTGAAAAACTGAGTCCCTAAAGTGTAGGAGTTTAAATCCTCACTAGACAAAACGCTGTTCCTTTAATTCTGTGAAATTTTTGAAGATGTTCCACTTTTCCCTGTGTAGATATTGCACAAAAAGAATGCTATTTTAAAATTAAAATTGGGATCGTTTCCACTGTAGCGTCTGCTTTCTCAAGTTTTGATGAAATGACAGGGAAATTGAAATAAGCCAGATGCAAAGGCTGAGCGGCTGAGTCAGAAAGAGAACAATGCCACTTTAGACTGTAAATGACATGGGATAATTCAGACCTGTTTCTATCCATCAAAATAGAATGGCTGAAAATTACCCAACCCTGCCCTTTAGCATAGCACAATAGCACACTAATGAAGACATTCCTCAGCATAGGAATATCATTTATACAATTTAGAAGCACAATTGAGATTTAGCAAATGCAACAAGTTATTAAAAGAAAATAATTGAGCAACTTGAAGTGAATGTAGTTTGAATTGAAAACTATATGAATTGACTCTCTGCGTATGCTCTATGAATACCCTAGTCAATTAAGCAACATTTTAGGGATTGATTAATGGCACATAAGCATGTTAGAGGGAAAATATTCAAAAGGACAAAACTTTAATATTGCACATTATTTTTTATGATCAAACATGCAGCCCATTTTTAGTGACTAGGTAATAATGTTGGGATAGGCCAGGATTATGGCTCATCCTCTTTACTGGGCAAGGGGCCAAGGAACCTTCCTCCTGTGTCCTCTGTGAATGTGCTGGGGAGAACATTACACCGAAGTTAGCTGGCACCTGCAGAAGGGGTACTAGCTTTGACATTAATGGATGTAGAGCTGGTTGAAAATGTTTTGACAAAACCTTTGTTGTTGGAAAAATACTAATTTGCTGAAATCAATACTGTTTACAGGAAAGGGACGATATTTGATGAATTTCCTATTTTCAAAAAGATTTTGAAAAGCAGGTTTAAAATTATTGAAATGTCCCATTTTGACATTTTCAATACAAAATTTTTCTGGTTTTCGGTTCACAGTGACTTTGTTTTGTAATCTAATTTATAATTTTTAAAAAAGTAAAAGGGTATTGACTATTATGCTGGCCTATCGTATTTGTATGATATGTATTATTTGCTCCATATACACCTCTACGATAATGTGACCCGATATAACATGAATTCAGATATAACGTGGTAAAGCAGCGTTCCGGGGGGATCGGGCTGCACACTCCAGTGGATCAAAGCAAGTTCGATATAACGCGGCTTCACCTATAACGCAGTAAGATTTTTATGGCTCCTGAGGACAGCATTATATCGGGGTAGAAGTGTATATTAATTTGCATTAAGCACAAAAATATTATAGCACTTATATATCCTAAATTGGCCTATGATTTTTATATAACCCTGCTCACTTATGCTAAGTATCGCACAACCCCTTGCATTCATTAAAGTAAGGTTTGGCTGACTGAACAGGGAAGCTGTTAAAATCAGGGTGGATGACATTTTTACCGTAGCAAGAGAAAGGGGAGTTACACTCACAGGCCTATACTGGAGTGTCCCAAAGGAAGAGGACATGACTTATGATTGTTCTGAAGACATGAATTTCAGGGTCCAAAGGATATGAGGCACTTACTAGGTTTTTACTAGAGTAAAACAGAGAGATAAGGGATACATCATGGAACCATAAAAACAAGGTAGAGAACTCCTTGGTTAAATCTAATTTCAGATGGCATATTTAGTACCTTGCCTTGTAAACAGATTGGATATAAAAAAGATGGGTTTTGGGGTGTGACTTTGGGAGCACATCTGCATACGTTGAATGTAACATCACTGCATGAGACCACTTCCCAGAAACTGGTGTCATATAGAACCTTTTCCTATTCTAATGTTATCCGCATGTATGTGCTGACATCGGTTATTGGCTCTCCCGAGTGTATTTCATAATGAACCAAATTGTGCTTAAACAACTGACTATACAACTTATCAACAACAGTTGAGATGGAAATGGAACATGTCTGATACATTTCAGTTCACGTGAGCTGAATTTTTTTTTTTTTTTTTTGGTTCACAAATTTCTAATTTTTGTCCTGATTTGGGTTAGGAACAAATTTTTAAAACCTTGACATTCTTGCAGGAAAGGAAAACCATTGCCAGGTCAGCTCTAAATGTAAATTCTGATTCAGAAAGAACTCTACATGAGCTTTCATTTATTTAACTTATGGCTTGGCTCACAATGTTAAGAGTCTGTGTGGGGTGGTTTATAAATAATTTCTAACACAGAGACAGTACTTACAGGATCTAAACTGCACATATACAACAAGGGAAGACATCTTATTGCCATCTTCTGTTTTTCACAGAGCCCAGTATAGAACCAGGAAATGCATTACCGAATAGACTAGCCCAAATGCTGCCCTCTTTAGTTAAATGGATTGGTAGTAGGGATCTAAAAATAATTGTAAGAGGGAATTCTTTTCTCAGCCTGGTGGCATAGGCCTAGTCTGCGCTGGAAAATTAGGTTGCCATAATTACATCACTCAGGGGGGTGAAAAGTCCACACCCTTGAATGGCATAGTTAAGCCACCTAAGTTCCCATGTAGACAGTGCTAGGTCATTGGAAGAATTCTTCCGTTGACCTAGCTACTGCCCCTTGGCATAGTTAATTGCATAGTTAATGGGAGAATCTCTCCAGTTGGCATAGGTAGTGTCTACACTGAAGCATTACAGTGATGTAGCTGTGCTGCTGTAGTGTTTTAAGTGTAGACAAGTCCATAGAGACTGATCCAGTTCCTATTGTCAATAGATGTTGAATGAGACCCTTCAGGGAGAGGGTCAGTGGTAACATTCTGTGGCCACTATTAACGGCCTGGGATATATGAACAGGATGGGGTATTCTGTGCTCCTGTTCCAGAATTGGAAGGATGATGCTCATGGGTCCATATAGTAGCAGTTTTTCAGGTGCCTACAACCTCAATCCCTCTGTGCTGCCAGAGCCTACCTGCATATTCTCTCCAGCTCACCCTCACCCATGTTGGTTCTGCATTATTTTGTGCTACGCGTGCCTATGGAAGGGGGGGGTGTTTCGTAGTTGGAGGCTTTATAAGGTACCATGGAGTGCACCTTGTCTTGTGTATAGTTACTCTTACAGACAGTTACAAATGAGCTTTTTATTACATTGTCAGATGGAGCATGGCTTGCCACATTCAAGAGAGTTTGAAGATCTTTCTCAGAGTGGGCAAAGATTGCATTGTCATCAGCATACTGAAGTTCCACAACAGATATTGTGGAGAACTTACACTTGATTTTCAGCCTGCTAAGCCTGAATAGCTTCCCATCCATTTTGTAAATGATTTCAACACCAGCTGTAAACTTCCCAGCAACTAGGTAAAGAACGAATGCGATAAAAAACGCAAACATGATTGGAGCGATGATACAGTCCTATTTTACTCCTGTTTGTACTTTGAAAGATTCACTCTGGGAGCCAGTGCTGGTTAGAACAGTCACTTTCATGTTGTTATGAAGCAATTTTAGGACATTGGATGTCCTGATAAATACATGAGTCTTAGAGAGTGCAGTCCAGAGGGCATGGCGATTCACTGAATCAAAGGCTTTAGTTAAATCAATAAAAGCAATGTACAGTGGTTGGTTTTGCTCCTGACACTTTTCTTGTAGCTGCTGTGCAGTGAAGATCATATCCACAGTTCCACCACATGGTCGGAAACCACTCTGTGACTCCGGTAAAATTTCTTCTGACGGGCAGAAAGCAAGTTGCAAGGATCCATGCCAGAAATTTGCCTGCAGTGGCTAGGAGGGAGATAGAAAGATAATTTCCACACGCACACATAAAAAATAGTGCCCTGGAAGAGGCAAAGACCACCAGTATCATCATCCATCAGCAATTCTGCTGGACTGGTCATGTTGTCCAGATGCCAGATCATCACCTCCCAAAACAGGTCCTGTTCTCTCAGCTGAAAGAAGGGTACCGTAACAATGGAAGCGTTATAGGGACTTACTGAAGGACAACCTAAAAAGGTGTAATATTGACATTGACATTTGGGATCAGGATCTCTTAAAATGGAGTGAAGTCCTACGTGATGGTCCTCTGCATTTTGAACATGCTTGCTGACAAGCTGAAGACAAGAGGCACAAAAGGAAGGAGAGACTGGCTTCCAGTCGTAGTCAACAGCCTCCTGCTGAGCCTAAAAACGTCTGCCCTCATTGCAATAGAACTTGTGGTTCAAGGATTTGTCTTATTAGCCACCTGAGGACCCATAACTCCCATGGAAGATGATCATACTCGGTAACGAGTGATCGCCCATCACATAGTTGCAATTCAGCCTCTCTAGGTGGGATCACAGTCATGGTAGGTCAGTTCTTTTTGGTCTAATACTCTTGACAGTACCCTTCTAAGTAATTCAACTGCAAGTCCTTTCATGTGACTTATTTTTACTATGCCATACCCACTTAACAGAGAGAGTCTATTGAGGTTTCTTTTTCAGTGCAGAGATTGTTTTTCTGTTGTTGTTCTGAAATGACACCTCTAGGGTTAGCTTCCTTTTGAGATGTCTTTTTTTATAGTTCTGTGCTGCTCGGGGGGGCTAGGGGGAGGAAACATACACAGAAGCCTATTTCAATCATTCCTCTGAGTCTCCACAGTAGCCTTATTTGTATCTCTGATGATGGAAAGTGACTAACTTATATCACTTGAAGTTACACCAAGGAGAATTAGGAATGTAAGAAGACTTATGGACCATGGAAGAAGTTCTTGGAATGAGGAGATGAGTAGGAGGCTCCCGTTTCCTAGTTTGTTCATACAGTTCATGTACGTCAGAAAATTGGCTGCTAGAATTGTTACCTGAAATATAGTATGTATATCTCTGAAAAGCTGTCTTTGGGTGAAGCTATTGCCTATTTTATGGAGTGGCATGTTTTCAGAAGCCCTCCATTCTTTTTAGCTTGAGACTTCGAAGGGCATAATGCAACTTTTAATTGATAGGGGTTACGAACAAACTTACTATGAGCTGGTTATTTCGTAATGGTATTCTATATAGTTTCTTACCCTTTCTTTTGATGTGCTGGAACTGTTGGAGATGGGCTACAGGATTAGATGGACCTTCTGGTTTGATGCATGAAGGCAATTTCTAAATCCCTATATTCCTTCAGAGTCTTTCTCAAATCCCATTTCTTCCATGAGGCCTATAAATCCTAATGCAGCAACCTAGCACAGGATCAAACCACACACCTAAGCAAAATATAGTTGTAATAAAAATGTGCAAAGCAACAAGACATCTCAGATTTATCTCATGCCCATTTAGCTTCCCACCCCTTCCCTTGTCTGTGTATCTTCCTAATTAGATGATGGGCCTGGATTTTTTTTTCTTCTGCCAGAGCTCCACTCTGCACAGGAGGTGGGTCAGGCATCAGGAAGTTGATTGCAGTTCCCTGATTCTCAGGGTCAGCTTCAGCCCTGTTGCAACATAGAGCTGCTGCTGTAAGTTGCATCTCTGGTGACTGGTGCTTAATGAACTTTGCAGAGTATCTGATCCTACAAGTTCCTTGGGAGAGAGAAATGTCCTCTGTGTGAAGCACTGAACACCCAGTTGGAGCTATATAAATGATTCTTATTAATAAAAGGAATGCAGGAATAGACACTTGGAGCCTAATTGTGAATTATTCCAGTTAATGATGTCTGTTAGTGATGGGTTAATTTAACATGGCTCCCTTAATGGAGCCTGACTATAATTTACACATTCCAGTAATGCTGATAATTTTTGATGGAATCCTATGTCGGCAGTGTCTAGAAAGAGAATGCTTAACTCCCCTCTTTCCAATAAATACAAAAATAAGGGATCTTTTTTAGTTGATGAAGTGGATTTTAATATCAATAAAACCATTCATTTTACATATAAAAACACAGCAGGAGATTTTCACGTACAGGCAGATTCCTCATTGAGAATACTTTATGCTTGAGGAAATGTTAATTTGAAAAGCAAAGATGTTTATCCAACAATGAAGCAAATACAGCTGGAGACAATGATCAGAAATGAATACCAGCAGTACAAAGTCAGCCTACTGTGGATGATACCAGCAGGAATTCTCAAGGGCAGGCTCCTAGCTGAGAGGTTTGCTGAATAGAATGGCAAGATATTAAGTCAGTGTCAGGTTCAGCCGTGATACATCGCAGTGAAGAAAAGTGATATGACATCTCACCCTGTTTGTTCCCAGTATCAACTGAGATGAGTCTCTGTTTTTCTCACTGTACTGTTATGGGAGAGAAGAAATCTGGCTCTCCATTTGAGCCTAAATCATATGTTCAGATTCCCTTTAATTGAAAGGAGGATGGATACTATGTCAGAAGACGTTTTGGCTACAGTGAGACACTGAAACTTGGAATTTTAGGGCTAGATGGACAGCCTGGGACTGATGCAAGGGACTGTGAGGGAGTCAGGAACCCCACCTCTGTGTATCTCTGTGGGCTAAACCAGACACGGATGCCCACTTACTTCTTCCCTGGAGCAGGTGGGTCAGGAGTGAGTGGGGGAAGAGTGAAGGCTTGGTTCTAGTTCTCTAGGTGGGAGGTGGGTGTAATAATTGGCCCCTGGTATAGCCTAGCAGTAAATTACTTCTGAGACACTTTTGGGGGGGCTATTTGAAGTGTTTGGGGTGAATCTCTACCACCTACTTACAATGTAAGAGAGGCTTGTCTCTGCCCACTGGGGAAATCCTCCCAACTCTGCTACCTACACAAACACTCCAGTTTGGCTCAGCAAGCCCAGATCTTTCTCTCTGCATGGTAGCAATTTACACACCTGACTTTGTTCCACTCAAATGCCCAGCCCCTTGTCTTCTGGATATGCATTATATACACTGAAGTAGTGCTACCCAGTTCAATTCAAACATAGGGGTTCAGTGGGATTTCAGAGGGACACAGGCCCTGTGCTGGCCCTGTGCACAGAGGTGAATTTCATCCTCAGGAGCCTGATTCTGTCACCATTATTACTCACATCAAGTAGTACCTTTGTTCTCTGAAGTAGCCTTACTAACCTCAGTGGAAGTAAGGTGTTCTTTTGTGTGGATAAGGGTGACAGAACTGGGCACTAAAACTTACAGAAAGGAAGAAAAAGAAAATAAACAGTGGGCATGGAGAGTGAGCTAGAGACAGCCCCTTCAGTGAGCTCCCTCCAGGTCAAGGCTAAGGCACGTTAGTGATCCATTATGGGGGAACCTGGCACTGCCACTCCCATGCAGTACCTGCTCTGTGGATCTCTAGAGGTTCCAAATGTCTGGTGCTTTTATCTCAGTGTTGCCAGCTCTTGTCATCTGATAGTGAGATTCCTGATATGTGGTATGTTCTTAAAGCTGCAGCCCCAGAAGCAAGCAGTGAGGTGGGATTAGCAATACTGTAACGTTATATGAACACTATATTGAGATTTAGAAAAATGGCCCACCATAGTTTTTAAAACAATGTTGTTAGAGTTTCACTTTTATTATCAAAGCCAGATCGTTAATATCAAAATCCAACACAAGTTACCGGGGTTAATAGAGGAGTGACTGGATGGAATTCTTTGGTCTGTGTTGTGCAAGAGGTTAGAATACATGATTTTATGTTCCCCTCTGGCCTCTAAATTATCAGTCTACATTAGGGTTTTAAACTGCTGCCCATCACCATAGTATCTGAGTCCTTTCCATTTAAGTGACCCCTCACTTTGAGGGGGAAGGCTGATATTTCAAATACATCTAAGGGATGTATTAATGGATAAGTGATTATTCCAGAAGGTGGCATAAGTTTTGTAACCAAATTTCTCAAATGCTGCAAGTCAAAAAGGACAAAAAGCCAGAGTCGATTGTGACTCAGGAGAATTCAAGGGGGATGAACTTAATTATTTTTGCATTAGAAAGCATATTCCAGCATTAGAAAGCTTCCCAAGCTCCAAATACATACATATACTTTCAGTACAGAGCTTTAACTTTTACATCTGAATCAATAAATCATGTCAAAAGTGGCTGAGAAAATGTAAAGAAGGATTAAGAATGTGTCTGTTTTTACAAAAGTGAGTTCTCGTAGCTATGCTAGATTAAGAACATTTGTTGGGCCAAATACATTCTTGATGTAGCTCCATTGACTTCACTGAGATTATACAGGGATGAATTTGGTCCATGGGGTATGGGAATTTTTTGTTTTTATATTTTAACCCATGAGGGTGCAAATATATCAGTCAGATCAGTACAATTTAGGTGACTCCTAGAGGGTTTTTTAAAATGCCTGGAAGCCTTGCAAATGTAAGAATATTCAACAGGACAGAAGAATGACCGATAATTGCCTACTTTCTTTCCCATGGACCCTCTCCATTTTCATACAATTCTAGAAGTGCCCATGGCAACCAAAATTTCCTTGAGTAATTGTTTTCAGTTCTACTGCAACCTTTTTGATTGGGCACCCATATTGTCCTCTAGCTCAGCAGTTCTCAAACTGTGGTCAGGATACCAAAGTGGGTCGTGATCCCATTTTAATGGGGTTGCCAGGGCTGGCTTAGAGTTGCTGGTACTTGGGGCCAAAGCTGAAGCCCCAGCTCCACTGCCTGGGGCTTCAGCATGAGGGCTTCAGCCCTTGGTGGCAGGGCTCAGATTACAGGCCTCCTGCCTGCGGCGGAAGCCCTTGAGCTCAGGTTTGGCTTTGATTTCCCCCCCCCCGCCTGGGGCGGTGGGGCTTGGGCAGGCTCAGGCTCTGGACCCCCTCCTGAGGTCATGTAGTAATTTTTGTTGTCATAAGGGGGTCACGGTGCAATAAAGTTTGAGAACCTCTGCTTTAGCTAATAGGTATAGTCAGTTAGTAATTGTCTACTCAATTGCAAGTCCTGTTTATGAGAGTGGCCCCTTTTTCATAGGCACTTAAGCGCATTAGCCATTTGCTAGCTTGCAGCAGCAGAATTTATCTCCCTTGGAGTTTAGGTTCTTTTACAGATACATTCAGGAGACAAACCCAAAATTCTAAGGTTATAGCTTCACAGTATAAGAAACAGGGCACAAAAAAGTACAAAAAGATCCAGGTACTTCACCCTCTTTTCTGCTCCCCCAGCCATGTTCCTATTGTTTCTCCTGACACAGACTGGTGGGAAGGCAGCACAAGAGGGCTTAGAGGCAAGAAGCAGCCTAGAGAAACAGCAGCATGTCTGAAGAAGCAGACCTAGTCCCTGGCTGGAGCCCAGAGTGGAGGGAGCCCTGAGGAAGGAGCATGCAAACCTAATATAAGGAGCAGATTATGCTCCTTGGAGAGGGGCCTTGAGGGAGGGTCAGTAAAGATACTGCAATGGAGCCTGAGACAGGTGAATAAATATTATTTGGATGTTTAGCTCGGACTGTCAGTTGGACCTTTCCTTATCCTGGAAAGGGATTCATCTTTGTGACTTGCCTGGGGAGCCAAGCCATGGAAGACCTGTTGAGAGGCCAATGGCCTGCAGGGTACCAGAAACAAGGGCCCTTGGCAACACTGCATCTAAGGATGGTGAGTACACTACTTTACATCCCTCCTTTTATATTGTTCCGTGTTTGGTGGGGATGGTTGCTGTCCTGGTGGGTAATATCTAGCAGCATCTGTTGAACAAAGACATTTATCCCTTCTTGGGGCTGAAAGGAGGCTCATCATCCATCCACTCATGTTCCTTTAAGCAACCTTAACTGACAGCCACCTACTGAAATGCATGAAAGACTGTATCATAATATCATTCAAAATAATGTGGTATGCTCCTAACTACTAAATTAAGATATGGTTCAAATTTTTCCCCCTTGACAACTTTAAAGGTCAAGGCTAAATAACGCATATCTCATATGGCTCTTAGTTACCTATGAGAAGGAAACTTTTGTCTAAGGGCTCTGACAAAGACACACACACGTTCCACTTAAGATGAAGGACACTTTTAAATAAAGTCCTTACTCATGTTTAAAGGTGCCTTTGATTATTTGCTAAAAGAATTCCTACAAATCTAACTTAATATTCATTATTAATCCTGATCATATGTTGCATTTCAATCCTCTTAGTCTTTGAAATTGGATTTGTAACTAGATCTAGTAGGTATATCTTGATATATTAATATTTCTATCTCATGGAACTGGAAGGGACCTTGAAAGGTCATCAAGTCCAGTCCCCTGCCTTCACTAGCAGGACCAAGCACTGATTGTGCCTCAGATTCCTAAGTAGTCCCTTGAAGGATTAAACTCGGAACCCTGGGTTTAGCAGGCCAATGTGCAAACCACTGATCTATCTCTCCCCCTCTATTTTTCCTCAAAAGAGGCTATTTTGGAAAGCACGTAGTTATGATTTCCCTTTCCTCTTAGTCTTTTACTTATGCTGTTCCAAATTATGCTCTGATTCTCCTTTGCCTTGGGAGATCTGGTTTCAGGTCCCAGCTTCGAAACTGACTTCCTGTGAGACCTTAGGTGAATCACTTAATTTGGCCTTAGGTCATAAATCACATGCTTAGATGCTTGTTGAATCAAGGACCTTTGAACTTCGGTTCCTCATATTTAAAATAGCAAATATTCCCTATCTCGCAGGGGTGTTGAGGAGCAATTCCTCAGTGCTCAGACCTAATGGTAATGGGTTAAGTACCTGATAATTAGATTTAGAACAGTGTACAGTGAGTAATGCCACTGAAGTCAGTGCTATATGACAGTGAAGACTCAGACCCTGTATATTTTATGGTTATAAAGAAGAAAAATAGTTTCCATGAGCACTTTTCATAACAGCTATATTCAATAGTGGTACATTGGAAAACATGCATTTTATTCCTATTTGACGTACAAGTGCTCACAGCAAAAAACGATATGAGAAAAATACATACTTCCAGTACGTACTTTAGAAGAGTTGCTTGGCTGTTGTTGCCCCTGCATTCGTGTTCAAAGACCAAAATGTGCCCTGTGAACCCTCTGCTGTTAGCTGTCGACATAAAATGCTTTTTCATTTGTTGTTCTTACCTTATTCACTGCACGAACGACACTTCGCAAAACTGTTTGCTAGTAAAGCAAATAGCAAACATACATGCACTGGGAGTTGATGCCTCCTCGTTGGGCTGAGTGTTGAACAGCGTCAGGGTACTCTCATCCCCAAACCGAGTTAAATAATTTAAGGTGCCTGTGTACACAGTGCACCGAGGAATTTATGCATGCAGCGTTGGATCACAAAATGGGGCGACCTGCTCAGGAACCCAGGGATTCAGGAATGTCAGTGTGGGTAGGTGAGACAGGGAATGGAGATTCTTGACACATCTATTGCTCTAAACTTAGGACCAAATTAGATTGCACTGAAATCAGCCTCACTGACATCAGCCACCATCTTCTATCTTCCTCTTTTGCCCCAAATCATTTCCCCTGGATACATGTGTGCTTCTTAGTGAAATCAATGGGAGATGAAAAATGTAGTGGTTATTGCTGTTAATTATTAATAAAACATTGCTTTACCATCTTCAGTTTACTAACTTAGGTTTCAGGCCTGATTGTTCACTGCCTTGCCCCTTCTGTGCTCACTTACACCTAGGCAGATGGAGTAGGAAATGGGACCAGTTGAGAATAAATGGATATAAACTGGACACTAGGAAGTTTCTAACTATTAGAGCAGTGAAATTCTGGAACAGCCTTCTAAGGGGAGTAGTGGGGGCAAAAGACGTATCTGGCTTTAAGACTAAGCTTGATAAGTTTATGGAGGGGATGGTATGATGGGATAGCCTAATTTTGGCAATTAATTTGGCAACTGATCTTTGATTATCAGCAGGTAAGTATGCCCAGTGGTCTGTGATGGGATGTTAGATGGGGTGGGATCTGAGTTACTATAGAGAATTCTTTCCTGGGTGCTGGCTGGTGAGTCTTGCCCACATGCTCAGGGTTTAACTGATCACCATATTTGAGGTCGGGAGGGGAATTTTCTTCCAGGGTAGATTGGCAGAGGCCCTGGAGGTTTTTCGCCTTCCTCTGCAACATGGGGCACAGGTCACTTGCTGGAGGATTCTCTGCAGCTTGAGGTCTTCAAACCACAATTTGAGGACTTCAATAACTCAGACATAGGTTAGAAGTTTGTTACAGGAGTAGGTGGGTGAGATTCTATGGCCTGCATTGTGCAGGAGGTCAGACTAGATGATCATAATGGTCCCTTCTGACCTTAGTTTATGAGTCTATGAATGGTACCATTTTACACCCACGATGCAGAGGTTTAAATGCCTACGTAAGGTGCAAGACAGCAGAGAATTAGGTTGAGTGACACGTTTTCTGCCCTCAAAGCTGACAATGTAAGTTAGATGGGTCCCTAGCTCTTAAGCATAAGTGAAGGGTGTGGGGATTAGTGGCAAGTGAAGGGAAGTAGGGAGGGTTGCTGGAAGAGCTGAATTTGAAGATAGGGTTGCACAGGAGAAATGAGGTGCTTGTTGAATGAGAGCAGGGAAACTATATTTTGGGCATAACAATATGAAGTTTGAAGCAGAGAAGGAACGCAAAAGGGGCAGTAAAGTGACAGGGCTGGGACTGTGTAGGGACCAGAAGGAGAAGTAGGTGAGAATGAAATCAGAGATGTAGGTTGAGTCAGTGTTAAGCAGGGCCTTATGTGTAAGAATAAAGATCTTGAATACGGTGGAAAGAGCCACGCCAGTGTAGGGATTCAAAGGGGGGTTGGGCAGAGACAGTGTACCGGAACAGCGGCAGGGTGAGATGACTGTCAGTGGCATTTCAATATGATGGAAAGGCAGAGAGCAAGATGATCAGAAAGGAGAAGGTTACACAAGAGCTGACAGGAAACTAACAAGGATTTTAGCCAATGGGATCATGAGGATAGGGCAGGTTATGGTGATATTACAGAGGAAGAAGTGTTATGATCTAGCAAGAAACTAGATATTGGGGGTAGACTAGGGACCCCATAGTCAAGATATGGAGATGTGCTCTGCTGAACAAGAAATATACTCCTCTAGTCAAATGATTTGTCAGCAAAAGGGTCAAATAAAGGAGAAGCAGTTGGCATAATATATTTGGACTTTCAAAAAGCCTTTGACAAAGTTCCTCACAAGAGGCTATTTAGGAAAGCAAGTAGTTATGAGTGAGAGAGGAAGTATTTTCATTGATTTCTAACTAGCTAAGAGACAGAAAACAAAGATAAGAAATAAATGATCATTTTAAAAATAGTTAAAGGTTAACAGCAGGTGCCACAAGGATCTGTAACAATAATGGTCTTATTTAGTATATTTATTAATAGTCTGGGAAAGGTGAGATAGAGAGGGGTGGCAACATCTGGAGATGACAAACCCGAATAGTTGGGTAGCAAGACTAGAGACAAAGCTAAGGTACTTCAGATGGACCCTAGCAGAGTGTGGTCAATGGGCAACACGATGGCAGATGAAATTCAGTATTGAGAAATGCAATGTGGTTTTCACTGAAATGAAACAGTTAAATGGCTAAAGCACAAATGAATTGCAACCATTTACACAAAAGACATGGTCATCACAGATGAATGGGCAACGAATGCTTCTGTTCAATGCACAGTAGCACACTGAAAGAGCTAGGATGAAAGAATAGACAAGACTGGAAAATATTATAATTCCTCTATCTACATATCTGATATAGCCAGCATTTGGTTTTGGTCACCCATTTCAAAAAGAAAGTGTGTGTCAAAAAAAGAGAGACTTCTATTTGAAGGGAGACTGAAAAAATTGAGACTGAGTTCAGAGAAGTGATGAGAGAATATGAGATAAATATACAGAGAATATGAGATAAATATACAGAGTATAGAGTGTGTAAATTGCTATGGGGGAAGTGCTTCTGCTTATCCTTTATCATAACACAAGATAAGTTACCCGCAAATTTAGGTCTTGGCAAGATGAGGTGCTTATAATGCTTTGGTTTACAAGCTATATAAAACTAATGGAAACTAAAGACTGAAAATACCTATAAGGTCACATAGTCTGCCTCTTTCCCAACAGTACAAGATTGTTGCCAGTAATGAATCTTTTAGAGATTTGTCTGAAAACAGAGAAATGTCGACTCATGTGTTGTGAATGCAGACTGAGTTTGTCTGGATGGTGCTGCCGTTTCTGGGTTGCTAAGATATCTCAGCTACTCAACACGATTAGCATGATAGCACCCCCAACCTGCCCTTTTTATTTTTTTCAAACAGTTGTTGATGTGTGTGTCATTGTAGCTTTTACTGGTATCTTTTTTCCAAATCTGGAATCTTCTCCGAAATATGGTATCTCCTATTTCATGAGAAATACAGGACCTGACTTCAGAAACAGGCAAGAAGGAAAATGGCACGATCCACAGAACTTTGTATAACATCATTTTTCCGGTGATGTAATTCTAGCTCTTGGAAACGCAATGTTTTCAATTCCGCTATGAAAGCATGGACTGAGCCCTGAAATGAACACCATTGTTCTTGCCAAAGCTTTTGTTGCTTCTGTGGGTCTGTAGAGAGGTTAAATGTTAGGACTTCTGCCAGTCTTGGTTGAGAAATGTCTCCTTTCAAATTCCATTGGCTTGCTTTACGACAAGGTGCTAATAGCTGATAAGTGACTTCACTGGGTTAATATGGGCTAATATATTGTGTACATGGTTCAAATAGAAACCAAACTGGCAATACTATTCTAGCAAATGTAGGTAAGGAAAATTTGCTCTTCTTATCTTGTGTTAACCAGAATTGTCATATTTGGGGTTGGGAAGGAATTTTCCTCTGGGTCAGATTGGCAGAGACCCTGTTTTGTTTTGTTTTTTGCCTTCTCTGTAGTGTGGGGCCCAGGTCACATGCTGGTTTGAATTGGAGTAAAGGGTGGATTCTCTGTAACTTGAAGTCTGTACATCAAAATTTGAGGACTTCCGTAATTCAGCCAGAGTTGAGGACCTACTGCAGGAGTGAGTGGGTGACGTTCTGTGACCTACAATGTGCAGATGTTCAGACTAGATAGTCATGATGGTCCCTTTTGGCATATGAGTCATGCACAACAGACTTTGGCTATTCCAGAAGCCTTATAAGAATACAATAGTTAGATTTCAAATTATTTGGAATCTTGTGATTGATTTCAGATTTGGGCAAGACATCCTTTCTGAAAGCAAGTTCTAACTGGTCTGACTTTATGTGCTGCTCTTAAGGTATTTTCTCTTTCCCTGTTTCACGGGGGAAGACATTGATGGTACATTTCAAATAACATGCAGCGCCATTATTTGCCTGTCATTCAATGAATGTGCATGATTTATTGGGGAGGGAGCGTAAGACTCAAAGACATACACAAGACTCCATTGCTTGTATTTTAATGCCAACAGAAAGCTATGCCTTATGGTTACTTAGATTTAAGTCTGCAGTTTTCCTGCAAGTGAGATTTCATGATTTTTCATGTAAATGATTACACGAGATGAAGGACAGACTACAGGAAGGCTCCCAATCTTGAGACACTTTCATGGACTCCCACACTTGAATTTGCTTTCTCCAAACTTTGGTCTACCCCTGGATTGATGTTTTCGTGATAGATCATGCCAAATGGCTTGGGATGGATTTAGTGGATTAATGTAAAAAAGCTTGTTTATCATCATGCTTAGGGAAATAAAGACTATTTTTGGACAATACCCTTTTAAGTATAGTGCATTTGGGTGAAGGAAACGAACTACTCTTTCCCCACACTTGCTTTTCTGGCCATTACGCCACAAACCCATTAGAGTCACTTTCACACTCACCTCATTTTAAGTAATTGCTCTTGAGTCTCCACCCTGTCTTAGTTTTGTTATATGCCCCCTGCACTGGAGATATGGAATGTCAGGCATTGTTCTCAGCTTCCTTCCCTTGCTCTTGGCGTAGCAACTGCGTCAGACTCAGCAACTCTGTGGTAGATTGTATTGCCTAGCATTTGGCAGGCATAGGTGACATAAAACTCAGAATCTGAAGCTGTATCTACAAGTTCTGCAGTTCTTGATGTGTCTAAATCTATTATTCAAATTCATCCCCGGTGCAACTGCACTGACATTTTATCATCTGTACCCTTCAAGGACGTGGGCCCAGCTAACCCCAGTTAGTAAGGAGGCACACCCGAACAGGGATCAGCTGATTCCCTATAAATAGTAACAGGAAGTGGAAGAGGGAGAAGCTGCAGGAAGGGACAGTCTCCTGCAGTAGTCCCTGAGGACAGAAGACTGCATGGCAAACCATGGGAGTCATGGTTGGGTAGAAAGACTCAGCTGGAAGTCTTATTTTCCTCTTGAGAGTCTGTGGCCACTTGGATAATACATAGGGCTAAGAACCAAGCATTAGAGACTGATTTTGTGTGGCTGATACTTCTCAGGGCGCATGGGGAGCCAGTGTCTCTCATATGATGGAGAATGTGGGCGTGACAATCTCCCCCAGTACAGAGTGTGGTCAAATGTTAGTTTAAAAGGGGAGCTGAGATATGATGCTGCACATATACCCCAGGCCGTGAGGAACATGGGGATTGCCCAGACCATTAAATACTCCTATATCGGGGATTACTTTTTATCTTGGGAGATAGAAGGATAGAGGGCTGTACATAGATCAGTAATATTGCCATTTAGTCAGATTGGCAACCAGCTCTGAGATCATGTTTTTTCAGAGATGGTGGCTTGCTGGATCATACGGCAGCAGCAGAAATAGCTGCAGAATCAGAGGCCTGTGTGACAAAGTTCCTCCTTTACCTTGGTGGGTCCTGCGCTTATTGGCGGATTTGCTCACCTCAGTGATCTTCCCCTCTGGTGGAACCCACAGTCTGAGTCAACTCCTCCTGGGCCTGATCAGGAGTTATGAGGTTTGGGGGGAACCCGGGCCCGCCTTCTACTCTGGGTTCCAGCCCAGGGCCCTGTGGATTGCAGCTGCCTGTAGTGCCTCCTGTAACAGCTGCATGACAGCTACACCTCCCTGGGCTACTTCCCCATGGTCTCCTCCAAACACCTTCTTTATCCTCACCACAGGACCTTCCTCCTGGTGTCTGATAATGCTTGATTGTCTGATAATTCCTCAATCCTCCAGCAGCACACCCTCTCACTCTCAGCTCCTTGCACCTCTTGCTCACAGCTCCTCACACCGCTTCCTCTCCTCTGGCTCCTTCTCACCTGACTGGAGTGAGCTCCTTTTTAAACCCAGGTGCCCTGATGAGCCTGCCTTGATTGGCTGCAGGTGTTCTAAAAAATGTAGCTATCTCCACTGCCTTCTGGAAAGATCTTAATTGGCCCCATGTGCCTTGATTAACCTGGAGCAACTGCTATTTGGTTACCATGGTACTAGGGATTTGTTTAGCCTGGGGCTAACACACCTGTTCCTCAGTACTTTACTGTAGCCATCTGGCCTTGCCCCATCACACCTGGTATCAGATATTTACGTGTGCCACCAGAGACTCTGAACAAGCTTTCTGCAGCTTTCTTGTTTCAGCACACATTAAAAGTAGAGATGTAACCAAATAGCAAAGTCTGGAAGCAAATCCAGCCTCTCATAGGGTTTGATGTTTGGATTCAGGGATTTGGTTTGCCCTGTTGTAGAGCCATGATGATATTTTCTTTTAATGAAAAATGGCTATTTTCATCAAAATCTTGACCGGAGGTAAAAAAGAAATAATTTCCCAAACAGTTGTACACAGATGCGAAATTATACCACATAAAGCACAGATGTCAACTTTTAAGTAATAAAAAGAATTACTTTGAAAACTCAGCACTTCCACTTTTATACCAGTATCAAACTTCCTTTTGCGTGTATTTTAATTTTTAACCCCATTTTCTCCCATGTGATCCAATATTAAAGATAATGCTCACTTTAGCAAAATCATAATGAATTTCTGAGCATGGTTAGGGAATTCTTGGTTTTTTACACTAAATGCTGTGAAATGTATTCATGTAAATAGACTAAATACTGATGTATGCATCCTTCATAACTTTTAACCTATTTTATAGTAAAACATTTTAGGATCCTAACCTTAATAAAACTTTAAAAAACCTGATGAGTGCTATGAAATTGTTACTCATTTGTACAGGGTTTAATTTTTCAAGAGCCCTGCTGGAGTATTTCAGAATGTCTAATTTCAGGATGTTTGTTTCTGTCTTTTTTAAAAATGAGAGAAGGGTCCAAGCCTTATTCACACTCCAGATTCCAAATATCAAAGATCTTCAGATATGGAAGTATACAGTGGAGCCAACAAGGGAGTGAAATTGACAAGGATCCTGCTCTGAAAACAGGAACCTTGTCAACTTCAATCACAAGTGGGAAGAAGGCAGGGAGAGAAGAAGGAGCACTGGCTGAGATGGCTGGCAGGAACAGGTCTTCAGGCCCCTTAATAAGAGATCACCATTCCCTTCCCCTTCAGTGCTGTATGTGGCACTGACACAAGGTGATCCAGGAAGGCACTTGACAGAGGTCAACATTAATGGATTCTCCCTAAACAGCAGTGAAGGGGCTTGAGAAGCAGTCAGAGGAATGCTGGGCCTCTGAACGGTCCATGGTAATAAACATTGTGTTCTTTGTAGCATTAATTATACAAAGCAGGAGAGAACTAGATGGATGGTTGGTTTGCTTCAGTATGACAAGCCCACTGTATTCAAGTTTGGAGGAGGTCAGAGCTAAAATTGGTTTGGTGTTTCCAGTCAAATCGATGCTTGTTCAGGGCTTGTCCTTCTTCTTCCATCTATTTAAATCTCTCTAAAAGATTCTGAAATCCTATATGTGGGCTCCTCATTTTCTGTACACATTACCCCATGCAAGAACAAAAACACTAACATTAACAAAACGTGAAATAATATTAGGGAGTTACAGATGTAGAATACTCAACCAATATAAACTTGAAGAAAAGAGTAGCTTGAGGAGAAGAATGACAATCAAGATGAATTCTAGATTATCATCCTTAGGCAACCATTTGCATCCCACAGGGGACACAGGGCAGTGTTAGTACAGGATCTTGAGCAATTAGGACAACAGGGTTATATCACTAGGCTTGTTGTGTGCCCTTTTGTTTGTAACGTGACACTATTAATAAAGATAGACAAACACGAGGTCCTTGAAAAACTATCTAACCCTCTAGCAGTTTCAGGCTTGCTTACATCATTACATAGTTTCTTTCCTTATGGATACTTTTGATTTCTGAATAGCTAAAGAAATAAGGATCTTATCCCTCATCTCCTGTTGGTGCTGAGTGCCCTCTAATCTCACTGACCCCACTGGCAGTTGAAGTCACATGATACTTCACAGGATCTGGCCCAGAGATGGAAGTTACAGAAAATTGCTGAATGGTCTATACATTTGAGAGTGCTTGTGATCCCAGAGTGCAAGTACAGGGAGGGGGGAATTCAAATGCAAAGCAGGATCAGGGCCAAGAAACAAATTCCTGATTTTTAGAACTCTGAAATAAATATGACACTTAGGGAAAGGGGTGAGTGCAAAGCCTCCTCTTCTCCAGGTTCTGCTGCTTTGAGGGGTGTCCAGAGGGAGCTCAGAAGATGAGTTCTGGTGATTAGGCCCACGACAGAGGGATGCCATATTACATTAACAAAACAGGCTTCTCTCTCATTTCTTAGGAGGGCAATGCATAGACACAAGCTGGAGCTCCCCTGCCTTTCCTCCATAACTTTGCACCTGTGCAGATGGCAGAGGAAAGGTGGTTCCCGCAAGCAAGTGGTGGATATTTGAACTATTTACTAAGGCTGTTCATTTGGTGTTTGTCAAAGTGAATGAAAGCTTCCACCCTGCCTGACTCTGAGCAAGCAGGTGTTCAGGTACCAGGAGGGCTTTTGAGCACATCCTAGTATGGATTATGGTACCCTTCAGTAAATGGTTGGCATTTAATAAACGATTCTGCTGTCGATGCAGAAGAAGGAACAAAACTCCCCAGTTCCAGCTCTTAGCTGTGTTCGCTGTCTATGGCTAACAAGGAGGAAGAAAAAACTTCTTTCTGGCACTTAAATCAGCAGCTCTGGCTTGGAATACACACAAAGGAATACATCTGATGGGTAAGAAGGGGCCATTTTTTATAGCATCTTTTCAGAGTAGACCCACTCCTTAAGCAGTCCATGAATTTCAATGTCATTCTTATGTAGAAAAAGGGGTCTCCAGTTCGGAAAATTTCTTCTTGCAATTTGACGTTTCCATGAGTTGGGCAGCTTTTTCTCTCCATTCCTTAGCCCTTGCGAAAATCCACTTTGTTGTTATTGCCAGTTCTCAGCTCCATAACGATGAGCTGTCCTTGAACAAATCCTTCCATCTATTAGGCAATAACATCCTTTTATTCAGCACCATGCCAGCCTGCATTCTTCCATCCAATTTTTGTAGTTTAGGAACATATTCAATATTGTATCCCACTGTGTGGAAAATCTCATTGCCTTTCTCTCTCTCTCTATACACACACACACACGGTTTGAATGGCATCTTGAAATTTCCCTAGTTAATGATTATTATAACAGCATCTCAGAAAATGGACCTGCAACAAGTATATGATTGGCTAATAATGCTATGCCTAACACCATAGACCCAATAACTAAGGGCTGCTCAATCCAATCACCTGTTAATACATTATATGTTCCTTGCAGTGTCACTAGGCAGCATGTGACTTTGAGATGTTGCCAAAATTAATCCGGGGAAGCTTTTGTTCGGGGTGCCATCAAAAAGTCAGTGCAATGTCTGTGGGGACAGATTCTCAGCTGTATCTTCAACAGCACATCAGTGTTAATGTCTAGGGAGCCACGTTGACTTTTGACACCTGAGGATCTGGCCCAGGGTCTTGTCTGCATTCTGGCAGGGAGAGGACTAGTCCATTGAAATCTGTCTTTATTCACTGACTTGATTGGACACTGTGATCTGGTGATAGAGAGTAGAGTTTCTTCCCCTGCTTCATACTTTTAGTCTTATTTGTGCTGCAGTGGCTTCTAGGAACAGCCTCAGTCATGGAGCAGGGCCCCATTGTGCTTGGTGTTGTACATACACACAACAGAAATTTGGTCCTGTGACATCTGATTAAAATATGACCATGTAGATCAGGGGTGGGCAAACTTTTTGGCTTGAGGGCCACATCAGGGTATGGAAATTGTATGGCAGCCCATGAATGCTCACGAAATTGGGGGTAGGGGTGCATGATGGGGTGATGGCTCTGGCTGGGGTGTGGGCTCTGGGGTGGGGCTGGAGATGAGAAGTTTGGAGTATATAAGGGGGCTCCAGGCTGGGCTCAAGGAGTTCAGAGGGCAGGAGGGGGATCAGGGCTGTGGCAGAGGACTAGGGTACAGAGGAGCTCAGGAGTGCAGTCTCCGGGTGGTGCTTACTGCAAGAAGCTCTGGGAAGTGTGTCCCCCCCCGGCTCTTATGCTGCAGCACGGCCAGGCAGGTGCCATCCCTGCAGCTCCCATTGGCCAGAAACCACGGCCAATGGGAGCTGCAGGGGCGGCGCTTGTGGACAGGGCAGTGCACAGAGCCACCTGGCCATGCATCTCCGTATTATGTAGGAGCCGGAGTGGGGTCATGCTGGCTGCTTCCTGGGACCTACATGAAGCAGGGCAAGCCCTTGATCCTGCTCCCCAGCTGGAGCTTGGCAAAACCCCAACCCCGCTTCCCGGTGGGAGCTGAGGGCTGGATCAAAAGGTCTAATGGACTGGATGTGTCCCGCAGGCCATAGTTTGCCCACCCCTGATGTAGATCATTGTTGCTACCACTGTTATATAATTGCAATGAATCAATTTTAATTTCTAAAAGTTTGGAAAAGTGATGCAGAATTAGTAATGTTTTATCATATGTAATTTCCCTCTTTTTTTTTTTATCTGTGTAACAAAAATTGTGGCCAGGAATTTAACCATGAAACTTGTACTTTATGACAAAGGAACAAGACACTAAAAATATACTGCCATTAATAACAGAAAAAAAAATCTGAAGATAAACTCATACCATGGAAAATAATAGGAATATGCTGTTCTAACACACTGTTGTATTTTAATGGTTTTTATTTCCTGCTTTTTTTCTCTGTCAGATGATTTGTCAAATCAGGCCTTAAAAATATGCTTAATGTGCTGGTATTAAGCAGTTTTCATTAGCCTAGTGCAGTTTAACTGGTCATATGCATCATTTATATTCTACATTGTGACAAATCTGCTTTCCTGACCATCTCTTTTGGAACACAGATACTGTTGTACCAGCCCAGGGCAAAAATAAATAGTCAGTCACAATGGCTAAGTATGAGACTGTTCATATGCTGAAATTATACAGTAAATTTTGGAATTGATGATTATGGATGGAACTTCAAATACTTATTACAATAGAGCTTATACAAAAAAATCACACCGTATAAAAAGTACTATAGCCTGAATTTCAAGAAATTCTTTCACTTTCACCTGGTTTCAGCCAGAAACCTGATTTAGCCTGCATTAATAAAACTCGTATTCATGAAATCTAGTTGTAAGTTAACAGGCCAGATTTTCAAATAATGTCACTTCAGTTTGCACTCACAAAATGTCTGTACACAACTCTATTTGCACATGGAAATTGGGTAACTGCATGCCTACGTGTGGATTTGTGCGCAAAATGATCATGCAGCCTAATAACTTGATTTGCTTATATAATATCCTGGCAATGTTTTGCGTTTTCCTCTAGTAACCTATCATCTACTAGAGGATAACAGCCTACTACTGCTACTGGCTAATAGGAAGAATTCTTTACTCAAGTGGTAGAAGAAGTCTGTGCTTTGCTGCTGAAGGTCATAGGTTCAGATGTTACTGTAATGAGCGCCATAGAAGAACCATGGGCTATAGGTATCAAAGGCCACCCTCTGTGGCCACACCCATGCTCCACCTCCAGGCCCCCTCCTGCTTCCAAGGGGACTGTCTGTGACTTCATGGTATGACTGCTCTGGTGCTTTAGGAGTTCACATTTGTGACTGGGTTGGTGAAATCTAATTACAGAACATACAACCCGTTTGGGATTTCTGGCCTGTTTTTTGACAGTCTTCCCTGCGGCTGGCACTCACAGTTGTGAGCCACTCCAGACAGCGAGGCAATGCAAGACTTGAACTCTATCAGAACTCAGATTTCTTACCATCCGTTTTTTCTATTTCTGTCCAAAGGTTTTTTTATAACAGTGAAAGCATGATTTCCCCTCCCTACTCAGCGCTAATGTAAATACTTAAATCTCTTTTTAACTGACTCTTTCTCCTCCACTCCCCCCAAAGGCAACTCCTTTGAGCATTAACCAGGGCTGGAAAATGTCATTCTGAAAAGTGACTGCTTCAGAAAGTTATGAGCAACTGAAAGAGGGGGCTGGAGTGGAAATGCCCAGGTGACCTTAACTACAGCGGTTGCTGCCACTTCCACTATAATCCATTAATAAGTAAAACTTTATTCATATCTGGTGCTTAACCAATGCCTCTGTACACTTCAGATTAAACTAGGGCTGACTGGGACTTCTCACATTTAGTCAAGTGAACAAGATTTGGCCTCTAGTCTGCTATTCATTGAACTGTGACTGAGAACTTCTCACTAACTAATATTCTTCTAATGTGCACAAGTAGAATTTATGTCAAAATGAAATAAAGTAATAGAAGGCTTCAGATAGCAGCACGTGTGCATTTAAAAGAATATTTGCCAAAGTGTTTCTTATTTATACTCTACGACTCTCAGGAAATCTTTTCCTCAAGCATTATAAGAGAGAGGGTCTTTAGTTCAAACATAGCCTCGGGTGTCCATTGCTTTTACACTAAGATTTCCCATCCAGAGTTGGAAAAATGTGACTTTAAACTCAGAGCTTTATTTATAAAAGAAATTTCAAATATAAATACCAAAAACAAACAAGCAAAGAGTGGGAAATTGAATTTTTTATGATAAAGTCTTTTCTGATTATGACAAAACATTAGAATTAATGCATGTGGGCATCTTTTAAAAGAAACAAATTGTTGTATTCACACAGGCAATGTGGGAAGAAAAATTTGAAGCAGCTAATTAAAGCAGAAACTGGATTTTCTTCTCTTTGGCTGTTGCATGTGGTATCAGCTTCTTAATAAATTAGCTCTAATGCTGCTTTGTTCTGGCCACCCAATCGAGTGTTTTCTTTTTGACTGTAGACAGCTAATCAACCATCTTATCTTGCTGTCCTTCCATCTTGTTTCAAAGTAATACGTGAACACTGCATTAACAGATGATTAATACTAGAAAAAAGAGGCTGCAGGTTGAGGCCAGGGTTGATTGAACAACATGCTTAAGTGCATGCTTAGTTCCCACTGAAGAAAATGAGACTTCATCATGCAGGGAGGAGGTGTTGCCTTATATATCAAAAATGTACACACTTGGACTGAGGTGGAGATAGACATAGGAGACAGAAGTGTTGAGAGTCTCTGGGTTAGGATAAAAGGGGTAAAAAACAAGGGTGATGTCGTGCTAGGAGTCTACTACAGGCCACCTAACCAGGTGGAAGAGGTGGATGAGGCTTTTTTTAAACAACTAACAAAATCATCCAAAGCCCAAGATTTGGTGGTGATGGAGGATTTCAACTATCCAGATATATGTTGGGAAAATAACACCGCAGGGCACAGACTATCCAATAAGTTCCTGGACTGCATTGCAGACAACTTATTTCAGAAGGTTGAGAAAGCTACTAGGGGGGAAGCTGTTCTAGACTTGATTTTAACAAGGGAGGAACTCGTTGAGAATTTGAAAGTAGAAGGAAGCTTGGGTGAAAGTGATCATGAAATCATAGAGTTTGCAATTCTAAGGAAGGGTAGAAGGGAGTACAGCAAAATAGAGACAATGGAATTCAGGAAGGTGGATTTTGATAAGCTCAGAGAGCTGATAGGTAAGATCCCATGGGAATCAAGACTGAGGGGAAAAACAACTGAGGAGAGTTGGCAGTTTTTCAAAGGGATGCTATTATGGTCCCAAAAGCAAGCTATTCTGATTGGTAGGAAAGATAGAAAATGTGGCAAAAGACCACCTTGGCTTAACCAAGAGATCTTGCGTGACCTACAGAATAAAAAGGAGTCATATAAAAAATGGAAACTAGGTCAGATTACAAAAGATGAATATAGGCAAACAACACAGGAATGCAGGGGCAAGATTAAAGAGGCAAAGACATAAAATGAGCTCAAACTAGCTATGGGAATAAAGGGAAACAAGAAGACTTTTTATCAATATATTAGAAGCAAGAGGAACACCAAGGACAGGGTAGGCCCACTGCTCAGTGAGGAGGGAGAAACAGTAACAGGAAACTTGGAAATGGCAGAGATGCTTAATGACTTCTTTGTTTCGGTCTTCACTGAGAAGTCTGAATGAATGTTTAACATAGTGAATGCTTATGGGAAGGGGGTAGGTTTAGAAGATAAAATTAAAAAAAAGAGCAAGTTAAAAATCACTTAGAAAAGTTAGATGCCTGCAAGTCACCAGGGCCTGATGAAATGCATCCTAGAATACTCAAGGAGTTAATAGAGGAGATATCTGAGCCTCTAGCTATTATCTTTGGAAAGTCATGGGAGACGGGAGAGATTCCAGAAGACTGGAAAAGGGCAAATATTGTGCCCATCTATAAAAAGGGAAATAAAAACAACCCAGGAAACTACAGACTAGTTAGTTTAACTTCTGTGCCAGGGAAGATAATGGATCAAGTAATTAAAGAAATCATCTGCAAACACTTGGAAGGTGGTAAGGTGATAGGGAATAGCCAGCATGGATTTGTAAAAAACAAATCGTGTCAAACCAATCTGATAGCTTTCTTTGATAGGATAACGAGTCTTGTGGATAAGGGAGAAACGGTGGATGTGGTATACCTAGACTTTAGTAAGGCATTTGATACGGTCTCGCATGATATCCTTATCGATAAACTAGGCAAATACAATTTAGATGGGACTACTATAAGGTGGGTGCATAACTGGCTGGATAACCGTACTCAGAGAGTAGTTATTAATGGCTCCCAATCCTGCTGGAAAGGTATAACCAGTGGGATTCCACAGGGGTCTGTTTTGGGACTGTCTCTGTTCAATATCTTCATCAACGACTTAGATGTTAGCATAGAAAGTACGCTTATTAAGTTTGCAGATGATCCCAAACTGGGAGGGATTGCAACTGCTTTGGAGGACAGGGTCAAAATTCAAAATGATCTGGACAAATTGGAGAAAAGGCCTGAGGTAAACCGGATGAAGTTCAATAAAGACAAATGCAAAGTGCTCCACTTAGGAAGGAACAATCAGTTTCACACATACAGAATGGGAAGAGACTGTCTAGGAAGGAGTATAACAGAAAGAGATCTAGGGGTCATAGTAGACCACAAGCTTAATATGAGTCAAGAGTGTGATACTGTTGCAAAAAAAGCAAACATGATTCTGGGATGCATTAACAGGTGTGTTGTAAACAAGACACGAGAAGTCATTCTTCCGCTTTACTCTGCGCTGGTTAGGCCTCAACTGGAGTATTGTGTCCAGTTCTGGGCACCGCATTTCAAGAAAGATGTGGAGAAATTGGAGAGGGTCCAGAGAAGAGCAACAAGAATGATTAAAGGTCTTGAGAACATGACCTGTGAAGGAAGGCTGAAGGAATTGGGTTTATTTAGTTTGGAAAAGAGAAGACTGAGAGGGGACATGATAGCAGTTTTCAGGTATCTAAAAGGGTGTCATCGGGAGGAGGGAGAAAACTTGTTCACCTTAGCCTCCAATGATAGAACAAGAAGCAATGGGCTTAAACTGCAGCAAGGGAGATTTAGGTTGAACATTAGGAAAAAGTTCCTAACTGTCAGGGTGGTTGAACACTGGAATAAATTGCCTAGGGAGATTGTGGAATCTACATCTCTGGAGATATTTAAGAGTAGTTAGATAAATGTCTATCAGGGATGGTCTAGACAGTATTTGGTCCTGCCAGGAGGGCAGGGGACTGGACTCGATGACCTCTCGAGGTCCCTTCCAGTCCTAGAGTCTATGAATCTAAATCCTTTGATGCCTCTGTAGGAGGCAAATGGCATCCATATGGATGCCTCTTTCTCTTTTGCCACCAAACCCCGGAGAGTACAGCTCCTACAGAGTCATATTTCCAAGGATTCCAACACAGGGCTTTGTCAGCACGGAAGGGAAAATAGCACATAGAATGGCCATGCTTGATCAGACTTCTGGTCTGTCTAGCCCAGTATCCTGTCTTCTGAATTTCAGAATTGAAATGGGTGGGAGGTGTTTGAATTTACGGGGTGGGTGTGTCAAGGCTGATGAGGGGTGAGACTGTGAGGGTGAAGGTGGGCTGTATGGCACCATAGTAAAAACTGAAAAATGTTTCATGACATTTTATTAGATTTAACTCATGGTTTAAAATCATCACACAAATTAAAGTTGGCTACTCAAGCCTTCTATGAAGCACGACATCTACATCCTTTTTGGTTTCTTCTTATTATTTTGCACAACTGTTAATGAACTTCCTGAATGCAATGCGTTCATCTTTGGTGGCTTCACGTGTGTCCGGTACTTTCATTCCTTCCATTGATATGCTCATTAGTTCATTCACATGATCAGGCAAAGGCAACTTCTTTCAGAACACAAAATTCTATTCAATGATGAAAAAATGCTCAACTGTAGCTGTCGTGACTGGGAGTAGCAAGAGATGAATTCCTACTTCTTTCATCCCAGGAAACAGAGCACAAAGTTCAGGTCGAGCCACTAGTGATGATAAAAAAGAAGTTGAAGTCGAATCTTCATTTATTCGTCATATGATATTCCACTCTGTGTTCAAATTCTCTATTCTGTCCTGATCACATGGCAGCCCCATTGCTGGTAGTGCTTCACTCCACTCAAACTGTTGGTGTTTTATAGGACAGGCATCTGTAAAAGCTACGTAGAGATTGAGTAGAATCTAGAAATTGCTGTTGTAGATTTTTAAGAATCAAGTCTGTGTACTTTTTCAGTTGTCTTAACAAACACTTCTTGTCTTCTTCACTTAAGGATTCAGTATAAATGCATTCATTAGTCAACTTGTGGTCTGAAGTCTTTGCTTCTTCCAGTACTTTTTCAATCAATACCTCTCTTATTGATCCAAATGTAGCTTCTATTGCTGGACAAAGATCTACTACTGTTGTAGCAGATGCCTGGATGGCATTGTTTAATGACCCAAGTGGTTTCAACAGTAGGGGAGGGAGGGGGAGAGAGAGAGAGAGAGAAAATATATATGGCAGTAGTCATCTTTGAACATAGTAGGAATAGTAATCCACCAGCATCACTACTTAGATCCATCCCATCTTGGTAGATACTTTTCCAAAGCCAGTAATAATGGCTGGAGTAATTTTAAGACAACAGCCAAGGATTGCTCATGAGAAAGCCAGTGGCTTTTCCCAGGTTGGACTAATTTGAACTTCCGTCCTAGTGTATCTAAGTGACTCTTGCTGAAAAAAAGAATATAATGAAGACATTAAATGTATAGCTTTTTAAATGTCTTTTGAAGATTCTGCAGCTCGTACTAGTGCTAGTAGGAGTAGATGGCTTCTGCAGTGTGTATAGGAAAGATTAGGGTTACACTTTTATCTGAACAAAGCTTGTACTCCACCATGTCTTCCAGAGAAGTTTGCAGCTCCATCAAATGCACAAGCAGCCATCTGTTTGGGGTCCAATTGACAAGCATTTAACTCCTTTATGATGTGGGTTGTCACAGATGCAGCCGATTTGTCTTCTATAACTTGAACATCTAGAAATGCATCTACTGGCCTAACCCTGACATTGTGTACGTTATCTTGATGACTTAATACTTGATGCCCATTTACAGCGGTGCATTCATCAGCCACGTATGCAAATTTTTCTGAATGTGGTGAAAGAGTTCTCCACTTTTTCAACTGTTGAGTCTTTCACTGTTGCACCGCATGCTTCTAGCCATTCAGTTGAGTTTCTTGCAGAAAGATAGTGAGCATTTGCTGGTCTTGTTCGGAACCAGTGTTCAATGTCAGGATGAACAAGTGACAATGTACTTAACATTGGCCTCCAGTTTGTAGTGTGTGGTATCTCTTGCTTAAATAGAAAGTAGGATGCCACAGCCGTGTTTGTTTGCATGAATGGTGTTGTGTCTCCAGCATTCTTAATAGCCTCATTAAGTACTTCTAAAATTGGCTTTGAAAGTGGGCTTATAAGGCTTTCTGCATGTTGATGCACTTCAGAGGCCTGGTGTTTTGCAGCCTTTTCACGTAGTTTGTCAGCACTGGCTTTGCTGATTGGTTTGACAAACCAAGCTCCTCCACTTTTACCAATTATTGCACTGGAAAGCTTTACTTCTTCGTAAGCTTTATTGCAAGAGGTGCACCAGTAGCCATCTTTTGTAACTACAGTAAATGGGAACACTGTGACTGACAAACATCAGGAACTACTTTTAGGTTTTGGAAACACAGTTTCTTCAGTAGGTAGTTGTATTTGTGCTTTGGGCTGGTCGGATGTAGATATACCACTTGAACCTTCAGATGACATGTTGATATATTCTCGGTTCTTGATGTGTTCTTCACCTTGGTTAGTTTTTGGGCCTTTGAGTGGAAAAATTGTTGTATTATTTTTTGTCTTTTCATTTTCACTTTGACCTGCAACATGTAAAAGAGATATGAATAAAGCAAATGTTTTGTTAGGATAATGCAAATTTAACTTAAGGATAATGTAAGTTACACCAAAACATATAACAGGTCTAGATTTCTAAAATATATATATTTAAAAAAATGTATTTAATTTAAATTGACTTTTTTGAAAAGTAAGCAATCATGGAATAAGAGGGCAGTCCTCTCATGGATCAGAAACTGGTTACAAGATGGGAAACAAAAGGTAGGAATAAATTATCAGTTTTCAGAATGGAGAGAGATAAATAGTGGTATCCCTGAGGGGTCAGTACTGGGACCGTTACTGTTCAACTTATTAATAAATGATCTGGAAAAAGAGGTAAACAAAGAGGTGGCAAAATTTGCAGATGATACAAAATAATTCAAGATAGTTAAGTCCCAGGCAGACTGCAAAGAGTTGCAAAGGGATCTCACAAAACTGGGTGACTGGGCAACAAAATGGCAGATTAAATTCAATGTTGATAAATGTGAAGTAATGCACATTGGAAAACAATCTCAATTCTATAGACAAAATGATGTAGTCTGAATTAGCTGTTAACATTCAAAGATCTTGAAGTCATTGTGAATAGTTCTCTGAAAACATCCACTCAATGTGCAGTGGCAGTCAAAAAAACAAACAGAATGTTGGGAATCATTAAGAAAGGGATAGATAATAAGACAGAAAATGTCATATTGCCTCTATATAAATCCATGGTACGTGCACATCTTGAATACTGTGTGCAGATCTGGTCACCCCACCCCAAAAAAGACACACTGGAACTGGGAAAAGTACAGAGATGGACAACTAAAATGATTAGGGGTATGAAACAGGAGGAGAGATTAATATGATGGAATTTTCAGCTTAGAAAAGAGACGACTAAGGGAGGATATGATAGAGGTCTATAAAATCTTGACTGGTGTGAAGAAAGTGAATAAGGAAATGTTATTTAATCCTTCACATAACACAAGAACCAGCAGTCACCCCATGAAATTAATAGACAGCAGGTTTTATAAAAATAAAAGGAAGTACTTCTTCCCACAACATAAAGTCAACCCGTGGAACTCTTTGCCAGGAGATGCTGTGAAGACCAAAACTTTAACAGGATTAAAAAAAGAACTAGATAAATTCCTGGAGAATAGGTCCATCAGTGGCTATTAGCCAGGATGGGGAGAGATGCAACACCATGCTCTGAGTGTCCCTAGCCTGTTTGCCAGAAGCTGGGAATGGGGAACTGGGAATGGAACACTTGATGATTACCTGTTCTGTTCATTCCCTCTGAAACACCTGGCCTTGACCAGTGTCGGAAGACAGGATACTGGGCTATATGGACCATTGATCTGACCCAGTATGACCATTCTTATATAAAAATTAATTATAATAATAAAAATGTTTAGTACAGAAACTCCCCAACTTAATGACCTCTCAAGATAGCAACGATGTGAGATAACAACCTTGGCAAATAATGCATTTTAAAAATCTTGGCCTACTAGGAAACATATTTATATATGTTTCCATTCCCAGTCACAAATCTAGCATTCTGCAGCAAAGTCACTAAAATATAGTCCAACAAACAAATGTTTATTTAACTTGCCCCTCACTTTTCCCTCCACCGCGCTCCACTCACCAGTGTTGTCATTGGTCAATGGAGACCCAAAGTTCAGAAGTATTTTCACGTGAGTACACCTCCCAAGTGGGGGGCAAGAAGGCACCTTGGTCGTTCCTCCAGCAGCTCACTGTTAGCTCTGGCCGCTGCTGTTCGTTGTGCCACCGTTCACTCCACCACTCTGTTTCCAATGGCCCTGCACAGTCACCTTCTGCTGCCACCTGCCACTGTGACCTCTGCGAGTTGGTCTCTTGAGGTTCCACCAGCTCTCAGTGATTTCAGCTGAGCTCTCATTGGGGCAACCTTGCTGCTAGTGCAGTCTGGGTGTCTCTTCCACAGAAACACTGTCCCCACAGCAGGACTAAGCATTTAGACCTGATTATCAGTGATTTCAGCTGCAGTGATCACTTAACAGAACAAAAGACTATCTATGGAGCCTAATCAGCTCTGTCTTTAAACACTGGAGCGGGACAGGTCCCCACCCTCTCTCTTGATGCCCTCAGTCCGCACAGGCTAAGTACAGTTCTACTGCCCTTTACTCATACAATAAGAACAATAACATTTCATTCCCTCCCCCCCCCCGCATTCAAGTGACTTGTAACCCAACCCCAGCCAAAATGTATCACTTGGGCAACACAGCCCTGTGTACTAGATACCTAGGTAGATTAGGTGTGAATGTAAATTCAGTCTGGTCCTGAAGCCTTTCCCCACAGCTTCCAGCTCATCACCAGCTGTCAGGGAAAGCTCATTTAGACTTTGCTTACAAATCATGGTTTGAAATTATTAGGCTGGCCAACATCACCGAAATGAATGCACTGATATTGTCATAAAAAACAACAGCTGTATAAGGAAGGTAGTTTATGTCCATACTTTTCAAATCTGTTACTGAAGGACATAAATCCACACTGTGTCAAGGTCAAGCATAGGAGTTTATTACACACAGTGCTGGCGAAGTGTCACCTTGCTTATTGGGCTCAGAGACACTGTCACTCAATTGATTACAATAGAATATATAGATTTTCCATGGGCGGGGGAAAGTGACGGGGTAGGCAGTTACACACCCCAGGATAGGTTTTGCAGCAACACAAGATAGCACATTAGCCACTGGTTAAAAGGTTACATAATGTCTCCACCCATGGTCTCAAGTTAGCAAGATAATATTTAATTAATACTTTGATAAAATGTTATTAGTATAAAATATATGTTGAATTCTGATTTGGGGTCCATAGGAATGGAGCAACTCCTTTGATTGTCCAAGAGGTACATTCCTAGGGGTTAAAGCAAAGAAACAGTGAAAGTATATGACAATACAGATTGTCTTCTGTGTGTCTTAAGGCAGGCATTGGTCCCTTGGAAGGGGAGGTGGAAGGATGCCATATCTTATAATGACATGTGCCAACTTTTCATAAACTCAAGGTTGGATCTGTGGGAAGAATGTTTACCTACAGAAGAGACTAACGCAATAGGAACAGGGATTCTTTGTTGGGTTTGAAACATTGGATGAAACGTCATTATTCAGTTATTGCTTCAACATCTGGCATTTCTACTGACCAAGCATATCTTAGCAAAGGCAATGTTATATTGTTTACCCAGCTTTCTCTTAGCTGATTGCTATTTGCTAGGCCTCTGGTCTCTTGACCAAACTCTGGACTTTGGGTCTGGAAAAGAGCCGGCACAATCCGTGTACCAGGTTGTTATATAAAATGCACATCGATTTTAACCCTTCAATTATACTTTTTCAGATACATGTATTTTATCATACACTGTATATGCTTTTAAAGTGTGTATTAATATTTCAATTTCAATTCAAATTTCCAAACAATCACTAAATTGGCATGTAACTAGTTCACAAAACTGGGGGTAGGGGGATGCTGGGGAAATTTGGGGGTGGGGGGTAGGGAAATCACTAGAGTTATCTAGTTTCAGCAAGAGCTTTAGAAAATACCCCTGTATGCTCTTGGGCCTCAAATATGATTTTGTAATTTACTAAATAATATTTCACAGTGAATCACCACTAACCCTAAAGATTCTGATTTACCTCTTTTCCAAAGGGCTGAAGCATGCCACTTAAAGATAGTGTTGTGCTACTGGAAAAAATAGCCCTCTTGCTCCAAGAAAGAAATACATCCTACATGGCAAGGCTGATCTATCTTGTCACTCTGCCAAGCCAGACTTAGTGATAAATAATCACTTATACAAAAAATCATAGCACATTCAGGTTGATCCAGTCCCACGGGACCGGTCACTCCCCTCCCCCCAGCTCAACTAGAACCCTAGATTTTACCTTAAAGACAATGCCTGTCGCCAATCCTTTAATAAACTAATGATCTAAAGGCTTATTAACTAGGAAAAAGGAATGAGTGATTTACAGGTTCAAGCAAGCACATCTATCCCCACAAATGATTTACCATCTAAATGGGTATTGATCTATTAATTCAAAGTGTCTTCCAGGGCAGACCCAGAAAATAACCCCTGGGGATCCCTGACTTCAGGTTAGAGTCTCTGGCTCTTCAGAGTTCAAACAGCCAAAAAGATGGAAATATTTTCTGTGGCTTTGTTTTATTTCTTTCATTCAGCTTCCAGTCCCACAGGATGAGGTTCCTTGCATGTCACCTTTGCCCCTTCTTTGGTTTGCCCTCACTTCTCTTTACGACAGAGCAGAGGTTTTTGAGAGGGTGCCCACGCTCAGTGAGGATTCCTTGCAGTGGACTGGGACTGAGGAGACCTGGGTTCTAGTCTTGGTTTTGGCCTGTGGCTCAGTTTCTCCATTTATAAAATGACAATAATGACACTGACGTCTTTTGTAAAGTACGTTAAGACCTGCGGATGAAGAGCATTAGATATGAGCTATATTATTTATCTATGCATGGAATGTAATTAGGAAACTATTTGCTCATTAAGAGGTATTTGAGATATCCAGTTAAACATCAAATGCAATTTTATTACCAGTATCACATTAAATAAGGATTTTCAATGACCCACACCCAGTTCAGATTTAATGAATCCCCCACCTCATTACTAAAGCATACTGTGGGGAAAGGGAACACACAGCTAGACAGAAGCCTTCTCTAGCTCCTTTTCTCTAGGCATGATTTTAACATGATTTTAAAAGGCGAGATTTAGCTGTTTTCAAAAAGAATAGAAAGTGGCTCCAATCATCCTTCAGCTCAGAGGTCATCCTGTGAGCAATGCTATGCTAATTGTACATTATTACAGCCTCAACATCAGTCTCACACAATCTTGCAGCGAGTGACAAGGTGACAGAGCTCAAGTGATGGCACTTCGCCATTGGAAAGTCTTTATTAAATATTTATTTAAGATGTCCCCAAAATCCTGAGGCTTAACTTGGACCATGGCTTGTAACTGGCATTGTCAAAGGCGCTATTAAGAAAAGGCTGCTGTTCTGTAAAACAATGAGAGATCATAACCAGCCACTGTCAACCATGGGCTAGAATTCACCCTTACACGTATACTATATAGCCAGTACTGCATGAGTAGCAGAGAGAAGCGTATAAAGACTAACTTGGACAGGGAGAAAGGAAAAAGGTAACAGCAGGCTTAAAAAGTCACTAAGCTGCATAATTGCAAATAAAATCACAACCAATTAAGTATGTGCATCCCCTTCTGCAATGGCAAATCTAGGTCAAAGTTAGAGCTGGCTGAATGGTTTGCTGAATAATAAATTCTTATGGTTTTGTCTTTGTTTGACATGGATTATTTGCAAATCATCCGATCTTTGAAATTGGTCACTTGGGCCTGACTCAAAACCCATTGAAGTCCATGGAAGTCTTTCATTTCATGGATGTGGCCTCAAGTCACCGGCTGGATAAACATAGCTGGTATTAACAATGTGTATTTGACAGAATTATGCAGACCTGTTCTGCAGCTTTTCAAATTCATAGATGCCATAGGGTTCAGAGCAAAATGAAAAGACGGTCCACTTTGGAGCCCATGAAATGAAAACAATTTAAAAATTGGCTTTCCTATTTCCATTACCTCTAAACATTACCTTATAGCTATAGTATTCCCCAGGCATTTTAGAAAGAAGATGGTAGTATATTGAATATAAAAGTGGGGGAAACAATATGATCTGGTAGGCTATGTTCTGCCCCTACCCACTGTGTGACTTTGGCTAGTCAATTCTTCCGTCTGTGACTATTCCCCGTCACCCCTTCTGTTTGTCTTTCCTATTAAGGTTGTAAGCTCCTTGGGGCAGGGGACTGTCTGCCACACACTGTATGTCCACTGCCTATCAAAATGGGATCCTGATCTCTGTTGGGGCCTCTAGGTGTTACTGTAATAAAAATAAACAATATAAATATTGAGGCATTGAACCTTATCAGTGGCAAGCTTTTAATGGTGTGCTGTGGGTTATTTTCCCATAATAACTAATTACTCAGGAAGCAATGCATGGGAGATACTTCTCTGAAGCACTTTCCTAGTCATATTTTTTTTCCACTGAACAGAAGAAAGGTAATCTTTAATTTGCTAGACCTCGGAATCTGTTCCCTGATCAGGTGAAATTTCAGAGGCAGCCTTTGCATTCTACAAGACTTAGATAAAAAATATGAAGCTAAATTCTCATGAGTACTTTGTCATTTAGCGGTTTCTATGCTATACAAAAAAAATTCTGTCACCATCATACATGCCACTCATCTCTAGACTTCTTTTCTCCATGATATGCAGGTTAGAAATGCAGCATGTGGGAATATTAAATCAGACAGATCAGGAATACAGCAAATGGGATACAGATTACATTCCTAACTAGAACAGGTTGAATATGGGATAAGATTAATCATAAAATATTATATTTAACATATTTTATATCATCTTAATTACTTAGACAATTTAGATGTCTTCAAGTCACCAGGGCCTGATGAAATACATCCTAGAATATTCATGGAGCTGACAGAGGAGATACCTGAGCCATTAGTGATTATCTTTGAAAAGTCATGGAAGACAGGAGAGATTCCAGAGAACTGGAAAAGCACAAATATGGTGCCCATCAATAAAAAGGGAAATAAGACAACCTGGGGAATTACAGACCAGTTAGCTTAACTTCAGTACAAGGAAAGATAATGGAGCAAATAATTAAGCAATCAATTTGCAAACATCTAGACAATAACAAGATGATAAGAAACAGTCAGCATTGATTTGTCAAGGACAAATCATGTCAAATCAGCCTAATAGCTTTCTTTGACTGGCTAACAAGCCTTGTGGATGGGGGGAAGTGGTAGATGTGTTATTGGCTGACTTTAGTAAAGTGGTTGACTTTAGTAAAGCTTTTCATACTGCTTTGCATGACCTTCTCATAAACAAACTAGGGAGATACACCCTAGATGGAGCTACTCTGAGGTGGGTGCATAACTGGTTGCAAAATTCTTCCCAGAGAGTAGTTTTCAGTTGTTCACAGTCAAGCTGGAAGTACATATCATGTGGGGTCGCACAGGGATCAGTTCTGGGTCCAGTTCTGTTCAATATCTTCATCAGTGATTTAGATAATGGCACAGACAGTACACATATAAAGTTTGTGGACAATACCAAGCTGGGAGAGGTTGCAAATGTTCTGAAGGATAGTATGAACATTCAAAATGATCTGGACAAATCAATCATGGTTTCTAGTGTGCTTAGGCCCATAACCTTAAAGGTAGTTGGGTACTTAACTTCCACTGAGAGAAAGAAGTACCTTTGAGGAGCTGGGCCTCAGTGTGTAATGTTCAAAAAGAACTAAGGTGTCAGATGCATCAGGAGAATACAACTTTTTATTAACTACACAAGCACCCAGCTCACTCAGTCTTTTCAGGCTTCTAGGAGCATTGAATTTATAGGACAGGGGCTTATCTGTCCTAACTTATGCACTGTATTTGGCTGCCATCATCCTAGTATCTGTGCACCTTATAATCTTAATGTATTTATCCTCACTACACCCTTGAAAGTTTGGGAGGATGGGAAACTGAGGCATGAAAAGGCTACATGACTCTTCCAAGGTCCCGCAGAAAATCTGTGGCAGAGCAAGGACTTGAACTCAGGGCTTCTAAGTCCCACAACATTAGATGACCTTCCTCTTACTACGTTTAATCTTGCAAAATCCTATAATGGTAATAAAATACTCTGTAGTCTAGTGGAGAAACGTGTCCATTTCATGTTTCAGTGGTCATAAATTCAAATCCTTTTTAGGCAGTATATGGATGAAGATTTCTACTAATCAATTCCTATCAAAGAAGTGATTGTAAGCCACAGAAGAAAGTATCCATCTGAGAATTTTTTTTTGTAAAGCCAAGTCAGTAAAAGAACAGTTAGCCAGACAGAGATGTAATATCTCTAAAAATAACCCTTTTGGAACTGCTTAATCTTTCCAAAGGATGTGTTAAAGAATAGAGAATTAGAGCTCACTTGATTGTTACATACACAAGTGAAAGTTCTAAATAAGCATTCCAGAACAAACTAACCTGTACTTTTGTCTCTTTTAATTTGACTGGTTAAAAAGCTAACCCTTATATACCTTGTTTCTATTTCTAGCATATCAGCCTCATCTTTCCATAACTGAATTATTCTTGACTAGCTTCTTTAAACAAGGACAGAATTCTCAGTTTAGTTACAATCTATTTGTAGAATCCCGTGGAAATTCAAGTAGTTATATTATTATTTGTCTTATCATAGCACCTAGAAGCCCCAGCTATGGATCAGGAGCTCATTGTGCTAGGCACCTTACAATCAACATGAAAAAAATCTACAGCAGAAACTACCAACTCACTTAGCCAAAGGGTGGAGTCACACACAAATAAATAAATCCCTCTTAGTCAAGGTGTGAGCATATGAGATAAACCATCTGGTCAAAAAACTGTTTAGAAGGGAATAAAATGTTAGCACAGATCCCCCGAGCCAATCCTTGCCAGGCAGAAGCCCACTGAGGAAAGGGGTGGTAAGCCAGGGATAAATTTGGCCTTTTGACTGTGCTTCTGGGTTTTTACTTGTTTAAACGCCCCTGGACCAGCTACTCAGCTCATGTAAATTGGCCTCGATCCCTTGAATTGAGTGAAGCTCCAACTGATTTATATCGGCTGAGGACTCGGCCTACTCTTCCCCATCTCAAATCACCCCTTCCATGTCTGAGTTAAAGGGAAATATAGAGCAGCTTGAGCAGGAAGAAGGGTTAGCCATTGCCTCTCATTGCTCACACTGGCAAGCAAAAAGAAGATATCAGGGAACTTTCTGAAGAGTAGCTGCTTATCCTGTGCTTGGAAGTAAAGGGGAGTTGTGTGTTTGATCTGCTTCTTGTTTCCTTGCATTTTTCTCTGTGAAGGTCACATGTATGGCCTTTCAGGCCTCTGGACAGGACACGTTAGAGAGGTCTCTTTTATGCCTCTTTGAGGGCTGTGTGACTACAGCCCTAGAGTCTTTGACCAGGCCAGGTGTTTGAAGTATCTGGTTAATGTGGAATGGGTTTGGAGGAGAGGACAGAAATGACTATAAATCTGCTGCTAAGAAAACCAGGGAAATTCTGAGGAATAATTGTGGATCTTTATCTTCAGCAGATTTGTATAGAATCCAGTAAAAGAGAATGTCCTGAGGGATGGCCTTTTCTCTTGATTAAGAACATGTTTGATTAAATTATGCTTTGATTTCTGTAGTATTGCTGCTGTCTGGAGAACTGCAGTGAATACCTTACTGGACAGGCTGGTGGATTTGGTAGAGTACTATTTATTTTGGGTTAAGGAACTGTGACTGGTACTTGTGCAGTGCCAGCTGTGAGACACCTGAGGTGATGGCTCAGTATGTGTAATAGTTTGGGAAAGGACAAGCCTTTAGCCAGGATCTGTCAGTGAGAATTCATTTATACTTCTTCCATGCGATAAAGCTGTGACGGCCACACTTCGGCATGTATCATGATGTAGTTTGTCCATGATGATTGAGCTTACAGTCCTTACTCAGGGAAAAGTCCTATTAACTTCATAGGGCAGTATTTGCCTAACAGCAGCAGGATCAGACTCTGATAGCTCTGTTTGTTAGCTCCTTTAAGAAGTAGCATGAGGCTGAATTATAGGGAGATCTAAGCTCCCCTAAGTCACCTAAGGGACTCCTGATGGAACAGAATTACCATCCCCATAAATGAGCAGTCATTTCCATTAGAAAACATTTGGCTTAAATCCGTTCCCTAGGAGACACCTAGGAATACCTTAAATAGACAGATCAAGCGGATTTTGTGATTTTTCTAATTAAGGGAGTTTACTGTATCATCTTTGAAGAGTGACAAACATTTCTTCCCTCCTCAACTCAATTGTGCCAAATCCATGGAGATTGGATTGTTTGTCTTCTCCTAAAACCATATTTCCCTGCAAGCAACAGGTAGACCATTCACGAAGGTAAATCTACAGTTATCATGGGTTGGATTTTTAAAAGTGCTTGGCTTTGACTTAACAGTTCTGTTGTTGAAATTAAATGTAAACTTCTATACTATGACCAATGGATAATGACTGATCTACATAGGACAAAGATTTGTAAATTGTGGTCTGAGAAGTACTTGCTAGTAATTTAGAAAGCTGTCTGGTCATACAGTGATAGCTTCTCCTCTTTATTTCCAAATGCCAAATTGCAGTAAAAGGCAAGTTAAATCATTTAATACCCTTCTAAAATAATCTTTCCTTGAAAGCTGTTACTGTAAGTTGCCATGCGAAGGATCTATAATTGCACAGGCGAGGAAGTCTGCCATGTGGTTGTTAATGAGAAGGGAGGTATTCATAAGACGAGTTTTATATTAAAACTTTTCCCACACTATGAAAAAATTGAGAAACCCTGAAGTAGGACATAATTGTTATGCGGTAGGTACAATCCTGGTTTGGCTGTCCCTGATGAGAGTTTAGACTTCAACGGGGCCAGGATTTCACTCTAGGTAAGCAGCTACCATAGGTAAATAAATATGAAACGTCTTCTGACTTTTCATCAGACTCCTTAGGCAATCTCTCTGTTTATCCTATTTTTGTCTTGCTTTTTGCCTATGCTGTTCTTAGATATTGACAGCGCTTGATTGCTTTGAAAACTGTTTGTACGTGGGAACTGCCATCTTTGCAGAACTCAATATTCTATTTTGGCTGAATGTGAGACAGATAATTGAGTGACAAAGAAAAATACCTTGGAATCTTCCCGCAGATGGGTTGTTAGAATCCAGTGTAGAAACGTATTGCACTGGCCATCTATTTAATTTTTAAATATGTACTAATTCTAATCACTGTTTGTAGAGGGCACTAAATGGGATTCTGTTGATGATAATAAAAGGTAAAACAACTTTGTTTATATTAAGCAGTCATGATTTTTGATAATATGTGATTATAACTTTTTCTATTAATCTATAGAAGCAATCAAGATTGCATCACAGTTTATCTCAGTTGTTCATTAGGAAATTTTGCTTATGTGTCTTTGGAAATCGTAGGTTCCACAGGTATGGACAGCAGAATAGACACATTGCCATAGTAATTTATTCTAGGTACAGATACATGCTGTGATGTGTCTAGTTTAGCAACATTTGCTATATCTTGTCATGCAAGCAATGTTGTTACAAATTCATACATCCATCAACATTTCAATTAGCAAAACTATCATTTTATAATGTATTTACTTTTTAACCATTAGATTGGCACCGTATAGCCCATACAGCAAACTGAAATCATCAGAACAACTCCGTTAGCCTTACAGAATCCTTTTGCTTCTAATATGAAGCAATTGTTTTTAATGTAGCGCCTAGGGCATTTTTTGTCCTGTGTTTTATGTTCGAGGTACATCACATCACAACAGCAGTTATATGACACTCCCATTCCTACTTCTTCGCTTTGCCTCTCACATTGCTTGCTTTCTTCTCAGAGCTCTCCCACTGGAGAGCTAATTAATGCCTTATGCTCCCTACAGGTGTAAGTGATCCCTTCTAACCTTCCATACCCAAGCTTTCTAAGTCCATCCTAGAGAGACAAGACTTGTATGCAGGGTTAAGGTAGCAGTATCAGTCCCAGGATATTAGGCAAGGTGGGTGAGGTAATATCTTTTATTGGACCGACTTCTATTGGTGAGAGAGACAAGCTTTCGGGCTTACACAGAGTTCTATGTACGCTCAGAAGCTTCTTTCTCACCAACAGAAGTTGGTAGATGAGGTAATATTTTTTATTGGGCCTTGTCTCTCTAATATTCCGGGACCAACACTGGTTACAACAATACTACAGTTAAGTCCCTCCTACTCTATCTAAGGGACCAGAGTGCTGGCTTCGAAGGGGCTCAATTCATAGCTACTAATACCACCCTGTCACAGAGTATCTAACAAGAAGCAGAATAGAGAGAGACATGAAGACCAACAGAATTTAGAAACTCTGAGTAGAGCTAGGTGAGACTTAATACATTTATTTGGCAAATGGTTTAGACAGGAAAAAAAAAGGGGGGGGGGGTCCGCAAAGTCTAAATGTTTTGTCCTGACTCTTTTTTTTTTAAATGAAATGTTCTGAAATGAGATTTTGTTTAGAAATCTGACCAAATTTAACTAAAATTACTATAACCCCTCCCAAACAAAGTGTTTCATTTTGGGTTGACTGCAATGTTTCATTCAAACAGAAGCATTGTGTTGGGTTTTTCATTTCAGTGAGAGAAACTGAAAAAAATTGTCACTTCAATTTAATCCCAAACCTTTTTTTTTTTGAGATTTGGTTTGGCCATTTGTCCAAAAAAATCAAGTATTTCTGCAGTTCTATTTTGGAGTCAAGCACATCTAGTCTTATCCATCACATTTATGTAATTTGTTAAATAACAGCATTTCCCTGAGACTTGCAATTTCTTGTTGCTTCAGAAATACTGCATTATTCAAGCCTGCAATAGCTTATATTTGCCTACTGTAACTGTCCTGTCATCTCACAAGACTAGAATTTTTCAGTGCATCGCGACTATTTCAATTTCTGTTCCTGAATGGGATAAAATGCATGAATGCAGAGGGTGTATGAAACTATAGTTAAAAATGCAACTTCAAAACAGATTCATTCCAAGTTTGGGGGCAAAGGTTTGGATTGAATTTTATTTAATCCTAGCCCCCCCAACCAAACAGGAAACCTCAGGTCACATTGAGGGGGTGACAGCTTTTCAGGGATTTTGACGACTCGGGGACTCCAATCATTCTTTTCAAATCCGTTGTAATTTCTCACTTGATTTACTATATATTTGTAAAACCTTTTTACTAAACAATCTTGCTTGAAACTTCCTCATAGTTTAACATTGCATGCCTTGCTGCTTTGACTTCATCAGCCAGAGAATGCACATTTTTATTCTTTCGTCAGGAGAATTAGACAGTTTTTTTTCCCTATCTCAAATCTAAATTCCGTTTTACTGCCACTGAGCTCTATCTTACGTTTTTTTTTAATCTTCCGTGATCTGCTAATAATCAGCGAGCAGAGGTGGTCAAATTATTGGTTGCAATTAACGGTTGTCATGAATAGCGCTTTCTCCTGTTTGTGAATGGTTTGCAAACTGATCCTGATTTTTATGACTGCATTTGCCAAATCCCATGTGCATTTGATCCTGTGAGCACTCTGGCTCTGATTCTACTATATGGGTAGTCCATAGAATTCAATAGCAATACATGCATGCTTAAAGTTAAGCATGGGCATTACTGCTTTGCCGGAGCTCAGCACTTTGCAGAACCAAGCCTTTTGGGAACAGATTTCAAGGCTGTGTTGTTCACGTTATTGTCCCTGCACCCCCTGGAACATTTTTAAGCAGGTGAATAATGAATGATGAATAATGGCAAATCAAACAGCATACCTCCAGACAAATAATTACTTGTGCTAAAATTTCTGATTTACAAACACTTTCACAAGTACCCAGCAGCCATCCAAATACAAACAATGATCAGCCTAAGCCCATAAGCAACTTCAAACCATATGCAGTTTGTACCAATATTCACAAATGGCTAAGCTTCATTTCCTGATGTAACTCCACTGACTCTAGTGGAGTTTTGTTAGGACTGAATTTGGCAGATGGGCTTGATTTTTGTTGTTGTTGCTGTTGTTATTTCTTTTCCCTCTCATTGTGAGACTGGTTTTCAAAGAGCCGCTTAAAGCAGTAAACACTGGGCTTGGTAGGAGGCGTCCCTTGGTTTTTGACAATGAGAAGCATGTGGAAAAGGATGTTGTAGAGCCCCAGTTGCACAGATCTGGCCCTGCCCCAGGGCTCTGATTGGCTGGCTGGGGATGGGAAGACTGGAGAATCTGACCTCCTCAACACTGTCTCCCTAAAGTCCGAGATGGCAGGTTTGCTCCTTCTTCCTGCTGTCAACTTTCCTCCGGTTTGAGTAGCGGGATGCCATTCAAGAAAGCACTGTTTGTGGGTTATAGGAGAGGGCATGCTGCTGCAGGGATACAACAGGCTGAGAATCTCAGCTCAGGCTGGGGGGCACAGTCAGGGAGCACCCTGAGTGTGCAGTCCCTATGAGCATGTAAGGAACACATGCACTGTTTGGCTTCGAGGAGGGAGGGGAGTTGGACGATTCCCAACCATTGAAACATCTGCTCTCTTAGGTAGGCAATCCTAATGAGTTAAGGAAACAGCCACAGTCCAGTGAAGCTTTGCTGTATTGTAGCATTTTGTTCTTTGGCAGTGAACATATACTGCAGACCCAGAGTCTGTCGTCCGTTGTTAGCGCTACGGAGCATTGCTAGTGCTGCAGAGTTGTTGATGAGGCTATTCTTGGAGCTCCAGTGTTAGCAGCGCTAGCAGAGTGCTCAGCATGTTTATTCAGCAGACCTCAAATGTTTGTCATAAAGAAAGACCACAGGCTCAGTGCAGGAGTGAAGGCACTCAGCCAGGTTTATTGTCAACAAAGCAAGGTACTAGTGCCCCATCGTGTGGGGTGTAGGATACTAACACATGCATGACCCTGACAAGGTAAAGGCTTGGTCAACATAACAGGATGCTGCCCCCACCATCAATACAAAGAGATGCCGCCTGTGACTTCTCCTTTTATACATTGATAGAAATAAGTTAGGGATTCAACTCTAGATAGTTACCACACTTGTACCAGCTAGTTTGAGCAAAACATCCTCAGTCATCCTAGCCTTATCTTGCAAGGGGTTGGTGTGATCCTGTGTAATGAATTGGGAATTTGTTTTTTGTAGTTACTTGAGAACTCAGGGTGTTCTTGTACCATCATCTCCGGTCAGGAATGTGCTTACTTGATTAACCAATACCTGGTGTGTTACTGTACTGCCAAGTCTTACTCTGGTTTATATTCTAGGTTATACTTAGGGCTTCAGGAAGGCCATCCATATAAACAGCGATGACTATATTATGCCCCAAATAGTAGTTGTGACGTTTCCATATTCTTCACAGAAATATTATGATATGAATATGGCATAACTACGAAGTTTTATGCAAGATGGGTCATGTGAAATATCATTGGAATGGTTATGATTTGCCGAATGTATTTATCTAATTTGTATGCATGTATCATTTCTGTATCTGGAGATAGGAATATTAACTATGTAAAAATTGCAACTGTGTTTTCACCTGGGAAATGCCCACCAGACAATAGGCAAAGAGCCTGGATGAGCCATTAAAGAGAACAATAGAACTTTGAAACTCCTTCCTGAGAAGTTTATTGGGATGCTGCACTGATACAGCAGGGGCAGGTAACCGTGTCACCTGGTACTGGACAATGTCTTAACTTGCTAATGCTTTTCTACTGTAGGGGAATGTGGAAGTAGAGAAAGAACTGACAGGGATTTGAAGGGGTTTTTAATGCATGACAGTCTCTGTGAGCAAGAGTCAGGCTAACTGTAACCCTAATAACGTGAGATTTGTAGAATCGAGGATTGTGTGATGTGAATGGGAAAGAACTGTGTGAGAAGTTGTTGCGACCTTGTGTAGATAAGATAAAATGTGGACTAGAGTCAAAATAAGTGAGAAAAATAAGTTATCAGGATAACCTATGTATAAACAAAATGCAGCTGTTGCTTGCTCCTGTCCCAGTGCACTCCCTCCCTCTATGCAATTGCCTGAGAAATGAAGTATCTGACTTTGCTGCACCCAATCAGGAAGAGAGAACTGTGTTTTTCTCTGACAGGGATGAGGATCAAAGGAAGGATTCCTGCCTTAGGTAACTTCTTTTAATCTTGATTCTTTTCCGTTGCTGTCCAGGAAGGAAGATTGCTAAAAACACCTGGAGGCAAAGGCAGTGAGTCCAGGCTGAGACAGGGCTCCAGTCTGTAAAGAGAAATAACTGGAACTCTGAGCTACAGAAACTCTGCAACTTGCCTAAAACAACATTGAGGGTGAGAATTTACATTTTGTAACTTGTTTCTTGAGTGTATTAAGCCTAGTTTGCATGTTTTGTTTTATTTGCTCAGTAATCTGTTTTGTTCTGTTTCCTATCCCTTATAATAACTTCAAATTTCCCTTTTGTAGTTAATAAACTTACTTCTTGTTCATTTCAAAACCCAGTTTGTGCAATTCATCTGGGGAGGAGGGCAAAAAGCTGTCCATATCACTCTTCACATTGAGGAGATGAGGATTTTTATGAGCTTGTGCAGATTTTTCTATATAGCGCAAGTCATTGTTATTTTATGTTTACTCCCCAAAGGGAGTGTGCAGTTGAGTGCTGAGTAAATCCCTGAGCTGATTCTTCCCACACAGAGCCGATTTCAGTCTGTGTCTGCAGCTGGGTATGGCCTTATCTGTGTGTGTGTGTGCTAGAGAAGGCTTGAGGGGGCACAGTAAAGACAGGGTGAGGAAGCCCAAATTGGTGGAATCAGTGGGACCCCAGCAATCAGGTGGCATCCCAAACAAGGGTTCCAACCCGTCACAGTAGTTGCAATGGTTAGGCCTTATCCAATGGGAGTAAGAATAGAGGAATCAGAATCTGGCCCTAGATGCACAAATTGGGTGCAACAATACCGAAGCCCATCTTGCAAGAAGCCACAGAAGGAATTGAAGCTCAAGTAAACTGACTTCCAATTAACTTGAGGCAGCTTGAATTAGAGCCAAGACTGCCCATTCCATGCCAGGCTGCATTTGATCTGGGACGGACGGTAAATTCCTTGGCACAAAGTCTGGCTATCCCACTTAAAGGCACAAGGCAGATTCTTACTTTTTTTTTCACTTCCTAACTCTTTGATTAAAATAAGATGTTGGAGATCTGCATTTAATAGAGACCTGGACATACCTACTGGGAATACTTAATAGGTATGTTTAAAAGGAAAGCTAGAACAGTCAAGTTTCACCAGTCTTATTTAACACCCTGTTATTTTGCTAAACTCTTTGGACTCTTCTTTTTCTCTCCCCCCCAAAAAAGCCTCCCTTTTATTGATCACATTCTGTTAGGCGTGTTCAAGATTTCCTCAGTTTATCTGAGCAGAAGTGATTTCTGTTTCTCACTTATCTTTCTATTGACACAAATATTGCTTTGCTCAACACGTAATTGGGAGGAGGGCTTAAAGGGGTTTTCATGGGAAGTTTCTTATGCATACAATAGTCCTAAAATATTCCAGCTTTGTTTGTCTTAAAAATCTTGTACCACATTCAGAAATGAGTCTATTTGATGAGTCTAAGTTTAATGTGCGCTTTTTTAAAAAAGTCCTCACTAATTTAAACTCTTTGTAGATTCCCTTAGGTCCATAATATGCTACCCTTATTCATACTGCATGATTAGTCCTATTGGTTTCAGTGACGTAAGATACATTTGCTTGGCTAAGCACCACTGAGTGGCAGTAAGGGTTGCAGAATCTGGTTTTCAAACTTACTTATCAACATGAACCTTACATTCCCCTTATGTATCGCCTCTGACTGTGGGCCCCAAGTCACCCATGTCCCAAGGGCCTGGAAGAGAGGAGTTTAGAAAGACAGGCACCTAACAGCAGTATTCAGGGAAGTTTAGGATAGAGGCAGGGCTGTCCCTAGAGCAGTGCGGGGCCCAAAGCGGAGTAGTTGTGTTGTGTATTACAATAGTACCTAGAGGCCCCTTCTGAGATCTGGGCCCCATTATGCTAAGGGCATGATTGTCACATCACCTTGGTCACCAGTTGGCTGGACTCTCCATTTGTCCAGCAAGTTCCTTCTCTGACAGCCTGCTGTCAGTCTACGTCACAGGCATGTTCTCCTCAGCACATAACTGTGTTTAGTTAGGGGTTAGGAATTTCCCATATACTAGCTTTACCTGTGTAGGTTGGGATTGTCAAAGAAGCCAAGACAAGTTCGGGTTAGGACTGCATTAAATGAGGGTTGAGTGACCAACTCCTTTAGGTTTCTTTGAAAATCCCAGCCTTCAACTCTTCCGTGCCACCGGCAGACTCACTGTCAGCCCATCTGCCCAGGAGAATTTGTGACATACTGCTCTGGTGCACACTGATACTACAGTGATGGGTGCTAAAAGTAATGCTCTGTTCTGCCAGACTTTCTTGCTGGTGTGTACTGAGCTCAGGGTCTTCCCTTGTTGCTGTAGGGAGCTATATGAATTTCAGGACAGGCCGTTCCATGTCAGACACACTGATGTTGCCATCTACTTATAACACCCGTCACTGCAGTATCTGAGCGCCTTAAACATTAATCCTCACTACACCCAGGTTGTACTTTCCATATCTGTAAGATGGGGCTCATGCAAGGTGCAGAGATATTAAGTGACTTGTCTAAGGTCACACAAGAAGTCTGTGGCAGAGCTGGGCATTGATCCAGCTTTCCTGACTCCCAGCCCAGTGCCTCACCTACAAGACTAGCCATCCTTCCTGTTTGCAACTGACAAGCTAAAAGTTTGTACAGATTCTCAAAATACTTATCTAAAGCAGACTCCTTTCCTCTCCTCTGCATAGCCATCTTGGAACTTACATCAAGTTCACAACCTACAAATATAGTCAATAACAAGACATAAGCAGACTGTGACATTAGTGCATTTTCTTTGCCTTGGTGACAATCCATATGTTTATTCAAGAACTTAAAACAGACTTAAAAAAGCAGCTTTAGGGATATCTGCCAAGAATGGAGCTGCTCTCACTTGTATAGCTGTGATGTGTTCAAAGCTTTGCTTCCATCAATCAACAGACGTTGCCGTTGGGACTCTATAGAAGGCTCTGAAGTTGGGTTCCTAAAAAAGAATACAGTAAAGAGCATGCAGTTAGTTTCTGCAAGGACGTATTATTAAATGCTGTATAGTATTAAGTACAGCGTATTATCTAACTATTGTATTCCTACTAGGGCTGTCAATTAATCACAGTTAACACACTGTGATAGACCCAGGCCAGTTGGGAACTGCCGAGTAGTAGAAGGGAGATATACTGACCACTAGATAAGCAGTTTTCTGTTCCCTGAGTGACCAGAGCAGGGGCTGCTCCAGGCTAATGAGAACACCTGACTCTAATTAACCTGCTAAGAGTCAGGTGAGGCTGTTAAGCACCTGACTCTAATGAAGACCCCTCTGATGCTATAAAAGGGCTCACTCCAGTCAGGCCAAAGAGTGCCAGGGAGCCAGAGAAGAGGAAGCGCGTGTGTGGAACTGAGAGCAAGAGGCATGCAAGACGCTGAGAGTGAGTAAGCATACTGCTTGGGGACTGAGAAGTACAAGTGTTATCAGACATCAGGAGGAAGGTCTGGTGATGAGGACAAAGAAGGTGTTGGGAGGAGGCCATGGGGAAGTAGCCCAGGGAGTTGTAGCTGTTGTGCAACTGTACCAGGAGGCACTCTAGACAGCTGCAATCCACAGGGCCCTGGCCTGGAACCCAGAGTAGAGGGTGGGCCCGGGTTCCCCCTAAACCTGCCAACTCCAGACCAAACACAGGAGGAATTGACCTGGACTGTGGCCCCTACCAGAGGGGAAGGTCTCTGGGCTGTCTCCCAACCCACAGGGTGAATCTGTGGGGCGAGCAAATCTGCCAATACAGAAGCTCAGGACCCACCAAGGTAGAGGAGGAACTTTGTCACAACATGTGATTAACACAGAAAAATTAATGCTGATTTTAAAAATTAATTGCAATGAATCACACCGTTAAACAATAGAATACCAATTGAAATTTATTAAATATTTTGGGCATTTTTCTACATTTTCAAATATATTTCTATTACAACACAGAATACGAAGTGTACAGTGCTCACTTTATATTCTTTTTATTATAAATATTTGCACTTTAAAAATGATAAACAAAGGAAATAGTATTTTTCAGTTTACCTCATACAAGTACTGTGGTGCAATCTCTTTATTGTGAAAACGTAACTTAGAAATGTAGATATTTTTGTTACATAATTGTACTCAAAAAAAACCAGTGTAAAACTTTAGAGCCTACAAGTCCACTCAGTCTTACTTCTTGTTCAGCCAACTGCTAAGACAAACAAGTTTGTTTATATTTACAGGCAACAATGCTGCCTACTTCTTATTTACAATGTCACCTGAAAGTGAGAACAGGTGATTGCATGGCACTTTTGCAGCTGCCATTGCAAGGTATTTACATACCAGGTATGCTAAACATTCATAGGCTCCTTCATGCTTCGGCCACCATTCTAGAGGACATGCTTCCATGCTGATGATGCTTGTTGAAAAATGTGTTAATTAAATTTGTGACTGAAGTCCTTGCAGGAGAATTGTATGTCTCCTGTTCTGTTTTACCCGCCTTCTGCCATATATTTCATATTATAGCAGTTTCGGATGATGACCCAGCACATGTTGTTTTAAGAACACTTTCACAGCAGATTTGACAAAAAGCGAAGTAGGTACTGATGTGAGATTTCTAAAAATAGCTACAGCATTCAATCTAAGGTTTAAGAATCTGAAGTGCTGTCCAAAATCTGAGAGGGACGAGGTGTGGAGCTTACTTTCTTAAGTCTTAAAAGAGCAACATTCTGATGTGGAAACTACAGAACCCAAACCACCAACAAAGAAAATCAACCTTCTGCTGGTGGCATCTGACTGAGGTGATGAAAATGAACATGTGTCGGTCCGCTCTGCTTTGGATCGTTATTGAGGAGAACCTGGCATCAGCATGGAAGCATGTCCTCTGGAATGGTGGTTGAAGCATGAAGGGACATATGAATCTTGAGCGGATCTGGTATGTAAATATCTTGTGACATCGGCTACAACAGTGCAGTGCAAACACCTGTTCTCACTTTCAGGTGACATTGTAAACAAGACGTGGGCAGCAGTATCTCCTGCAAATTGTAACCAAACTTGTTTTTCTGAGTGATTTGGCTGAAGTAGGACTGAGTGGACTTGTATGTTTTACATTGTTGTAATGTAATGGGGTGTGTGGTCTCCTCGGCTAAGAGAGGAGAGTTAACCCCTGCTGTATCAGTCTGGGGCTGATACACCCAGTCACAGTCTGTTTTTGAAAATCTTCAAATAAATGCCTAACTATGCTGGGACTGGATGACGGGATGGATCACTCGATAATATCCTGTTCTCTTCATTCCCTCAGTGGCCATTGTCCAAAGACAGACTGCTGAGCTAGGTGGACTGTTGGTATGACCCAGTATGGCCATTTTTATGTTCTTTTATCCATGCAATAATTTGGATAAGATATTATTTTTGCTCTACATAAATGGGAATTGCAATAACATAGCTATTTTCCTAGTTGTCGGAGAAAAATGGAGTTCTCACTCTCAGGTTGGGTGCAGCAAATCAGATACTTTATTTTCTCTATCAATTACATGGAGGGAGAGAGCTAAACAGGTCTCTCCTGGGTAAACAATTACAGCAAGCATTTATAGCTTTGTTACATACAATAATGAGCAACAGCTGCATTTTGTTTATACATAGGTCATCCTGATATCTTATTTTTTCTCACCTCTATTTAGACTATAGTCTGCATTCCATACTTATCTAACACAAGGTCGCAATAACTTCTCACACAGTTCTTTCCCACTCACCTCACACAATCCTCACTTCTACAAATCTCACGTAATTAGGGTTACAGCTAGCCTGACTCTTGCTCACATAAGGGGACTGTTTGAATCTGAAATCCCCTTCAAATCCTTGTCAATTCTTTCTCTACTTCCACATAGAAGTGTAACCATAATTGACTTGAATTCAGCTAAGTTACTTAAAAGATACTACAAGACTGATCCAAAGCCCAGTGAAGACAATGGATAGATTCCTATTCTTCAATCTTAGGCTGTATCCCTCAGAATACATATTAGAGCTGGTTTTGTCAAAAACCCAGACGTCCACTGGAAAAATGTTGGCCAGCCCTGATATGTGTTTGGTTAGTATCCATAGTGCTGGTCTGTTTTTTCCTGAATGAAATAGTGTCAGTTCAAGGCCCCAGTTTGGTGATCTGACCTTCACAGGTTGATCCATGTACCATTGCAGAGCCCCACTGACTACAATAGAATGAATCATGGACATAAGGGTCTGCACAGGCTTCCTTTTACAGTCAGAATCCTGCAATCCGATCTGCATTTTCCTTAGCTCATCATAAAATGTGCATTGCTAAGGATGCAAGCATCTTAAACGTGGATTTCTATTTTAATAACTTCAGATGATGAATTTTCTTCCTCTTGCATGAGGGGACACCAGGTGCAAGTACTGAGGTGATGAACAATGGAATGAATGCAACTATTCTCAGAATTGGAGCAGGTGATGCTTAGATGACCCTTTCCCAATTCTGTTTTGTCTGGCATATTGTGCCTTACAGACAAACACCTGCTAACTATCCTACTGTGCATTAATTTAACTCTAGCAAACAGGAGTAACTAATGGGGGTTTTCTGAGGGAGTTCTCTGGGTGAAGGAGGAGCGATTTCGTGACCCTTGGGGTAAGTGTGTTGTCTGTAGTGTGTGTGTTTGTGTTTGTGGTGTGCCTGCTGCTTGACTGAAATATACGATGAGGTCTGTTTGTTTGGGGGATTTTGTGCTGAGTGAGGCAGTTTAGAGGAGGGAATGTGAGCCGGGGGGCTAGATATACGGTACTTAATATTCTTTAAACATAAACCAAACACTCCCTGATAAAAACTAAAACAATAAGAAAGGAACGAGCTTCAGGAATAAAAAGAGAATGCAGGCGGAAGTCCAGCAACAGAGTGGGAGCTATCTGGTTTATTGCACCCATGCAGCATGTATGATTAGCTGCCCTATGGGCAGGTGGTGTATGTGTGCATTTGGTGCAAGGAGCTCCTCTCCCTCAGAGACTGTGTACGGGCTTTGGAGACGAGGGTGGCTGAACTGGAGGAGCTAAGGGAGACAGCGAGGTGTATATAGATGAGACTTTCCGGGACACAGTAGAATGGTCCCACCCCTGGTCTGACAGCCACTGTGCTGTTGAGGAGGATGATAGTTTCAGGGAAGAAGAATATCTAACTGGGACAGAAGGAAACTATCCCATATTTGGGATCCTCCTTCCAGATGATGTCATGGTATCCGGTCACACTGTGGATACCTCTCTGGTGGACGGAACTCCAGTTATTAGGAAGAGACAGGTAATAGTTGTGGGGATTCGATCATTAAAAACATAGATAGCTGGGTTTGTGATGACTGGGAGAACTGCATGGTGACTTGCCTGCCTGGTGCAAAGGTTGCAGATCTTTTGAGACCTCTAGATAGACTTATGTGTAGTGCTGGGGAGGAGCTGGTGACTTAGAGAAGGATAGGAAGTCCTGGAGGCCAAATTTAGGCTGCTAGGTAAGAGAGTGAAGTCCACGACCTAATTAGACTTGATAAATAAAACTCCAGAGAGGGACAGGAACTGAACCCAAAATAATAAGGCACATTTCCTGACTATATAAAGACCTCAACTCACATCCTTTCTCTGACTATTGGGGAGTTAAAATGGGATCACTCATCAGTATCAACTGTGGGAAGATGTACAGGAACCACAATGAAGCTCAGTATTTATGAAATAGCTTTGACCCAAAATCAGAGGACATTTTACTGAACAATGTGTCTAATTAACTGCAGCTAAGTGGGAAATGGTTTCCCCTCCCTCCTGAACATTTCTGATATTTTGAAAAATGTTTTCATCTTGACTCAGGACTTAAAGGGTAGAATTCTCAAATATTTTCAGGAATCCTCAGCTCCCAAACAAATTTCAGTTTGGGTCAGTCAAAATGTAGTGTTTCAATATTTTGAAACATTTCATTTTGATTTTGGCCATTTCTCTTTACTCTCCTTAGTTTAAGATTCAAAATAAGAAGTGGCTTTGAACAAGAAACACAGAATTTTTTATTTTGAAAGAGTCAGTGCAGGTTTAGACAACTATAAAAAAAATATTTTTCAAAAAAAAAAAGTGATTGAGAAATTTGTTGAAACCAACCTTATCCCGCAAAAAGTTTCCATTTTGATCCATTTGACAGATCAACAAATTCCTCCATTGCTCTAATTACTGATCACCATATCCTTGCACTTGAGACATTCTTGACTAGACTTAGCAACAAATCGACTATGGAGACACACAGTCTGAGCTATTTTAGTCTCCAGTATGACGGTTTCAGAAATTTTATGACTATTCAACAAGATTTTACTCCATCTGTCTGGCTTTTTGTTCAATATTTCCCAGACTTTTCTGGCTCTTGTTCTCAGAAGCAGACTAGGATGTATTTAATTCTGTATATAGCAGAGAAATTAAACCTCTAATTAGACCAGGTGTATCAAAGATTAATTCCATGAGAGACCTAGGTAAATGTATTTTACTTTCACAAATTTGTGAATGAAAGAAATGCTGAAGTTCTAATTAAGCAAGAAAAACAAGTGTAGGGGAGATAAGAGGTACTTTAAAAGTCTATAAATGAATGACGGCCTCCCACATGAACATCAGCAATGTCCCTGCAAGTATCCATAATTTACAGATAGGACTGTGGAGAAACATCATATTAATAGAGCACAACGGTGAAAGAGCCATAGAGTCACTCATCAAGTTATGACACACGGGTGTCTCCAAACCTATACGTACTCTGAATAAAAGAATCAAGTTTACTTGCTTGAGAAATGTGTACACTTGGAAAGAAAGTTGATAGGAAAAGTAGCTCTGGACAATAATTTTCTTTTAAACTGTTGGGGACTATTGTAGATCACGTAGTGATGGAGAAACTCAAAAAACTGAAAGGGTCAGGTCAGACAGATATCTAGAAGTTAGGATGCTTTTATGAATTTTTCCCAGTTAGGTCAGAAATCTCAAGAGAATAGGTAGTTCCATACGATTATCAGTTCAGGTAGCCCCAATCTTTATGAAAGAGGACACATTAAATCTTCATAAAAACAGGGAATCATAAATATGAATTTTGGTTTCCATCAGAATTACCAGATGCAAATTTCAGATAGCATGCAGATTTAGAGACCTGAGTTTGGGGGAGGAGAGAGGAAATAGGATGTTACTTATATTTTCTACTTTGAAGAAAGACAGAAATACCATGAAAGTAACCTCTTCTCCATGTACTCAGTATTTCTGCTCACAGTAGCTTGATCCAATGGAATTCAATTGAAGTCAATGGGTTAGGCCCAAAGGCAAAAAGTGCAGAAGCACATGGACATTAAGAAAATAAGATATGCCAACATTTCTGAGATTCAAAATAATGTTTGAGCTTTGAATAAGTGCTCAGAGAGGTTCTCCAAAGAGTTTCAACCAACCCGGCATTGAAACTTGTGAATAGCTATTTAAAAAGATTATTTGCCAATATTTTGCTGGCAATGGGAATTTTCTTGCCAAAGATTTTACAGTGAGGGTGGGGGTGGGACAAAGCCAAGAGGAATGAAAGGACATGATAAAAAGGAGAGACATTTGTCATGCTCACTCTCTTCCACCTACAGACACCACCACCAAGCGACTGAAGCGCTGATCAAAGGGGAAAGCCTGGCTGAAGAGCAAACCACCAACCTGGTAGTGAGAGGTGTTCAAGTTTGTAAGGGCACTGAAAGTGTTAAGATCAGCTTAGAATGTGCTTTGCTTTTATTTCATTTGACCAAATCTGTCTTATGTTTTGACTTATAATCACTTAAAATCTATCTTTATAGTTAATAAATTTGTTTGTTTAGTTTACATGAAGCAATGTATTTGGTTTGAAGTGTGTCAGAGGCTCCCCTTGGGATAACAAGCATGAGACGTATCAATTTCTTTGTTAAACTGATGAACTCATATAAGCTTGCAGCGTCCAGCGGACATAACTGGGCACTGCAAGATGAAGGTTCCTAGGGTTGTGTCTGGGACCAGAGATATTGGCTAGTGTCATTTGGTTGCACAATCCAAGGAGCAGCTTACATGCCAGAGTCTGTGTGTGAACAGCCCATGAGTGGGGGTTCTCACAGCAGAGCAGGGTAAGGCTGGCTCCCAGAGTCAAGGATTGGAGTGACCTAGCAGATCACTGGTCCAGATAACACCAGAGGGGAACCTCACAGGGACCTCCAGAGCCAAATGCATAAGTCTCTCCAGCTTGACCTAAAGAGCCCAAAGCCAAGCTCTGTAGCTGAGGCCTGTAACAGATCAGGCACCAAGGAGGACACACAACACATATTGTGGTTTTTTTTTAAATCCACAATACAAATTCTGTGCTTGCTAGTCTTCTGACCCTCGGAGGCATTGTTTAATCCTCTGTTTAGCTCTACACTAAACCACAGCTGCAGATTTAAGCTCAAATCATCTGGCTTCACACAAATGGACTGCTGTAGAACAGTGACTGGCTATGGTCCCCTTTTACAGTACCACATGGGTATCACGCATGCTGCCCGAGTTCTAGAAACAACATTCAACTCCTCCTCCTTTTCATCATGTCTTCTGGGACCAATAAGGCATTTTTGGCTGCTGGGAGCAAGGGACTGAACTGAAGCAGCCATATTACTTTAAAGAAAAGGAGATACCGAATTCCTCCACTACAGATGAAGTTTGATAATGATTTAATAGAAATATGAAGAACATGTAAAGGGCTTTACCTCTTCAAAGCACTTCATAAGTATCAGATCCCTCTCTCTCCTGAGTTAAATGCACAAGGGATGGCAGCCTCTTTACCCCAACCCTTCCCCAGAGAAGCAACTACCCTGCTGGCCCACTCAATGTGCTCTGATAAGGGCCATATTATGCTCTCCAGCCAGTTGTATACCACAGTGATCATCACATGCTGTCAGCTATCCACAGAGCAACAGCAAGTGAAGCCCACAACCCTGTGTGGTGAAATACTGTTTTGGCAAGATTTCTGGAGCAGAGGATTCATCTGCCAGTACCCTTGCTTCCCCACTTCCAGGCACCAGGCTCGGAAGGGCCTGTCCTCCCTAATTAATGATAATATTCCTTATAATATGCTTCCCCATTCACAGGTTTCATGGCAAAACCATGGATGAACCCTCTACTAGGAAGTTTGGCTCTTGTGGGCCAGATTCTGATATACTTACTAATTTGGGGTAACACCTTACTCCAAAAGTAGCTGCATTGACTTCAATGGGACATGTGGAGTAAGCTACTATTCCACATACATAAAAGTAATCTGGCTCTTTATCAACAGCCACTTACTTTTGTGGAATATTGGCTTCTTTAACTTTTGGGCTTTTGATTTTATGGATTTCATATTGGTTCTGCTTCATTTTGACTACTAATAATTCGATCACCTTCACCTTACTTGTATGATCATATCAGGACTGCAGGGATCTCTTGACATTAGTTTAGTTTATCATTACACTTACAGATAATTAAAAAAAAAATCTGTTGCCATGACAGATACATTTATAAAAATCTCAAATAATTAAATAGATACAAATTCATTACATGGGAATACTAGTGCATCATTTGACAAAATAGATACAATTATCCATTGAATAAAATATATAGGTGCGCAAAAAGTAAATTACAAAAATAAACAAAAAAGGGCCAGTTATGTAACATGTTTACTCTGTAGAATGCCAGATTTGGCGAGGAAAAAAGGCATATATACTTTAAGCAATACAGATTACTCATCGTCCTAAGATGTTGAGAGGAATCCAATATCCAGCACAATAACTCCAGTAACATTCAGCAAGATTAATTTTTTTTCTTCCAGATTTTGTCCAGTGAATTTTATAGGAAGAGAGGAATGGATCCTGTGCAGATACACACCATAATATTTCAATATAACATGATACAAGTATGATAATAAAATTGTTCACAATTGTGATTTCAGAGGAACAGCAATATAAGAATCCAGAAGCCTGATTTTTTTTTAAATTTATCTCAACTAGTCATGCTCTCTTATAAATCTTCATCTATTTTAGGAACTTGCCATTAAATCCAATTTTCTCAAGTATTAATTAAAATTAACGGTGCAAAATGCTTTCTCGGAGCCTAAAGGGACAGTATAGCAACAACAGATTCATATCTGTCACCTTCTCAGTAAGTCTGACAAGGCATAGTTTATTAGTCTTTTCTAATAATCCATATTTAGCAGAAAATCTGGCCCCACTGAAGTCCATGATAATTTTGCCATTGGCTTCAAGGGAAGCAAGATTAGGACCTAATTGATTTTCATTTTTGATATTACCCACCTAATTACAAAGCTATACATTCTATTTTCTTTGCTATGGTAGGAAACAGATACAGCATGCGTCAAACTGTAATAATAACTGGTCTGAAATCCCTACCCTGGAAAAGGAGAATTATATGTTGTAGTAGGGTGGCTGCCCCACTCCTGTAGAACAGGGGTTTAAAACAGCCAAGCTAGGCTGACTGGGGAAGCAGCCACCAGGGCCGGCTCCAGGCACCAGCCAACCAAGCATGCTTGGAGCGGCACATTGGGGTGGGGCGGCACTCGGGGTTTTGTTTTTTGGTTTTTGGTTCATCGGGGCAGCACTGGAAGGGTTTTTTTTTGTTTCGGCAGCGCTCAGGTGGTGTGGGGATTTGGGTGGTGTGAGGCGCTTGCTGGTGCAGGGCTTGATGCAGCACAGTGCTGGGGGGGTGGGGGCTTTGCACAGCACCTGGAGGGGGGCTTGGCGAGGCGCTCGGGAGGGTGGGGGCTTAGAGTGGCACGGCACTCGGAGGGGGGGGGGGCTTGGCGTGGTGATCTGAGCAGGGCGGGGCTTCGAGCGGCATGGCGTTCTGAGGGGGCGGGACTTCGCTCTTCTTTTTTGCTTGGAGTGGCAAAAAAGTTAGAGTTGGCCCTGGCAGCCGCAGCTGGGGCCACACTGAATCAGGGCCCAGCTGGCCCTGATAAGGGGGCTGTGGGCTAGGAGCTGAGGGAGTCTCACTCTAGCCCTGGAGAGGGAAGGGTTAGTTGCCTGAGAGGAAGGTACCTGAAGCAGAGCAGTGCTGGGGAATAGGGAAAGTGAGCTGGGGAGCTCCAGCCTGGTAAAACTCCAGGCTGAGGCCTTGTTAAAGATCCCAAAGGTACTGGGGCTGTAGAGGGGCAGTCTGGGAATAGGCAGAGGCAGCAGGTCCTCTCCGCTTGCCCATGATGAGTGCCCACTATAGGTTGCAGTCTTCCCCAAGGAAAGGGGGCTAGATGATGACTGGCAATAGCCCCTGAAGTGAGATGGGAATAGAGGGTTGGGGGTTCCCTGGGGAGAGAAAACCCAGAGTGTGGGGGTACTCTGGAGCAGAACCCCGAGGTAAAGGGCACTGGGGTCTGTGAGTCTAAGGCAGGCGAGACACCGGCCAGAAGGAGGCACTCTGGAGTTGGACAAGAGCTAATTCCCAGATGACCAGCAGGAGGTGCTGTGGCGGTGGGTCTTGACCGTGCTACACATGTACAATTCCCCATTTCTTAGAAAATTCATTTGAACAAAATTGGAGTAATTAATATTATACCTTATGATTTCTGTGCCTTTGATCTGAAATAATGGGAGGGAAAAAATACAGTACTGCTCCATCCTTACATTTCGCATACCTGCATTATGAATTAAGAACTATGGAGGCCAGACTGGGCCCCCCAGATCTACACAGAGGGGAGTCCTCATGCACATATGAGGGAAGGCCCGGCCCTCTCTCTTGCCATTTCCTCAGATAGCAGGAGAGCATACTCAGGATCTGGTCATCTCATAGTTCCCATGTGCAATCTCCTTGCTCTAACCCCACAAGGCATCAGCAGAATGTATCTATGGCTTGGTACCATGGTATTTGCGCACCTCACAATTTGTAAGGTATTTATCTTCACAACATACCTGTGAGGAAAGGAAATAGCCTCCCTGTGCCTCAGTTTCCCTATCTGTAAAATGATGCTGACCACCTTTCAGAGCTACTGAGGAAAAGTGCTACGTCCCAGTTTTACAGCTGGAGAACTGAGGCATCAAGGAAGCGCTCACACTCACATACAAGTCTATGGCAGAGCAGGGACCTGAATCCCATTATTCCATGCTCTAGATTAGCGCCCTAACAGCTACACCTTCTTCCTCTCTTTGGGACCCTCTCTACACTGCAGAACAACCAGGGCAGGGTGGGGTGGGGCACTAGCTGCAGCAATGAGGGAGGGACGCCCTGACAGCACAACCCCATTGTGGCCACACCATGCCAGAGGAGTCACAGAGGTGGTGTGGAAACCCAGCAGATGCAGATTCTAAGGTTCGAGTCCCCTGTCCATCCTGCTTGGGGGAGGAAGGAGAGGAGAAAGTAAAGGGAATACTTCTTCCCAACAGAAAAATTATGGAGGAAATCTTTACAAGCAGATGTTCAGATAAGTTTCTGTAGTCTTCCTCTTCGCACTGCCCTCCCACCATTTTTTTTTTAAATGGGTGTTTAAGATCTAGCTCTGTATATTTATTATTTACAATCCTAAATTGTTCTCACTGTTACTTGCGTATATTTCCAGTTAGAGGCAAATCGATAAGGGTTTACTATCACTTGAATGTCCATGCCTCTGGATAATCCGGGACTGAGACCTTAGTGCTGATAACAACAAGAACACAAAAACACACACCATACAGCAAACTTAGGCCCCAACCTGCACATGTTTAGTTTCACTCACGCAAGTAGCCCAATGAAATCAATGGAAATACTCACAAAAAGTGATGAGACAGGAGGGGTCATTATGACCTATGTGTTTTGTAGAAGTTAGTTATAAAAAATTAGCTAACAGAGTGTACTTTGGAGCAGTCCTCTGAAGCTGTCTTAAGAGATGTTTTTCCTGATACCTTTTCTCCCCGGTGGGTGAGCAACTGGTCACTGCGAACCTGCTGTTAATTACTCAGTACCGTTCCTGCTGTTAGGTAAACTTGGGATGTTCTAAACCTATTACTTATGTCTGTGTGGGCTTGTACCTATTGGGTGTCTGGGAAGTGGGCGGGCAAAGCCCGCCCACTGCTAAAGGATCCTCCCCCAGCCTAAGGGGAGGAACCACAGGGCCACAGAACCCACTGAGTGCGGGGGACAACTAATAAAAGAACAGGGACAGGAGTGAGGTCAAAGGGTCAGAAGGAGGGAACCTAACGGGGACACCGAGCAGAGAACCCCAGACAGCGCCCACTGCTCCTCGAAGGCGTCAAGGGAGCCAGTGGACGCCGCCCAGAGGACCTCCGCCCAGATGCGTGATCGGACCATGGAGCGGAAGCAAGCCCCACAGTCACCGGAGTCTCCATCGGCCAACCTCCCCTCCCTGGTCGCGTGGATGGCCTTTTTCGCCAGGGCAAGGAGGAGGTTGACCAGGAGGTCCCAGGACTTCGTGGGGCCACAGATAGGGAGTGCATACAAAAGGAGGTGAGGGGAAAAGTGTAACCAGAAACGTAAGAGGATGGCTGTAAGGAGCCGGTGTAGGGGCTGCAACCTGGCGCACTCTAAGTAAACATGCGCCAGGGTCTCCCTCACGCCGCAGAAGGGGCAGGTGTCCGGGACAGGGGTAAACCGCGCCAAGTACACGCCCGTGCTCACGGCCCCATAGAGGAGCCGCCAACTGATATCCCCAGTGGGCCTTGGGACCAGGGTGGAGTAGAGGCTGGCCCACCGGGGCTCCTCACCCTCCAGAGGTGGCAGGAGGTCCCGCCACTTCGTATCAGGGCGGGACACGAGGGTGAGGAAGTGAAGGGTGTGGAGCACGAGCGTGTAGAGCTGTTTCCTCGGCGCGGTTTGGAAACAGACCGGCTGGAGGTCATGCAGCCGGCTTGCGGAGAAGGGGCGGGGGGGCCGGTCGGGCCTACGGGGCAGAGGCCCGATGAAAAGGTCCGGAGGGCTTGGGGTGTGGGGTGGGTGGGGCGTGCCCTCCCGCAGGACCCGGTCGAGGTAGGCCCGAGCAGCGGGTGGCAAAGCGGCCTCCACCTCCTGGAGCACGCGCCGGGGAGTGCAAGGTCTGGAGAGCCCCATGCGGTGAGCGAGCGTCAGGGGATCCAGCCAGCCTCCCCGGTCGTAGTCCAGGAGGTCTCCGACCCTGGTGGCTCCCCCCAGGACCAGCCTCTGGCGCACCGCGGGGGACTCCGCCACCTGCACAGGAAGCTGGGGATTGTGTAGCAGGGGCTCCGCGAGGAGGTCGGCCCCCTCGGTGGCCGCCACGGACCTGGTCGCAGAGAACAGCTTCCAGGTCCGGAGGAGGTCCTGGTAGAAGACCGGCAGCCCGGAGAGGTCTCGCGGAAGACCCCTCGGTTCGAGATAAAGGAGCTGCCGGTCGTATCGGAGCCCTCGGAAGCGGCGCAGGAAGGCGTGAGCCAGGGCTCTCCACGCTGGACTACCCGCACCATAAAGGAGCCTCTGCAGTGCCTGGAGGCAGAAGACGTGGACCTGAGTGCGCAGGCACTTCAGGCCCTGCCCTCCCTCCTCCAGGGGCAGGTGGAGTACCCCTGCAGGGACCCAGTGCAGTCCTGGCCAAAAGAACTCCAGAACCACCTTCCGGAGGTCAGCCAGGAGACCCAGGGCCGGGACCAGGGTGTTGAGCCGGTACCAGAGCATGGACAGGACCAGTTGGTTGAGCACCAGTGCCCTCCCTCGAAGGGAAAGGCACCGGAGGAGTCCTGTCCATTTCCGGAGCCGCTCCATCACCCTGACCTGCAAACTGTGCCAGTTCTCCGGCGGAGACGGATGCGTGGCGGAAAGGTAAACGCCGAGATAGAGCAGCGGACCCGCGCTCCACCGGATGGCCTGGAGCGCGGGTGGGAGGGAGCCTGCCTGCCACCCGTCCCCGACCACCAGGCCAGAGCTCTTGACCCAGTTGACCCGGGCGGAGGAGGCTGCCGAGTACACCGCCTGGCAGGCCTCCACCCGCGCCAAGTCGCCCGGGTCCTGGACCACGAGGAGCACATCGTCGGCGTACGCCGACAGGACCAGCCGCAGCTCCGGCTCCCGGAGCACCAACCCCGTCAACCTCCTGCGGAGGAGACAGAGGAAGGGCTCGATGGCCAGAGCGTACAGCTGGCCCGAGAGGGGGCACCCCTGCCGCACTCCTCGCCCGAAGCTGACCGGTTCGGTCAGGGTTCAGTTGAGCCTGACCAGACACTCTGCGGAAGCGTACAGCACCTGGAGAAAACCCACAAACTGGGACCCGAAGCCCAACGCTCGCAGAGTGCCCAGGAGGTACCCGTGGTCCACCCTGTCGAACGCCTTCTCCTGATCCAGGGACAGGAGGGCGAACGACAGACCATCCCTGCATGTGTGGGCTTGTACCTATTGGGTGTCTGGGAAGTGGATAAAGGATCCTCCCCCAGCCTAAGGGGAGGAACCACAGGGCCACAGAACCCACTGAGTGCGGGGGACAACTAATAAAAGAACAGGGACAGGAGTGAGGTCATGTGTGGGCTTGTAGTGGGGCGGTAACCTTGTTCCAGCCCTGAAATGGTTAAAAGCCATGTCTAGAAGAGGGCTAGGGCTGAAAGCCAATAGGAAAAGGCTGGGAGGCAGCCAATCAGCGCCAGGCTGGGCCCTATAAAAGAGCTGCAGGGTCAGAAGGCAGAAATAGTCTTATTCCAGCCTTAGAAGGGGAAGGGCTAGCTGCCTAGGAGCAGTGTACCTGGGGCAGAGCAGTACTGGGGAGCTCTGGCTTGGCAAGTCCTAGACTGAGACCTTGAGGTGCAACCTGGGGATAGGCAGAGGCAGCTGGTTCAACACCCTTGCCAATGGTGAGTGGCCATTACAGATTGCAGTTTGCCCCAGAGAAAGGGGGCTAGATGATGACTGGCAGTAGCCACTGAGGCAAGGTGGATAGAGGGGTTGAAGGGGATACCCAGAGTGTGGAGGTACTGGTGTGGGCAGAACCCCAAGAAAAGGGGGCACTGGGGTCTGGAGGGACACCAGGCCTGAGTCAGGTAAGACACGAGCCAGCAGGAGGTGCTCCAGAGGCTGGAATTGAGTTAATTCCTGGATGATGAGCAGGAGGTGTGACACTGGTGAGTCAACAATCTACTATAATGCTTAAATAGAGCACACTTACTTGCATTAATCTTATTGGACAGAAATGCTGTGTTACTGTTGATTTATTCTTTACACTGCCTGCAGTGAAATAGTTAAGTTGCCCCTGCTGGGGGTTCTGAAAACACTGTGTAACACCGGTGGTGTTTACCGTGGTTCCCAGGAAGCGGCTGCCAGGTCCCTGCAGCTGCTAGGCATATAAGAGGCCAAGGCACAAGGGTCCTCTCATTCCAGGGAATTTGTCTGGCTGGTGTCTCCAACACCCTTAGCACTTCCCAGAGGTGGGTAGAGAGTGGGTCTGAGTTCCCCACACTGGGTTTCAGCCCAGAGACCGTATAACAAGCACCCAAGGTCTCTGTACTGTCCTACTCCTTGCTGTTCTTTCCCTGGCTTTCTTCCTATCTGGCTTCCCTCCATTCTGGATTTGCTAACCTACCAACTCCCTTCACTCAGGGAATGGCTGCAGCCTCCAAACACAGATCCCACTTCCCAGGGATGAACTGACTGCCTTTTCCCAGCTGTAGCTCGCTAACTGGTTTGATGCAGGCCCCCCTTGTTCCAGCACAGCTGTTCCTAATCAATCAGTTCCCGCCTGCTTGGCTCCTCCTCCAGGTGCACCTTACTGGGTTAATTGGCCAGCCTGGCCTCCTTAACCCCTTCCAGCCCCATGGGGGTGGACATCACAGGGACATTCGTTGTTAGGTTTTTCTTTATTGTGCCCATGTTCACAACTGTAGCTAAAAGTATTTGAGCCTGATCTGACTCCTTTGGAAGCAAATGGAAAGGCCCCTGTTCAGTCAGGGTTGGATCAGACTTTTTGACAGTGATACATTCCAGCAAAATTGCTCTCAATATCATAGAGACCTGGGAATAAACCCTTAATCCTGAGGCATTTACTTAACAGAAATTAGGGGTTGATGTCCAATATTTGGGGACAGCTTAAAGAAAGTGGAACGTTTCCCTTCAGAAGAAAAACACTGAATTATTGTCAAGGTCAGTACTCTTGGTTTTAAAGGAACCATGAGTGACACTGGAAACACGGTAAAATTATATGTGCCAACAGAAGAGGGACCTTCTTTCATTCCAGGGGGAAATGGAGCAAACGACAAGTTTATTTTATATAGCATTATCATACAAGCTGGATCCCGAAACATTTTACTCAGTTAAATAATATAGTTATTAAACTAAATAATTTCTTTCTCTGCCATTACTTAAGAGGAATAGGCTAGGGAGTAAAGAGAGAACCTTTCAAGATGACAGTTGAATGCCTCTTTTGCTCTACAATGTACTCTAATTTTATACTGTGGTGAATTTTTTTTCTGCCGTAAGATTGGAATTTACATCCTGAAATAAAACTGGAGGGGAGGTTAAATTTGAGAAATAAAGGCCAAGTCATGTGTGTTACCTTTTTAATGCTGGATTTTGCAATCTTTATTCATGCAGAGTAGCATTAAGGATCACGAGGTGGCAAACACTTCTGCAGGTGCTCTACTCACTTGACTAAATTCAGTAGAACTACTCAGGTACATAAAGTAACTCACATGTGCAAGCATTTACAGGACTCAGGCCTAAGCAACAACCCTCCCATTGACGTGAATGATGCTACTTGTATGTCAGCATGACTCAGCATGATTATTTGGCTCTTAATTTTTTTTTGCATATATGGGTGGTCTGGGGGGCAATGTACGGAGCCCAGAATTAAATAACACTGAATCCCAAAGCCAATAATGACAGAGAGGAATAATAAGAATATCAGAGTGCAGTTGCTAAGTACCAGCCACGTGATCCGCAGCAACCTATAGCAAGGTTGCTTCATCAGCCATCTGTGACTGGAGCCGCAGAAGGGCCCTGAGAATGAACACACACACAGTGGCAAAGCTTTTGTTGTCAACTTAAAGTCAGCTAGTTCCTCTTGGCAGTTATTGTGAGGCTCCTCCTATTTGGCTGAACATGGTATACAGTAACGAGTGTAAGATTACAGTAGTGAGTGCAAATGTATGCATGGGGCCAGATTCTGATCTCAATTGCAACAGTGTAAGTCCAGGATCACTCCAATAAAGGAGTTCCTTCAGATTTACACCGGCACCACTGAGAGCAGAATCTGACTCCTTGTCAGTGACGTTCCATGCAAATATAAGTCTCTGGCAGTATATTATTTTTTTATGAGTAACCTAATACTAATGCATTTGCCCTACTGTAGTACATAGAGAATTTATGTAAATAAGGAAGACACCACTGTAAGTTAAATATTGATAAACAGAGTTTGTGCAGCACTGTATAAGCAAATCTGAATGGCAAGATTGTGGAATTAGAGTATGATATTTCAAGTAAATACCAGTGGAGTTAAACTAGCTAAATAACGGAGTTTCTCCATGGGTTGCATCAAAATACCTGTGAGCCAATGGTAAGGTCATAGTTATAAACTGAAATCCTCAAAGTAGAACAGGTTGGGGCAGAAAAGTTGGCCTTGAATTAGGAAATATAAAAATGGGACTGACTACAGATTGATCTTAAGGCCAGCCTGCAACAACTGACAAAGCACGGGCAACTCTACTGCCATCAGCTTCATCAAAAGTACACTCCCCCAGCAAACAGGTTGGAGTTGCAACTAGCAATGGTTTGCACTGCAGACCTGTGACCTCTCCTGTGAGTTGGAGAGTTGTCAATTTCATCCTCCTAACTCCTGCTATGTAATCAGGAGGGGCGAATAATGCCTCATGTCACCTACATCCAATGCACAAATCAAGCTCTGTAACGACAACAATAAGTCTTTAATCATATGAACCAATATGAAATATGCATTACATAATCCAAATACTGTAATTGGGCAGGTAAGCAGAATGCTACTTATGGTGCAGGGGGAGAAAGGCCCTATTTGCTGCTGCCTACATTATTGCAGCTGCTAGTCTGGAGCATGATAGTGTTGTGAATTACCTGCATCAATTCAGCGAAGGGGCCTGGGCATCACTGGGGACCATCAATGGAAGCCTTAGCTCTGTGCAGCCGAGGTCACAAAACCAAACAAGATGCAGAAGAAATGGGACAGAGACTAAAACAGAAAATATTGTCATTCTATAAATCAATGGTGAGCTGTTATATAGAGGACTGTGCTGTATTGGCTGCTTTGTGTCAAAAAACATATTGCAGAATTGGAGGGAGTTCAGAGAAGGATGACAAGGCGAGTTAAGGGCATGGGAAACTCTCAGACAAGGATTGTTTTGCTGTAGAAAAGTTGTGGTGATGGTGTCTAGAGAAGGTAGAGTGGAGCTTCTGTTTTCCCTGTGTAATTACACTGTGGAATGCCACTGAAGCGAGTATCTTGGCAAGATTCAAAAAGGGATTGGGCATTTATATGGTTAACTGGATATTCCAGTTATAATTAATGTTAACAAATTCTGAAAGTGATATTAAACCTAATGCTTCAGAATTTAAGCCAATCTCTAACCCCTAGGGATTAAGAGGTTTTTTTGCATTTTCCTTGGAAGCATCTGGTGCTGGCTGCTGAGAACAAATTAGAGGGATCATGGGTCTGATCTAAGTCTGTGTTCTTATTTTCTTATCATTCACATCTAAATGAATTATACATTGAGCTCAAAGTCAAATTTGGATTTCTTATTTAGAGAACATGACTGACCTGATTATTCAAATATCACAAACAGTTTAGCCAAAAGCACTTTTGAGTGAATACTTTCAATTTTCAAACATTCACTGTGATCTGAACATAACCTTTAGGAACTGGGCCACTTTAAAAAATACCCCTCATTTATTTATAGTGTTTGAATTTCTTAACCAGACTGGGCCTGATTCTACATATTTGCAGGCAGTGTGTGTTAGATGGGCATTTAGGGATGGATTATCAGAATTGCTGAGCTCCCATAACTTCAGTTGATGGCAATATGGTATGCAGTTGCTCTGCAAAAACAAATTAAAATCAAGCCCTTAGGCTATAAAGCCAACCTGTCAGAATAATATGCACTTCTATAGTGTCTATTCAAGAATTTCAACTCATTTTACAAGCTTTAATTTAGCCTTGGAATAGCTCTGAGGTGGGCAAATTCCATTTTTCTCATCTGTAAAATGGAGATAACTGAGGCAAGGCATGGTTTAACACGTCATCCAAGCTCATACAGGCAGTGTGTGGGAGAACCCACATCCCCTCTCTACAAGTTCCATGAACTAAGCATAAGAGCATTCTTTTCCCCTAGTTCTCTGATCTTAACATTGTTTACATCACTCTTCCTTCTCTCCAGAATATGGATTATGGGACTTGAAGACACATTTCATCCTCCCCTAGGTATAAAACATCCTTGAATATACTGGACCCAGAAACTACATTGGTTTTCTCCAATAAATTCAGGATCTGTGAGCTAGCAGCTCATTTCACTCCCACAGAGAGATGAAAATATTGTGATACTATTGTGGAATCGTGGGGTAGGTGGGGGTTTCAGGGTTTTTACCTCAAGATAAACTCCATCATTTGGAATGCTGTGCTGAGAATCCACTGAAATCAAAGATGACAAAAAACAGCAATAACTAAGAGGCATCTCATATGTAATAATAATGGACATTTTTCACTTTACATGGTCTAAAAGCCGTTTGCAAGGAGAGATTAATCCCATTTTACAGTAGGGGAAAATGAGGTAGAGGCAGATTAGTTGAAAAATCTAGATTATGACTTGGACTACCTGTTAGTAGCGGGTGCAAGGAGGAGGAAGAATTCCTGTCAAACACCTGTGAGCTTCCCTGGCTTAAGGTCGAAATGCAGAAGACTAAACAGGAATGCTACTCTCCCGTGATCCCTGGGTGGGAACTGTATGGAGAGGGGAGGGAAGGGGCTGGGACCTTGGCTGTGTCCTCTCAATGTGCTGGCCACCAAGGGTAGTAATTTGCTAATGATATAGGCCAGCAGCAAACTATGACCTCACTGGACCAAAGTTGAGGAATGAATGTATAATGCCTGAAAGGAATGTCTCTGAGTCACCATGCTTCCTGGCCTACATGTTATACACCTCCCTTGCACAGAGCTGTGACTCAAGATACAACCTGGCCCGCTTTTTCCACTCTTCTAATGGACTAAATCCTACCAAGTATTATTTATTCCTTGTAAGTCTATTTTATTACTAAGGCTATCTATGCATTTCAAGTTGGATATCTTTGGGAAAACTGATTTTTTTTGGCAAAAAAAGAAAAGCCCAATGGATTTGCACAAGTAATTAAAACAAGAATAAATAGTTTTTTAGCTGCAATCTTGCCTTTACATGGGAATTTGGTCAAAATGATCTTGTCGGCTTTGCAAAGTCAACTGCTTATCTTCATTTGAGAAGTGCTGCAAATTGATAGATACAGCGTGCTGTCCATATCGTAACATATCAGCACTAGCCTGATTTCAGTAGACAGTTGGGAGTCACACCTTTCTTTATGCTAGTGAGAATGCTCACCAAGCCATTAAGGGCCAGATTCTGAGCTCTTTCACGCTGGTGCGAACACAAAGATTCTTCACTAACCTCAGTTACTCCAGATTTACACCAGTGTAACTAAGTGCAGAATCCGGTCTCACATTTTCATTGAATCATACAAGATGACAAGTATGGTAGGAGAAGAATCCAGGGGTGAAGGTCACAATTATATTAGTGTCTCTTCTAGCTTGTCCTGTAAGACAGTCTGTGGAGCTCTTTAAATGTTATCTCGGAAGCCAATAGTTTTGCTTCTCTTAGTGCTGTGGTTTTTAGAATCACCTTGACATTTTGAAGAAAATTGTTTCCTACTTTTGTAAGTTTCTGAATAAAATGCAGCTGCTATCAATTACACTGCAGTCAACATTCACTGATGCAGGCCTCCAACGGGGCATGGTGGCACTGGGTCAGTGCCACTGCTATTTTTGAGCTTGCCATTCTTGTTCTCCAGAACCTGAGCTTTCTTCTTTTCTTTAAAGAGAGAGTCTCTGGAAGAAAAGCTTTCAAATGTAAAGCAAGTGAAGCTGATGGAGCACTCTGCCTGAGTTTGTTTCATGGTCTCTGAAATAACTCAGAGGTTAGGACCATCTTGTTCACCCTCCCTGGAGTGCTAATTCCAATACCCCGAGGCCAAGAATGTCAACACTGTTGCTAACTATTTCACTGTTGATCAAAGCAGGTTAGAAAGGAGAGGGATAATCTACGAGTGACATCTCATTTGGTGCCACAAGTGGATGGAGCATTGGAAGGTACCACCATGTTCTCCCCCACCCCCCCACCCCTAGTGTGACCTAGCCAGAGTGGAGCAACAGAATGAAGGGGGAGCATTTAACCCCACCAGGGTGAACCATTTGTATGGACCCCAGTGGGCTAGACATAAGGAGCTAAGTCGTGTCCGTGTGGGCATATCTGAACCCCGCTGAGGGAATGTCAGGCATGAGAAGCCCCTTAGAGCTGTACATGAATGTAAAGGGGGAGCCAAGATGAGTTGCCTACAAAGAATGCACCATCATATTTTGAAAATGTGCCTGATTTGTGTCACTTTAGATATTCAAATGTGTGGCACTTGTTTCGAGTGGAGTTAGGCCCCCAGTCCTGCAATTCCAGCCCTGCTTGGACATGCAGATGCAGGCTGCTCGTCCCTCTCCAGCGGCATAGCAGTGAGTGAGCAAGGCATTCTTCTAATGTGAATAAGGCATTAATTTTAATAATATAGCTCCAGACCTGTATGCAGATTCTCCCAATTAGACTTATGGTGGAAAGTGTCCAAAGACAGAACAAACTTCAAGTTACAGTGATTAGACAACATGGTAAGCCCAGCCTTGGATTGGCAGTGCATTTCCGGTCCTAGGCAAATAAACACTTGCAGGACACAGAAATATGTTGGAATAAACCTACAGCCATATGGTATCTTTCAAGCAGGAGGACCTCAACTTGCTTTAGAGCTGTACCCATCTCTGTAGTTCAGCCGCCTGGGCATGAAATACAGCATCCATTTTCCAGTAACACTTTCAGTTTGGATTAACTATTTGCACACTCCTAGTGTTTACATGGAAAGTCCCCTTCCAGAAACTGACGTATCTTTTTTTGAGTGACTCCACAAACGTCAACATAAGCTCTGCAGAGGGATGTTTGAATCAAGCATATTGCAGAGAAAGTTCTCACCTTAATTATGGTTATTGAATTCAAAGGGTTTAGTTCTGATGTCTTTTTCACTCTTGAATCTCCAGTGACCTCAGTAGAATTGATCCTAACTTGCACTGGTGTAAGAGATTAGAATCAGACACCCCACCCTCCAATTTTCTCTCTTGAAATCAAGAGGACTGCCAATTAATTGGAATATCCAGAGTACCATACACCTGCCTGACAAATCTGAGATAAAGTATAGTTACATTAGTTTCAATTCCATGTGCTGAATTTCTTTATAAAATTTGGACAAACCTAATGGACATTGTATACTGCTGAGGTGTTTTGTGTGAGGTGCTGTTTATCTAGACAATTGGTGGTTAGATGCAACAAAAAAGTTTACATGAACTGCTCAATGCTGCTGAGTTAATGAATTACACTGTTCGTATATTGATTGAAGGATCTCAGAAGATAAAGCTGTAATGATCTTGTTTCTTATGTCAGTCAATGACATATTTCAGGCAATTTAAGCCTTTTGCTTAGTGCAGAAAATTTTACATAATGTTTCTTTGTGTCCACCAGAATACTGCTCAACACCTTGTTCAACAGACTTAATTACCTTTTTTAGGTGAGATTCTTGTATAATCTGTTCAGATTTGTTTGTCTGTAACTGCACTCTTGTACCTTCTGAAATTTACAACATTTTAAAAAATTCAATGAATTTGGTACTTTAGCCAAACAAGAGAAACTCTGCCCTGTGGAAAGGTCATATTGAGGAATAATACATGAAACACAAATCTATTAGTAAAGAATAGATTTGCTTTTAATGTATTATTTAAGCATAATTTCTTAACTTTTTTCACATTATGGAATCACATCAGTGAAGGCTATTTCACCTGAAGACTCTATATAATAAGAAAGCAAGTCAGACCATGAATCCAAGGGAACCACAATACCAGGAAGGGGATTCGTGCCCAGAAGGACAACAGCGGAATGGACACCATTTTCCATTTGCAATGCAACCAACCTTGGCACTTGTAAGCTCCCATCAGGCTTCCTTAGAGGCCCGTTTGTGGGGGATGACAAAAAAAAGAAACCTCTCATCTTGGACAGTAATATGGACAGCTGTAAGCCCCCTACTGGAGTTGTATGTTGAGCAGGTTGCACCACTGCATTGCCTACTCAGGCAGATTTATCAACAACTGGGCCCAGCAACATGATTTGTTAATTCAGGGAGGAACTAACACTGTTTTTAGGATTAATACCCACCAAAGCCTGATTTCCCCCCTCTGGAATCCAGATCTCAAAAATCAGGATTAACACTGAAAAACATAGTGACTAGAATTTTAAATAGAGCAATTTTAAACTGACTGACTGGCGAAGCGGCAGTTCCTGGGTCCTGTTCAGCAGGATTAGAATAGACGAGAAGCTGGATATGAGGCAACAGTGTGCCCTTATTGCCAAGAAGGCTAATGACATATTGGGCTGCATTAGTAGGAGTGTTGCCAGCAGATTGAGAGGAAGTGATTATTCTCCTCAATTTGGCACTGGTGAGGCCACTTCTGGATTACTGTCTGGTTTTGGGCCCCCCATTATAGAAAGGATGTGGACAAATTAGAGAGCCCAATGGAGGGCAACAAAAATGCTTAGGGGGCTGGGGCACAGGACTTATGAGGAGAGGCTGAGGGAACGGGTTATTTAGTCTGCAGAAGAGAAGAATGAGGGGGATTTGATAGCTGCTTTCAGCTACCTGAAGGGGGGTTCCAAAGAGAATGGAGCGAGGCTCTTCTCAGTGGTGGCAGATGACAGAACAAGAAGTAATGGTCTCAAGTTGCAGTGGGGGATGTCTAGGCTGGATATTGGGAAAACGCTATTTCCCTAGGAGGGTGGTGAAGCACTGGAATGGGTTACCTAGGGAGGTGGTGGAATCTCCATCCGTAGGGGTTTTTAAGGCCTGTCTTGAGAAATCCCTGGCTGGGATGATTTACTTGCGGTTGGATTAGATGACCTCCTGAGGTATCTTCCAACTCTTCCCTTAGCTCCTCCAGTTCAGCCACCCTCGTCTCCAAAGCCCGTACACAGTCTCTGAGGGAGAGGAGCTCCTTGCACCAAATGCACACATACGCCACCTGCCTGTGCACCGGTTTCCCCATGTTAAAAGATTTCATGAGCAGACCTCTACCAAAGAGGTCAGACTGGCACAAAGCCCTGGGGTAATGCAGGAGTGGCAGTGAAGACAGGAGCAGTGATTTCTGAGAGTCTTTAGAAATCTTCCAACTCTAATCTTCTATGATTAATCTACAATGACAACTATCAGCAGACCATGGCCTGACAAGATCACTGTTTCCATTGATAGTTTAGAGAGAACCTAATTATGACTGTAAGCAAGCTGAGCTTTGAACAAGGTAAGAGGCCCTTAAATGGCTGATAAGGCTGGGCCTCTAGCCAAACAACTCACCCCTCTTGGTAAATACTATTATTAGAGTATCTCCTGGTATTTCATGCACTGACTACATGCCAAAGCTGTAAAAAGAAAATGGTGAATTACTAAATATTCCATTCTGTGTCATTACATATTTCATGTTTTTTTCATGGAGATCTATTTGCTATGTTACACTCCTTCTGCCCACTGCATATGGATGAGCAAGTAGCAGTGGGACAGCACTGAAATCATGCACTAAGTGATTAAAATAAATGGGAGGGAAAAGTGAATATAGTTTGCTTTTGATTCTGACCAGAGCAACATGAAAACATTGTGATGTTGTTCAGCTCTTACAGCACCTTCTTGTGAGGGCTTTTTTCTGTGGGAGGGGGTTTCTGTTCTTGACAGAAAGTAGTTGGCAGTGACCTAAACTGCATAGCTCTCAAACAGGAAAACAAATGAATTAGCATATCCTATCAAATGCCTACAGTGATTGCTGTCCATATGTTTAACGCCACCAACCCTGGTGTACAAAATAAGCTCTATGGGCAATCGTGTCTCCCTGAGTTTCAGAGAGGCAGGGAGAACCCAAACGTATAACTTTGGAGGCTCTTTAATGTTAGTGGCTCTCCAAGTTATCTTAATTCAAAAAATATCAGATAGTAAAACAATTAAATATTGGTTGTTGGGGCAGGAAGTGTGGCCCTGTGTGTGTGCAGTAGCTACCATGTTCAGGCCCTGATTATGCCCTTTGGGCTTTACTGTAAATATTAATGCTACAACTCAGGGGAGATCCATGACAGCTGGCTGACCAGCAGAATGGATAGTGCAACTTTTACAATCATGCCTAGAAGTGATCGTTGGAATCACTAATAGCAATATCTGCTGCAAATAGATTTAATGAAGCTAAAATGATTCTGGTTTAGTCTCCTGAATAATTAAGTGCTAGAGAGACAAGGTGGGTGATTTATTGGACCAACTGCTGTTGGTGAGAGAGACAAGTTTTTAAACTACACAAAGCTCTTCTTCACATCATTTAAGTGCTGTTGCGAGGATGCATGTGACGCCTCGGTCTGGGCTATAAAATATCATTTTGGGCTCAACCCTGCAAGGTGCTGAGAGGCTTCTGGAGGTACTGATAGCTATCAAATCCCAGTGACTTCAGTGTGAGTTGTAGGTGCTGACCACCACCAGGAGTTATTCAGCACCTTCCTGGATTGATCCTTTTGAAGAAGTAAGTTCCTGTTTTAAAACATTCCTAGCTTTCCAGGTTGCCTTCTCTATTGCACTTCACCACTTTGACTATATTGACAGAGACACAAGATCTTGTCTTGTAACTAGATCTGGCGCTACATTAACATGATAGGCATTTGCCTCCAACCTTCCTACAGAAAATATTGATGTTCTACTCACTCAAAATTCAGCAGGTATGTTCTCAAAATAGTGAGCAAACCTCTAATCCTACATCTAACATGTGAGAACTGAGCGACTAATTCTTCCATGAAGCAGTTTAAAAAATGTATCATTCCTTATTTTTTTTGCAGCCTGAAATCTTTTTTTTGTCACTACTGCAACAATAAAAAGTTGGTCTATGACCTCTAAAACACATTCTAGGCTAACCTGTAAACCAGTGTAGTACTACTAACTTCCAGTTTACACCAGCTGAGAATCTGGCTCTGCATGTTCATTCCAATATGTTTGCATTTTTTTAAGTCAACAAAATGCCTATAATTTTGTCTGTCCTGCATAAGTGTACCCAGAGAGAACCAGCTATTCTGTTCTATAATATGTTTGGATTAATAGTTTTAATCCCAGCCTGTCCAACAAAAAGCTTTGAAAGGAACACAAATTAGTTATGTGCAGCATACAAATAATCATATTTCCCACATCAAATTAGCACATAAGGAAAGAATGTGGCAATGTTCACAGTAATTTGCCATTCATTATAATTTTCCTTGCAAGTGTTTTCTGCCCCCCCCTTCAAAGTAATTTTAAAGAAATGAGCCAACCTAAAAATTTAAGTATCAGGCTATATCATTCATCAAGGTGTCAGCAGAGAGTAACACTCTTCTGTAGTCAATATTTAATCTACAGTAAAATTAAATCCCATGCTTGCAGGCCCAGTTCATCCAGGTAAGAGTTCAGTACAGATGCTGAGTGGTATGTAAGGGTGCATCTAAAAAGGCACATACCATTTCCTGCCTCTTCTGAAAATGGATGTGCCACATAATCTAGTCAAAACACTTGCTAGATTGGTACAATCATCTATTATGGATTTTATTATAAATCCCAGTCCTTCATCAGGACCACTAAACCAGAGAATTATTGAGCTAGATTCTTATCTCATGTAAATCAACATAGCAGTGGAGTTGTACTGATCTGCAGCTGCTGAGGTTTGTCCCTGCCCACAGGTATATGGGATCTTGGGGAGCAATTACCACACAGGTGGGGTGCCAATTAATTTCTTTATTAAAGGAAGTGGTGGGAATTTAACAGTGAAATACAATGGGATGTGGTGTATAGGGTGTTTACAATAGACAATGGGGGGGTTCTTATTGAACAGTGTAGGGAGTTCTAACAGTGGAGTGCAGTAAGTGGGGTTCAGCACAATGGGATACAGTACAGTCAATAAGCAACTCAACTTTATATAGGAACAACTCTAGATACAGTATGGAATGCAAAATGTACCAAAAAGAAATGCAAAGTAAAATGGTAGCCTCTATATGAAATGGTCAACAATCTCAGATAGAATGCATTAAGTGGTTAATAATATATAAAATGTGTGTGTATATATATAATATATAACACAGTGGCATCAATGCAAATACAAAGTATATCAGAAAAGTGGAGGCGACCAATGGGGTGTTATAACCACAAGTAAGATGTGAATCACAGTGCAATGATACAATATGGGTGATAAGTGAAATTATGCAATGTAGCAGCATAAAAGAAAATTAATGACTTAATTTGTGAGGTTGTAATAGGAGATAATCTGCAAGAGTGTACCTAAAGGCTGAGTCAAGAAACAGGAGTGGGGAGGGGAGTGAATGATCAGTGGCAACTGATGAGAGGAGAGTGCAGCTGCAAGCAGTTAGAGACTGTGAAGCCCTGCGGAGTGAAGCCCAGAGCAGTCTTCAGGAGCCTGCGGACTGGAGGTACGGGAGACAAGAGCAGCTGGAGCGCACTTAACGGGAGTCTGGAAGCAGCAAGAGGGGAGGGCGCTGAACGTGCAAGCGAGGGGAAGGCACGTGGAGAATGGGGGAGACGGCTGAGGGAAGAAACAGGCTGCAGCAGCGTAGAGCACTTCAGGGAAGTTGCGGAGCAGCGGGGTGAAGACAAACGGAGCAGTGTGATGGTGATCTTCAGTAGGGGAGGGGCAGCGGAGAAACGGGGGCACGAACACAGGGGATATAGGGAGAGGCAGCAGCGAGGTGTAAGGAAGGGCTGGAGGGACACCCAAAAAAAGGGAGAGAAGCGGCAAAGGGTCTGGGAGGTTACACAGAGGGAGAAGCGGCGAGGAGTTACAACAGGGAGACACGGGGAAGTAAACAGAGGGGGAGATTGGAGCAGGGGAAAAACAGACACGGGAAAGTTCAGGGAGAGATTGGGACAGCGGGAAGACTAATTCAAACAGCAAAAACCTTATCTATTGTCTAACTTAATCAAATTTATATAAAATGACAAGCAGCTTATACAAAGTAACAAAACAGGTACAGAATACGACCAGGCAATGGCTTTGTAAAATCTGTCTTAACCAACGACTAGGCAAAACAACAAATATCACAATTCTAAGCAAACTATAACAAGCAACTATATGGAGCAACAAAACAGCAACTATAGCAAGGCAGGTGAAACTTACAAGCGCTACAATCTTAGCAAACTATGACTTATTAAACTAAAAAGCAAAACCTATGGTGCACTTTATGCTATGGGGAGGTCATAGAGGGCAGAGTAGTATGTGCCCAGGATACAGCTCCCAAGGCAGCCCCTGAAGGAAGACAAGGGATGGTGGCTGCAGCAGTGGATATGGCTGAAAGCAGTGAGCCCAAAGCAAAGCCCACAGAAGCAGAGCTTAGCGGCAGCGCAAACTTATTTTTAGCGGCAAAGCGCCCTGGAGTTTAAGAGAAGTTTTAAGACACAGACCAAGGTTTAGCTTGAGTCTGTGTGCTGGGGAAACAGAGCCAGCAGCTAAAATAATAAAATAAAAGTATAGAAAGTTTCACAGAGGGATTCTTACCAGTCTACAAGGTAGCAGCAAAGGCAGAAGCAGCAACAACATCAGAAGAAGCAAAGAGGGCTCGGTACAGTCTCGATAATCAGGAGATCTCTCAGGCAGCAATTCGTTCTTCGTGGGGGGAGGTTTAAAAAACGGGGGGTACACTCAAAAATAAAACCAGAGCGGAGAAAGGACCCCCCCAGAACCCCTGGCTGATCAGACCAGGCAGCAATGCAGGAACCTTTCCGATGTTTGTTTTAAAAATGCCTGTTTTTAAAGGCAGACTCAGGCAGTTTCCCACCAGTAATCCTGATAGGCTCCCTCTGTCACAGGGGAGGAGACACCGGGAAAACTGCAGGTCAGCACAGAGATGTGCCTGGGCAGAGTCCTGAACAATAGGTGTGAGTTCACACCTCAGGACTCAAAAGCACATGAGGCCTATGACTCATGCCCAGGATCTTAAAAACACATTAGGTCTTGCAGCTCTGGACATTGCCTACCCTACACAAAGCCCAGGTTTAACAAGGTGATAACAGGACTGACCCTTTGAACAGGGCAGTGGTCCCACTTAGCACGCAGCACAAGTAGCCATCCCTTTGAGAAGGGCAGTGGCCCTGGTAAACAACTTAACAGCCAGGGAGGGGCGGCCACAGGAGAAGAACAAAAACAAAATGGAGTATGGGGACAGCTGTAAGAAACAAAATGGAGTAGGGGGATAGCTGTAACAGACAAGGTTATGCACCATTGACTTGATTGTCTTCATTAATAGAGGCCAGTGAAGGATCAGGGCTACAATTTACTTTCAGTTGACAAAGAAGTTTCCAGATAGTTGGTCACAGACAGTTAGATGCACTAGTAAAAATATGCCAGTTGTCCTGGGAATCCTGCCACTTGTGTGTTACGTGTAGAGATGGGGCTGAGACCTAACAGTTAGATCTCAAGGCTGTTTGGATCTGGGAGTTTGGATTAACCCAGGACAAAGAGGAATTGTCTGTGAAATTCAGTTCCACATACTGACTCTGATTCCAAACATTTCAAAGTGGAATTGGGATTTTAGTTCAAGTGCATCTCTAATTACTAGGAGACATTTCCATCCTGTTCCAGAGCCTTTATCCATAAATTACAGTAACCACAGGGAGGGGGCTGTATGACACAGGAGCTTGCATCTTTATACTTCTTCAAGTTGATGATCTCTGAGAACTTTGCAAACATCGATGAATTAGGCTTCTCTGAAAATCCCAGCCTTAATTGTCACAACATCTTAGTGGGATGTAAGTGGTCACCATTTAGAAGTGAACATATACACAGAGTTACCGAATTGTGGTATAAGAGATGCTGCTATTTTCTTGTGTAAGCAGAGGGAGCACTCCAGTAACTGTTGACCTTTTAATGCCATCCACTGTTAGCAAGCATCATTATCCATCCTTTTTCAGGATAGGCTGCGTGTATTGCACAAGGTCACGTGAAATTTGTGGCAGAACTGAGAAGATAATCCAGCTCACCTGTCCCTTACCCTCCTGCTCAGAAGTGGTCTATAAATGGATGATGGCTCTCCGGGAGACAGTTTTCCCCATCACTTAAAAAAAGAAGCCTCAACTTTTCCCTTGTGTGGGTAGGCAACAAATATCTTCCTTTGTTTTTAAAAACTTGATTGAGAGTCCACAATCTCATTCAATCTGCTTTTCTCTCGCAAAGCTCTCCACTGAGCAGCTCTCTGCTATACCGGTTATTAATCATATGGGCTTTACCTTCAGTTTAAACAGCTGCTGGTAAAATAGCATTCACCATTGACTTCAGTGTGAGGAGATTTAGGCAACTGCTGAGCACTTCTGAAACACAACTAAAATTGCAAAATGGTCTTTTCAGTTTCTCTACTTCCCTGTCTCTCAGTTTCTCCCATCAAAGGGCAGAAACATTGAAGAGCACTAAACAAGTGTCTTACCGGGATGAAAACAAACAAGATATTAAGGAGCATAATTCACTGACTAGATGGCGCCATACCAATGTGTTTCTCTGCTTGCAACTCCCATCTGCTATTAGGCACAAAGTGTGGCCTTCCAACCATTGTTCTAGTGTGTCAAAACAAATCCAGAGCTGCTTTCACTGGCTTCTCTGCTAATCTACCCTGCCCTATTTAATGCTCCTCATATAATCTGCCCTAAAATGACACACAAGCCTTGCAAAGTAGTTTCCATTTTTACTTTTCTGTGTCTATCAGTTGGTTTTCTATGCAAGCAGGTCCTTTCTGAACTAAGTAAACTGTTTTTTGGGGAGGAAATCTATTGAGGAAATTTACTAATTCCATTTCTCGTTTTGTCTGATGACCCTCCATTTGTCATAATTTGCTGCCTCGGACATGCTTTTGACATCTGTGTTTGGATTGCCTAGATAACTAGAGTATTTGGCAATCTGGTGCAACTGAGTCTTGTTTATTCCAACAGTCTTCTTGAAATGGCTTCACATTTATCAGTACCATACACATTACATAGAGAAGAAACCACAAATGTAGCTGATAGAGGATGTAACTGTTTTCTTTCTTTCTAAAGGAACACTTGCTGCAATACATAATACTAGAGACTAAGGCAGGAAGTCTTTAAGGAACCAGGGTGGGTACTTAAGGGTGAAAAATCCCACATGATTAGTCCATTTTATTTAAAAATAATCCTGTCCAGGAATCAATGCAAAGCTCCTGATACCAGGTTATCTAATCAAGCCTTTGAGCAGATGTGAGAGCATTTCCTGGGGATCCTTCTCCATTTGGTGGGTCTGGCAGCATTTGGAAGCTGTTCTGCTAAAGTTTGTGTAACTTTCTCTCTCCTCTCTATGATTATTGGGTAAGATCTGAGTTATATTGACCTGGGTGTTTGGCTGGTCCTTTGGGATCAGAAGAACCTTTTATTTGAGGAGATTGGTTTTAAAGAACCACTCATAGACTATTAGGGTTGGAAGGAACCTCAGGATGTCATCTAGTCTAACCTCCTGCTCAAAGCAGGACCAATCCCCAGATTTCTACCCCAGTTCCCTAAATGGCCCCCTCAAGGATTGAACTCACAACCCTGGGTTTAGCAGGCCAATGCTCAAACCACTGAACTATCCTTCCCCACACTTATCTCTAAGTCTAGTGTTTTTGGTGGTAATATAAGGACTCAAATGCAGGAATAAACTGCTTATATGACTTCTTGTGAGCCAGTGTGGTAAATCAGAAGCTTACTTCTGTTGCTGGTTTGGTATATCTCATGGGTGAATAACCGCTAGTTTTGGAGGGGTGCCTGCCCTATTTTTCAGCATGTTGTCCTGAATTTGGCACTATCAGTTGCGACCCACTGAGGCCCAGTCACAGCTCCCCATCCCAAGCATTTCTTCATCTAGGAAAGCAAGCAGTTTTTAAACATACAGATTAAAGTGTTTGGTGATTTTACTATGTGTGCTGGCAGAATTTGCAAGATAGGATCATACACACGGATTCTACTCTGGCAACATTAAAATATCATTTTTCTCCAAAGATTGAAATAGCTGCTGAATGCTGTACATTCAGAAGGTGTGCACAAAGGCAGCGTGAAAGCACAGGTCCAAAACAGGTGGCTTTAGGTGCTTGAACATACATTTTCATTTGGTATCAAAACCCATGAAATGCTTAGAGATCACTTAGTGGGCAAGGTTAATAATGCATGGATTCTTGAAAAGACTAACCCCATCTTAATCTTGCACTGGAGAGATGCTCTTTTTAGACTGCTAGATTGAGTCAGCTATGAAATATTCAGAAAATGCTTGTGGAGGACAATGCTTGGTCATTAAGGAAGCCCAGAAAATAAAACTCTAGTTGTTAGATGTAATAGAAAGGATAAGCTACTGGCTTGGCAACTGACAAAGTTGGAAATGAAATCTATATCTGCCAGCTTTATGACAGTCCTTCTTGCCCAAGGTGGCAGTCACCTAATCTATCCGGTGCTTCCATTTCCCTGTCATAAAATGAGGATAATTCTTCTCTATCTCACAGGGATGTTGTGAGGGCAAATTCACTAACAGCCATTAGTGTGACACTGGCAGACCAGGTGCCAGCTCGTGCCAAGGCATCTTGGCCTCAACTGGATACTGACACATGCAGAACTAGAAACCAGTCTGGCTCACCTGTGTTAGTATTTTTAAAATAAGTATTAGATTTCTGAAATTGTGTTTAGATTTTCTGAAATACTTGTAGGACGCTGCATGCATTAATGTCACTTAAAATAGCTGTATCCCATGTTATAAGGTAATGTTCAAATGTTTTGTTCTGAAACTGTAAATCCTCACAGTCAGGAGAGAAGCATTACCAAGTGCGAAATACTAATATTTCCTGTGGCAAACTATCTCCTCACCAACAAAAGACCCATAGACACTAGGCAAACTATTATGGAACCTCAGAAGACAAAAGACGTTGATTGCTCTCCCCACACCCATGAAGAGGAGATGTGCATTCTAGAAGGGAATAAAAATCCAATAGGAAGAAACTGGATCTCTATGCTGCTTGGAGGTTGAGAGGGCAAGATTTCAAAGTATAAGCAAGGGATCCCCAGCTGCTTAGCTTGGGTTAGCCCTAAAAGAGACACAGAACTTGCTTATTATAGAAGTATCTACCACCTCATGAACTTAAGATTGTAACTCATCTGTGTATATATTTAGTGTTTTAACCTTGTAAATAACTTACTAACTATGAAAAAGAAGAGAATCTTTAATTATAGGGTGGCTACAAACATTGTCTTTGTCTTTGGTGTGAGATCTGAAGTGCAGTTGAGGCTTTCTTCAGACAACTATAAAGTTTCCAGATCACAGGCCCTGGTTCTCATGGGGGACTTCAATCACCCTGACATTTGCTGGGAGAGCAATACAGCAGAGCAAAGATAATCCAGGAAGTTTTTGGAGAGTGCTGGGGACAACTTCCTGGTGGAAATGCTGGAGGAACCAACTAGGTGCTGTGCTCCTCTTGACCTACTGCTCACAAACAGGGAAGAATTGGCAGAGGAAGTAGAAGTGGGTGGCAACCTGGGCAGCAGTGACCATGAGATGAACAAGTTCAGGATCCTGACAAAAGGAAGAAAGGAAAGCAGCAGAATACAGACCCTGGACTTCAGGAAAGCAGACCTTTACTTCCTCAGGGAACTGATGGGCAGGATCCTCTGGGAGGCTAATATGAGGGGGAAAGGAGTCCAGGAAAGCTGGCTGTATTTTAAAGAAGCCTTATTGAGGGCACAGGAACAAACCATCCCAATGTGCAGAAAGAATAGCAAATACAGCAGGCTACCAGCTTGGCTGAAGAAAGGACTCTTCAGTGAGCTTAAATACAAAAAGGAATCTTACAAGAAGTGGAAATGTGGACAGATGACTAGGGAGGAATATAAAAATATTGCTAGAGAATGAAGGGTTGTAATCAGGAAGGCCAAAGCACAATTAGAGTTCCAACTAGCAAGGGATGTGAAGGGTAACAAGAAGGGTTTCTAAAGGTATGTTAGCAACAAGAAGGTTAGGGAAAGTGTGGGACCCTTACTGAATGGGGGAGGCAACATAGTGACAAATGATGTGGAAAAAGCTGAAGTACTCAATCCTTTTTTTGCCTCAATCTTCACAGACAAGGGCAGCACAGTATGGGGAGGAGGTGAGCAGCCCTCAGTGGTTTATAAAATCTGGACATGCACAAATCCATGGAGCCTAATGCAATGCATGTGAGGGTGCTGAGGGAGTTGGCTGATGTGATTGCAGAGCCATTAGCCATTATCTTTGAAAACTTGTGGCTATCAAGGGCGGTCCTGGACAATTGGAAAAGGCAAATATAGTGCCCATTTTTAAAAAAGGGAAAAGGAGAATCCAGGAACTACAGTCTCTGGCTAAGCAGCACTTCTACAGAAAAGGACCTGAGTATTACAGAGGATGAGACTGAGTCAACAGCGTGCCCTTGTTGCCAAGAAGGCTAGTGGCATATTGGGCTGCATTAGTAGGAGCAGATCGAGGGAAGTGATTATTTCCCTCTATTCTGCACTGGTGAGGCCACATGTGGAGTATTGCATCCAGTTTTGGGCCCCCCAATTACAGAAAAGATGTGAACAAATTAGAAAGAATCCAGCAGAGGGCAACGAAAGTGATCAGGGGGCTGGGGCACATGACTTTTATGAGGAGAGGCTGAGGGAACTGGGGTTACTTAGTCTGCAGAAGAGAAGAATGAGGGGGGATTTGATAGCAGCCTTCAACTACCTGAAGGGGGGGTTCCAAAGAGGATGGAGCTTGGCTGTTCTCAGTGGTGGCAGATGACAGAACAAGGATCAATGGTCTCAAGTTGCAGTGGGGGAGGTCTAGGTTGGATATTCGGAAACACTATTTCACTAGGAGGATGGTGAAGCACTGGAATGGGTTACCTAGGGAGGTGGTGGAATCTCCATCCTTAAGAGATTTTTAAAGCCCTGGCTGGGAAGATTTAGCTGTTGTTGGTCCTGCTTTGAGCAGGGGGTTGGACTTGATGACCTCCTGAGGTCTCTTCCAACCCTAATCTTCTATGGTTGGTACTTTAGGACTAGGAGTAACCTGAATTTTGTTGTGACCTTCGATATAAGGGACCATCTACCACAAAGGCTAGCTTGCCTGGGTGCAGGGCTGGCTTTAGGCCAATTCCTCAGAGTTGGGCCCTGTGCCTTAGGCACCTTTTTAATTTTTTAATATTTTTTTACTCACTCAGCGGTGCTCCAGGTCTTTGGTGGCAGGGGTTCCTTCACTCACTCCAGGTATTCAGTGGCGTTTCGGTGGAGGGGAGGTCTTCAGGGGCATTTCAGTGCCACGGAAGACCTGGAGTGAATGAAGGACCCCCCGCTGCTGAAGACCTGGACCACCACCAGGTATTTGAATCGGGCCCCGCTGTTCCTAAAGCTGGCCCTGCCTGGGTGGCAAGATAGACCGGAGTACCCAAGGTGACTGTGTGACTCCATGTTAAGGCTGTTACAGTGCTTGAGGAGTTCTCACTGGGTGCTTGGTTGGTGAGATCCAAGTATAGAATTCACAATCCGTTTGGGGTTTGTGCCCTGCTTCTTAACAGTCTGCCCTGAAGCTGGTACGCATGCTCCTGACTCACTCCAGGCAGCTTGACTATTAGGTGCTCAGATACTGTGGAGGGAGAAAAAGTATCTAGACTAAGGATAATCCACTGTGGCATGCTTCTATTACAAACATCTTAAAACTCAGGTTTCCCTTCGAGTTGCACAGCCTAAGGAAATACTTGTATACACTAAATGCATAGGGCTTTGGTGTCTCTGCTTTCTGCTTGAGAAATGCATTTCTTTCCTTTTCTTCTTCTAATTTAAATCCATGTAAACTGTACTGAGATCTTCTGCAGCTTCTAATAACACCATGAAAAAAGCACAATGCAGCAGCTATGGTAAAATTTGACATCCTGCTTCAAGGTGCTGTACAGAAGAGCACACGATCCATGAAATACCAATGCCAGAATTTACTGTACTTTGCTAAAGGTCAGCTTGTCTGCACTGTGATTATCAGTCACTGACCTCAGATGTCAGGTCTTGACTTTGTAGTGAGCACAGATTTCTTATTTTCCATGTTGTCGGTGTCTAACAATACACTTTCCTTTAACTCTTTTGGATCTGAGTGGTAACCTGTTGCAAGAAGCATATTCCTAGTCTGACCTTCCATACTCCATGTGATAAGGTTTCTTGGGCTGGATTTTTCTCTTTTGATCCACTCTGCTCTGGTGGTCCAGAAACAGGAGGCTGCACCCCCCATTTTTGGGATTTCACCAACATGAGGGGTTCACTAGCAAACATACCAAAGCCCGCAATGTAGTTTCTATGACCTTACCTTGCAGTTTCTTATTTAAAGGGAGGTTAGGGTGGGGAGGAACTTTCTGGCTATTTCTATCAAGTGGTAAGGGCCAGTTACCACTAGAGCAGGGTGGGAAATGGATTTTCCATCCTGAGGAAATTTTTGTAAATTTTAAAAAGCTTCCTACACCAAAATGGGACAAAAAAGCAAAAATATTAAGTCTTTGCAAATGGGGACAGGGGATGGACAAAATGGGTTCAGTTGAAATGTATTTTAACTCTAAAATGCGGCATTTTTATGTTGACCTAATTTATACCAAAAAACCCCTCCCCAGACATTTTGAACCAAAACCAAATTTTTCATGTTGCAAATATCAAAATGGCTGAAAGTGGAAGACGATTTCGGTAAAAGTGATTATGAAATGATAGGCTTCATTTTTTTCTAAGGAAAGAGTGGGAGCATTACAGCAAAGACAATGGACTTCAAAAACCATACTTGAACAATCTCAGAGAGAACTGGAGAATCATAGAACTGGAAGGGACCTCAAAACGTCATCTTGTCCAGTCCCCTGCACTCAAGGCAGGACTATATATTATCTAAACCATTCCTGACAGGTTTGTCCAACCTGCTCTTAAAAATCCCCAATGATGGAGATTCCACAACCTCCCTAGGCAATTTATTCCAGTGCATAACCACCCTGACAGTTAGGAAGCATGAAAGTAGTACCTATCTTTTTAAAAAGGGGAACAAAGAGTATCTGGAGAACTATAGACCAACCAGCCTAACTGAGATACCTGGAAAGATACTGGAACAAATTATTAAACAAAGTGCCTAGAAGATGTAAGGTAATAAGTAATAACCAGTATGGATTCATCAAGAACAAATCATGCCAAACCAGTGTAACTTTCTTCTTTAATGGGGTTACTGGCCCAGTGGGTGAGGGTAGCAGTAGATGTGATTTAGCTTGGCTTTAGTAAGGCTTTTGGTACAATCCCGCATGATATCTCATAAGCAAACTAGGGAAATGTCTAGATGAAATTACTATAAGGTGGGTGCACATCTAGCTGAAAGACCATATTCAGAGAGGTTATCAATGGTTGCTGTCAGACTGGGTTTAAAATATCCAGTGGGGTCTTTGAGGGATCTGTCTTGGATCCAGTATTAATCAACATTTTCATTAATGACTTGGATAATGAAGTTTGGGGACTGTGCTTATAAAAACTTGAAGATGAGACAATGCTGGGAGGAGTCCAAACACTGGAGGACAGGACTAGAATTCAAAGTGACTTTGGCAAGTTGGAGAATTTGTTCAAAATCAATCAGATGAAATTCAGTAAAGACAAGTGCAAAATACTACACTTTAGGAATGAAAACTCAAATACACAGCTACAAAATGGGGAATGACTAGCAGTATTGCTGAAAAGGGTTGGGGATTGAGGATCACAAACTGTTGATTTAATGTGATGCGGTTGTGAAAGGCTGTCATTCTGGGGTGTATTAATGGATGCATCATATGTAAGACGTGGGTGGTAATTGTCTTGTTTTATTCAGCACCAGTGAGACCTCATTTGGAGCATTGCATTTAGATTTGGACAAATTAGAGAGAGTACAGAGGAAAGCAACAACAATGATAAAAGACCAAGGAAATTTTTTTTTAAGTGCATGTTTAGACTTGAGAAAAGAAGACTGAGGGGGGACGTAAGCCTTCAAAGATGTTAAGGACTGTTATAAAGAGGATGATCAACTGTGTTCTGTATCCAGATTGGAGAAGCAAAGGCTATCTAGGCTAGATATTCGTGAAAACTTTGTCAGGGTAGTTAAGCACTGGAACAGGTTGCCTGGGGAGATTGTAGAATCCCCATCCTTGGAGATTTTTAAGAGCAGGTTAGACAAACATCTGTCAGGGATAGTCTAGGTTTATTTTATCTAACTCAGAAAAGGGAGACGGAATAGAGGACCTCTAAAGATCCCTTCCAGCTCTACATTTCTATGAGTCTATGAAAATGAGACACTTCAATGATCTTAAGATTTTTCCATTTAAAAAAAAACACAGGAAAGTCTTCAAAGTAGACCCTTTCCCACAAAAGTATCAGTTTCAAGAAAGTACATTTTTAGTTTTCTATGGAAATACTTCATCTGAAAAACACCTGGCCAGCTCTGATTACCAACTGGTAGAGTTTAGAGCAGCCCTCAGGCAAAAGCAGTCAGGAGAAAAACAGCCCGAAAAGCAGAAGTGTATGCTTAGTCCAGTGGAAACTGACAATCTGGGCACTGGCTTGCACAATAGTCAAATCTTTTTTTAAAGTGTTGGCCTGGATGTTGCCCAGATAGTGGCCGTGATGGCAGCAGGATGCCTGCCAGAAACCCTACCCAGCAGCAGCACTGCCTAGCTCAGCCACAGCAATATCAGTGGGGAGGAAGACACTAAGGAGCTAAACTCTGTTGCCCAGGTGCCCTGCAGAGGGCAGGACTGGGCACCATCCTCTCCCTGGACTGCCATGTGCCAGGAAGGAGCAGTTGTTGTTGGGCTCATCTCCTTCTGGCACCTGCCAAGTTTGGGGAGGGAAGCAGTTCATGGCCTCTTGGCCAGAGTAGGGGTATCTCTCTGCAGCTGCTGCCGCTGTCAAGCTCTGGGATGCTGATGGGGATTGGGATGGGTGGCAACATACTGTAGTCTCCACTCTGTATGCTGTGTTGGGGGAGACATCAATGAATAAATCCCCATCGCTCCTTGCAGACTTGGGAAATATGAGCAGAGCCCACTGGTGGCACCCAGCCGCATCCTGCCTGGCTGAGTGACTCCCAGAGAAAATGATGGGCTTGCTGACCAGCAGCCCTTTCCGGCCTCCTTGAACTGTCACTTGATACAGAAAATACCAGAATGGGGTTCTGGAGCATTCCTGCATGACTCGAGAACTGGGCTTGCAGGATTATTTGCTAAGTCATATGGCTATTCACAGGGTGCCTGTCTGGTGTCAGTATTTGAATTAGTTGATGAAGTCAGGTTCTAGTTCATCTCCAAGTGTGAAGTAGTGGATTCAAGATGAGAGAACTTGTACAGTAGTTGGTGTGGATGAAGCTAGAAAAATCTCAGTTTGTGTTAAATTTGCCAAGACCCAACCCAAATGCCTTCCTATGCCCTGAGCATGAGATGCAGATCTTTTGTTTCAGCGTTCAACACTGTTCTCACTTGGTAGCATCAGGACACAAATTTCATTGTGTCACAAACTGAATCTGTGATTTTTTTTTTTGAGGGATTATTTCAGCAGGCTTAATTGGCTGATTTGGGATTCCCCAATCTCTCGTTGCAGTCTTTAGCACCTACTGTGTAATGAAAAAGTAATTGCAGTCCAGCAAAATCTATATGGTTTCTCATCATAACAATTAAGTATTGGTTTTGCAGTAATAATTCGGTAGCTGGTGGTGGTTTTGGAAACGCTTCTGCTTGGATACCTTCCTCTTGTGGTTACACACAAGAATTCGGTAGGCACATGTATAGTGATAGCATCATACAAGAAACCAAAGCAATGGATAACTCCACCATAATATATAGAATTGTTTAAGTGACATTGCACCATGGTATTCTCAAACAAGTTCTCTTGAGCTCATCATTTACGTCTATGTACAGGGCTGCCAGAGGATTCAGGGGTCCTGAGGCAAAGCCGGGGAGCTGCGGTGCTTGTAACCACATGGCGGTGGTCTGGGTCTTTGGTGGCATTTTGGCTGCAGGGGGCACTCCAGTCACTCTGTGTCTTTGGCAGCACTGAAGGGCCCCCCTCCACCAAAATACCGGCTGAAGGCCTGGACTCCACCAGGCCAGGGCTCGCGGGGCTCCTGCAGGGCCTGGGGCAAATTGCCCCACTTGCCCCTACTTCTGGGTGGCCAAGTCTATGCAAGAGGACAGTGAAGAGCTTGCAGCTCTTATTACTAAAGATTCAAAGCTGATCTTTCCCCATATTCAGGGTTGTTTTGAGCTGGGTTTCTGGCTCAGTTACTCGTTGTACAGAAAGCCCTTAGCCATGAAGCTTGGGTCCAAATCCAAACTTCCACAAGGGCTGGGGAATGTTTGGATCTAGGGCTTTGATCGGTGCGGAGCCCTTCATATTACATCTAAAGAACTTTTCCTTACTTATCTGTTTGATAGTGATTAAGGGTTAATAGAACAGGAGTACTTCATGTCTCTTTTGCCTGTAAAGGGTTAACAAGTTCAGTGAGCCTGGCTGTCACCTTACCACAGGACCAATCAGGGGACAGGATACTTTCAAATCTTGAGGGAGAGAAGTTTTTGTGTGCGCTGTTAGAATTTGGTGGTTCTCTCTGAGTTCTGAGAGAGACCAGACATGCAACCAGGTTTCTCTCCAATCTCCCTGATATAGGTTCTTGTAGATTCAAAATAGTAAGTACTAGGTAGATAAGGTGAGTTAGACTTATGGTGGTTTTCTTTATTTGCAAATGTGTATTTGGCTGGAAGGAGTTCAAATTTGTATTTTGCTGAAAAGATTTTAATTTGTACTTGTATACTTAGGCTGGGAGGGTCTTCCCAGTGTCTATAGCTGAAAGACCCTGTAACATTCCATCTTAAATTTTTACAAAGATAATTTTTACTGTTTTTTTTCTTTAATTAAAAGCTTTTCTTGGTTAAGAACTTGATTGTTTGTTTTATTCTGGTGAGACCCCAGGGGACTGGATCTGGATCCACCAGGGAATTGGTGGGGAGAAAGGAGGGAAGGGGGAGAGAGAGGCTTATTTCTCTCTGTGCCAGGATTACTGTCTCTCTCAAGGAGAATCTGGGAGGGGAAGAGAGAAGGAGGGGGGAAGGTACATGTTCCTCTCTGTTTTGTGATTCAAGGAGTTTGAATCACAGTGATCTTCCAGGGTAACCCAGGGAGGGGAAGCCTGGGAGAGGCAACGGTGAGGGAAAGGGTTTACTTTCCTTGTGTTAAGATCCAGAGGGATTGGGTCTTGGGGGTCCCCAGGCAAGGTTTTGGGGGGACCAGAGTGTACCAGGCACTGTAATTCCTGGTTGGTGGCAGCGCTACAAGTACTAAGCTGGTAATTAAGCTTAGAGGAATTCATGCTGGTACCCCATCTTTTGGACGCTAAGGTTCAGAGTGGGGAATTATACCATGACAATCACTTTGTGCTTTAATGTTCAGCATCTGCATCAGTAGGTCTTCAGAATTATCGGTGGCCAATGACAATGCCTTGTCTTCATTTATGTGTGGCTCATAGCCATTGACTAAGAAAAATCTAGATGTTGAATAACATCATTCATATGAAAGCTGAGTGCAGTAATGTACTATTCTGCCAGGAAAACTCACATTTCTGAGTTGTAACATCTTTGGATGATGACGACTGTGGAAGAGCAACCTGGAGTTTGCAATCAAATTATATGGACGTAATCATGTTAACTGATACTGTGGCAGTGCCTAGAGGCATAATCCAGGTTTGAGCCTCGTTGTGCTGGACACTTTACACAGACAGACACAGCAACATGTACAATCCTTGCTTTGAAGATCTTAGGCTGTGAAAGACAGGACATACCGATGGATGAAACAAAGAAGTGGGTGGGGGAGGGAGAGACGACGGGATTATGAAAACGCTAAAATGTGTTAGCACAGAGCGGCTATGACAGCTAATTGTTAGCCCCGATTACAGTAATGACATTCATTCATCCTTCCAGGCGTTACTTTTAGACGGACTTCCTCTCTAGTTATAGGTTGTAGTGGCACTTTCAAATGAGCAGCAGAAACGTAGTAGGTTTTTCATTCAAATGAAAGCACTGACTGTTAACTTGCTGTAGTTGGCATTGCATACTGTCAACAACCACAGCATGTCTACAGATGTAGTCCAAGATCCTAGGTGCTGTTAGCTCCCCCAGACATCCTGACCATACAGAGGGAATGGGTGCCTCTATTTTACAGCTGGCTCCAACTGAAAGGAAAATGTGCTCTGTTACAAAAGCGTTGGCATCTGTCCCTATTGAAGTGAGCGGGGAAACTATTAATGTCAAAGGAAGCAGCAGAGTTAGGCCAACGGGTGAGCACTGTTGAAAATCTCACCCTTGGAACTATGCTCTAGAGAAGAGTCCTGTGTTAGATTGGTCTGATCTACAAGAACTTTTCCCTGAGTCACTTCTGATTGACCAATTCCCAAAGCAAGTTGCCTAACCATTCGGGTATAGGGCCCTGATTCTGAAAATGGGTGTGGCCAGGCAACTTTTACTCCTGTGCAAAAGCTCCATTGATATCCACAGGGCTCTATGTGCATAAGAGTTCCCCAGCATAGATCCATTTGCAGGAAAAGACCTGACAGAAGAGTCAGGGAAGGAGAAGGAGATGTGCAGGAAAGGCAGCATCAGGACTGCAGACCCAAGGCAAAGGGCAGTAAGTGGAGCTCTCTTTCCCTTTGTTTTTTCTCCCCACCTCTGTTACAATTTTCCTTTCCTTTTCCCTTAAACATTATTTTATTTGTTCCTATGTAACTATGGGAATAGCCATCAGTACTGAACAAATAACAATTATTCCCTATTCTAGTGTAGGGGGTGCTGGAGATCCCAGCCCAAATTAGGCCCCATTATGCTGGGTGCTGTACAATCACGTAGTAAGGCACTCCTTGCTACAAAGGTTTACAGTACAAACAGACAAGACAGATATTGAGTTGAAAGGAAAAACCCCAATACTCATAGACTGAGGCCAGAAGGGACCATTATGATCATCTAGTCTGACCTCCTGTGTAGCACAGGACATAGAACCTTGCCCAGTAGTTCCTGTATCATGTTCAACCAGAAGTTATAGGCTTATGTTTTAGAAAGATATCCAGACTTGATTTAACGACTTCAAGTTATGGAGAATCCGCCTGGGTAAGCTGTTTCAGTGGTTAATTGCCCTCTCTGTTTAAGTTGTCAGAATTTGTCTAGCTTCAGCATCTAACTACTGGATCATATTATCTTTTCTTCTTGAGCAAAGAGCCATGTAGGTACTTCTAGACTCTCAAGTCACCAGTCAGCTTCCTCTTCTTGGGTAAACCAAGAAGATGGAGTTTCTTAGGATCACAAAGCAGATAAACAATAGAGCTTTGCTTGCTAGTCTCATGACAGTGCCCTATTGACCAGATGGTGCCATCTTTCTGCTATAATAGCATGCAATAATCAATATATAGTATTATAAGTTCATCATATAAAACATGGGTATCTCCTTCATCTATTCCTCAATGTGAGGATGATGTGTGCCAAGGAGGTTCATTGGTGGGTTTTTAAGTGGCTAAGGAGCCCAGTTCATGCCCTGCAGATTGTCCCACAGAAGTGTCAGATGTAATCTTGGAGGAGACATAGTTGTTGGCTGGAGTGTTGTGCCCTTTCTTTCCTCCTTTGTCGCTTCTCTGTCTTATGAGCAGGTCTGTTCTTCTCAAAGTGAGCTGTGGCTTGGTGTTTGGTGTGGCACTGCTGTGATCCGTTCCATGCAGATTCCTCCCAGTTTGTTGGGTTGTTGCCTCCCTTTTTAAGGTGTACTTTCAGTATGTCTTTGAAGCACTTCCACAAGTCCTTCTTCCCTGACTTAACTGAGAGAAGAGTATTTGCTTTGGGAGGTCAGCGTCAGGCATACTTGCACATTGGCTAGCCCAGCGGAGTTGGTGTTTCATGACCTGCTCTTCTATACTGCTGATGTTAGTTGCAGAGAGAGCGCTGATGTTAATGCATCGGTCTTCCCAGTCGATCCTGAGAATCCTCACAAAGCAGCGCTGTTGGAACCACTCCAGCCTCTTGAGATGATGTCTATAGGTTACCCAGGTCTCACACTCATAGAGAAGGGTGGGGATGACAACTGCCTTGTAAACCAAGATCTTGGTGCCTCTCTGCAGATCCCTATAATTGAAGTCTCATTTGAGTAGCCTTCCAAAGGATATGCTTGCACAGCAGATCCTGTATTCAAGTTATGTGTAAATGCTGGCTGTTTGGGAAAGGTGGCTGCCACGGTATGGAAAATGGTCCACATTTTCAAGGGGTTCTCCACTGATGGTGATTTGTGGAGTATGAAGAGTAGTTAGTGCAAGTGAGGGCTGGTAGAGGGCTTAGCTTTCCTTATGTTGAAAGAGAGAGACCCAGGCTGTGATAGGCATCTGCAAAAAGATTTAGGGTACTTTGCAGGTCAGCCTCTGTGTATGTAAGAATGATGCAGTAGTTTGCATACTGATGGTCAGTGATGCCATTCCTCATGTTCTTAAATTTTGTTTAGAGAAGTCGGCGATTGAGGAGTTGATCATCCATACGATACTCAATCTTGATTCCATTAGAAAGGCGTTCCTGGATGAGAATCAGGATCACACAAGGTAAACGGAGAAGAGTGTTGGAGCAATGGCAGCCCTGCTTGACACCAGTGCGAATAATGAATGGTTCAGTCTTTGTATCAAATGGTGGCAGTCATCCCATCATGGAATAGTCTGATGATGGAAATGAATTTCTGTGGACAGCCAAATCTACACAGCACCTTCCATAGGGCATTGTAATTGATAGAGTCAAAGGCCTTGGTTAGATTGATGAATGCCATGAACAGTTTCTGGTGGTGTTCTCTGCACTTCTCCTGAATCAGTTGTGCCAAAAGATCATGTCAGTTGGGTCTCAGGATGGCCTGAGCCTGCACTGATTCAGGGAGGAGTTCCTTGGCAAGGAGGAAAAGGTGGTTTAGTAGGATCTAGGCAAGGATCTTCTCTGTAATGGAGAGGAGGGCAATACCTCTGTAGTTCCCCCACAAAGATTTGTCCCCTTTCTTGAATATTGTAACAATGTTGGCGTTCTTAAACTCAGGTGGAATTTCTTCACAGGTCCAGATTTTGTCAAGGAGTTGGCCAAGTTTGTGCTGGAGCATTGTTCCAAAAGCTTTAAAAACCTCAGCTGGGGTGCCATCTGGGCTGGCATCTTGGTGTTTTGTTTTGTTTTTTGTTTTTGTCTGTGTGATGGCACACCGGACTTCCTCAGAAGACATTACTGAACATTGTGGAATAGAATTAATAATGTCTTCAGAGACCATGGATTCACAGTTTAGTAGGCCCTTAAAATGTTCCTTGCAGTGTTGTTTAATGGCCGCATTGTTCTTGAGGAGGGTGTAGCCATCCTGGGAATGTAAGGGTCTTGGGCCTTTGGAGCTTGGCCCGTATATAGCTTTTGTTGCTTGAAAGAAGCTTCTCACATCATCCTGGTCTACAAAACCCTGGATCTCAGAGACTTTTCTTGCCACCACTTATTTTTGATGTCACGTAGCCTCCTTTGGACTTCAGCTTTGAGCAAGTGATAAGCCTCATGGTTTTTGTTGGTTAGAGGAATCATTTTGCCTGTTACAGAATGCAGTTCTTTTCCATTGAATTAATGCTAGGATCTCCTTGTTTTCATCAAACCAGTCTTCGTGCCAATGAGTAGAATATCCTATAGTTTCAGCACATGCACTGTGAATAATATTTTTATCCTCTTGAACGTCAATGGTCTTATCAGGCAAGTTAGAGAGTTTCTAAGACAGGGGTTGCTGGAACATCTCGCAGCTGGCTTGGCCTCAAAGTGCTTTGACACTGTACCTCTTTCACGTAGTCCTTGGGTATGTGTGGTGGAGCGTGCTGCAGGCATATAATTAATTTTACTAATTGATGGTCTGTCCAACAGTGATCTGTACTTCTCATGGTTCATGTTATATGGACATCGGCATCATCTCAGGCTCTGACAATAACAGTCAAGGAAGTGCCAGTGTTTGGACTGAGGACGTTTCCAGTTGTCTTAAATGTGTTGCTCTGCCTAAAGATGGTATTTGTGATGAGCAGGCCATGCTCCACACTGGCTGAGGAGGAGAATACCATTGAGGTTTGCATTTCCCACCCGTTTTTTTGCCTATTGTGCTGCTCCAGAGTTGGGAGTCCCATCCGACTCTGACATTGAAATCTCCCAGGAAGATGGGTTTGTCTGCCCTAGGTGTGGCTTTGAGAACTGCATCAAGAGCACTATAAAACTGCTTCTTGTTAATTCCTCATCAAGTGTTGGGGCATATCCACTGATGACTGAGCTTGAGTCGAAGAGTCATGAGACTCTCGTTGATCCCTACAGGAAGCTCCAAAAGCCGACTGGCGATCTTATTTTTTATGGCAAAGCCAATCCCATGAATGCATCTCTCTTCAGGTGGCTTTCCTTTCAAAAAGAAGGTGTAGCCACCTCCATCCCCTTTTAATTGGCCCTCATCGGCCTGGTAGGTCTCATTAAGAGCTGCAATGTCAATGTTGAGTCTTGCTAGTTCTCTGGCAATTATGGCAGTTCTTCTTTCTGGGCATTCATTGTGCTGAGGGTCCATAAGGGTGTGGACATTCCAGGAGGTGAAATTAATTGTCTTATATCTCTTCTTTTGGCCATGGAGTTGAGTGATTCCACTGGATGCGGCCATCCAGTTGGAAGAGTGTGAGACAGCCTATCTTTGGGGCAACTTTTCTAGCCCCCTCCCTATTTGGGATGAGCAGAGGGCATCCTAAAAAGGCCCTGCTCAGCCACAGCCACTGAAATGCACTTCTGTCTCATCCAAGCACAAGACGACTGTCAATGGCTGCCATCCGCAGGCAGATTTGTGACTAAAGACTCTCAGAAATCACTGCTCCTGTCTTCACTGCCACTCCTGCATTATCACAGGGCTTTGTGCCAGTCTGAGCTCTTTGGTAGAGGTCTGCTCATGAAATCTTTTAACATGGGGAAACCGGTGCACAGGCGGTGATCACATGAGACTTGACAGGAGGAAAACCCTGACCCAGTGGCAAGGAGATGCAAGACATCCAGGGACTTCCCTTCTGCTGCAGCTGTCATCTGCCTTTACAGCTGCAGAGTACTAAAAGGTCCTCTATATGCGCCTGACCCACTGTTGGGGTCTTGTGAAGATTGGACCTCAGTCAGTGAGAAGCCTCGCATCAGACCTGCTTGCCAAGAGAGACCCTACTGGGAGTGTGAAAGCTCTGGGTGATGTAGCTCTGAGGGTCTTAAGCCCATGCAAACCTCTCCACCAGGACCAGCTTGCGGTCCATCAGAAAGGAAAAGAGATATAAATAGCTTCCACATCTCTTCTCGGCACTTTTCTAAACTGTAAGTCAGGAGAACTTGCTCTGAATTAGCAAGGAGAGGGAATCATAGACTCATAGACTCTAGGACTGGAAGGGACCTCGAGAGGTCATCGAGTCCAGTCCCCTGCCCTCATGGCAGGACCAAATACTGTCTAGACCATCCCTAATAGACATTTATCTAACCTACTCTTAAATATCTCCAGAGATGGAGATTCCACAATCTCCCTAGGCAATTTATTCCAGTGTTTAACTACCCTGACAGTTAGGAACTTTTTCCTAATGTCCAACCTAAATCTCCCTTGCTGCAGTTTAAGCCCATTGCTTCTTCTTCTATCATTGGAGGCTAAAGTGAAAAAGTTTTCTCCCTCCTCCTGATGACACCCTTTTAGATACCTGAAAACTGCTATCATGTCCCCTCTCAGTCTTCTCTTTTCCAAACTAAACAAACCCAATTCCTTCAGCCTTCCTTCATAGGTCATGTTCTCAAGACCTTTAATCATTCTTGTTGCTCTTCTTTGGACCCTCTCCAATTTCTCCACATCTTTCTTGAAATGCGGTGCCCAGAACTGGACACAATACTCCAGTTGAGGCCTAACCAGCGCAGAGTAAAGCGGAAGAATGACTTCTCGTGTCTTGTTTACAACACACCTGTTAATGCATCCCAGAATCACGTTTGCTTTTTTTGCAACAGTATCACACTCTTGACTCATATTAAGCTTGTGGTCTACTATGACCCCTAGATCTCTTTCTGCCATACTCCTTCCTAGACAGTCTCTTCCCATTCTGTATGTGTGAAACTGATTGTTCCTTCCTAAGTGGAACACTTTGCATTTATCTTTATTGAACTTCATCCTGTTTACCTCAGACCATTTCTCCAATTTGTCCAGATCATTTTGAATTTTGACCCTGTCCTCCAAAGCAGATGCAATCCCTCCCAGT